>NW_021938789.1:34347945-34778005 GCF_001715985.3 Manacus vitellinus | reverse complement strand
GGAATTCAGGGTCGTTTGTGTTTGACGTAATCTTTTTTTCCGCAGCCCTAAGCACTGATGCGAACATAGGTAATAGGAGGTACTAAAAGTGTCCCGTTTATTGATTGCCATTTATTGCGATGCAGGAAAAACCTCCTTGCTTTCGTGTGTTTTCTTTAGCACGCAGTTAAATTGCCTATGATTTCATAAAGCCTTTCAGTGCTGTTCAGACATTTTTCCACCAAAAAGTAACGTAACTTAAAGTAGTGTTACAGTGGTTTTGAAATTTATGAGTACTATTCCCTCTCTGTGTGCCATGAAGGGCTAGGAAAGGAAGGCCCCTGGCTGCTCCCTGGTGTGAGGCATTCTCAGGGTCTCTTGGGAGGGGCAAGAAAATCCCTTTTTTTATGCTGTACAAATTGCATATGGCCTTTGTCAGAAACCCAGATGCAACAGTCTGATAGAAGCTTGAATGGGGACATTTACTGAAAAGGTACAGAGAGGTAATCTTAGTTTCCTACCTGCAGACTTCTACAGAATAGGTACTTGGAGAGTAATCACTATGTAAGATTTCTTACAGCGTTTTCTGTGCCCTAGTGGTTTTGTTACAGCATGTACTGACCTCAGCTAATTTTGTTGTTGGAGAGAATGGAACTGATAAGTGCTTTCTGGGACATCGATACATGACCTTTTAAGTCTGAATCATGATGTATGTGCCTGTCTTCCCTTTCCTTTAGTTTTACTTGACTTTGTTAGTGTATAGTATCTTTGATTTCTTTTCAGCCAAAGTTACGAAAAACCCAAGGAGGGAAGCAAGAGAAGAAAGTTATCCATCCATACAGCAGAAAAGCTGCACAGCTTGCAAGGGAAGTACACAAACAGGAAAAGAAAGAAAAGTAAGTTGACTGCAAAATCTGTGTACAGACCAAAGAACGATATCACAGAGGATACTTTTTGTTTGGGGAAGCAGAGTGGTAGTGAAAAGCAGACTGGTATGCTGATATAACAACAGAAAGGCCTGTAGTCTACTGCTGGGCCACGTGAACTGACAGGTTTACATTCATTAAATCAGCCTTTACAAAGTTTTTCTGCTACTTGATTTTGGGTGTTGTCCTTACAAGGTAGGTTTCTAGTTATCGCAGTATTTTGCTTTTTTTAATCTGAGTAGCACAATGCTGGTGGTTTCAAATGAAGGTTAGTCACCTGCTTTGGCTTTACTTCAAGTTCAGTGAGAACTGAATCCTCCTAAGGATCTAGCTGAGTTTATAGAAGTGCTGAGTTTATAGAAAAGAAAACTTAGAAACCTTCCAGCAGAAGAGAGACTTCGGAATAAAGCTGAATAGTTAACTGCTCTTTGGTGGTTTCCAGCTCTTCCTTGGCAAGTTTGGTTTTCTGCTTTTAAGTTTTACCTCCCCCTCCCACAGAGGGAAAAGATAGCTGGGGAACACTGGCCTTTAATTTACATTCTCTCAGCTTGGTAGTTGTTATGCTGTGGCTGTTTTATTTAGAAAGTTATTAAAGGTAACTTAATGCATTTTCTGTCAAAGTGTAGCATAGTACTGTATAAACCATATAAAGTATAATGTGTGGATGGGCCATGTGAGCTGATCCCAAATACTTGTATGTCTGAAGGTGTTAAACTGGAAACTCCTGGTACAGAGACTGTGCAACTTTATTGTTGGGATTGATGTACAACCTTATCCAGAGCAAAGTTGTAGGGTTGCTTTAATTAGAAAGGGCCCCTTTACTAGCACAGCAGTGTCATGTAGCCTCCAGCAGAGCTGCTGTGAGAATTTACAAGTAGCATGTGTTGAGGATTGGGCAGTTTCCTAATGTGCAAGAAGTTTTTACTGCTGCTTCGTGTTTTGACTGTGCTCTCTGACTGTTGAATTTAAGTTTTTATTGTAGATTATTTTCCTAGTGCTAAACTGACCACTTTTTCCCTTAACTCTCTCACCTTGCACCATAACAGCCACTCAGAGTGCTTAATCACAAAAGATAACTGGATCTCACTTGATTCTTAGTGCTTGCATCTGTGACTTTGCCATAAAGAAGAACATGAACAAGAAGGCTTAGCAAGGGAGTGATGTACTGATTGTTCAGTACAACATGGCACACTCAATCAAATCTTTTAATGATAGCATCTGTAGCTAGATTTGTACTGATATGGACACCTGTGTTGATGTCTCTTGTTAGAGGGCTTTGTTAGCTTTTGGATCCTCTTGCAACAGCAAAAAGTTAAAAGGCTTTGCTGAAGTCAAGGTAGACAATACCCACTGCTCTTCCCTCATCCATCCAGGCAGAAGGCAATCAGGTTGGTCAAGCATGATTTACGTCGAGTGAATCCATGCTGACTACTCTTGATCACCTTCTTGTCCTCCCTGTGGATACAGATGCTCTCTAGAATGAGATGCTCCGTTGCCTTTTCAGGAATTGAGGTGAGGCTGATTGGCTGGTAGTTCCCTGGGTCCTCCTTCTTGGCCATTTTGAAGATTGGGGTGACATTTGCTTTCTTCCAGTCCTCAGGCACCTCTCCTCACGCCATGACCTTACAAAAATGACCATGAGCAGACCAGCTATGGGGTCTGCCATCTCTCTCAGCACTCGTGAATGCATCCCGTCAGCACCCATGGATTTGTGGATGTCAAGTTTGCCTAGATGTTCTCTAACCCAATCCTGCTTGACCTAAGGAATGTCTTCCTTCCAGCCTTCTCTAACCTTGGTCTGCTGGATCAGAGATTCCCAAAGGCTGGTCTTGTCAGTGAAGGCCAATGCAAAGAAGGCGTTCAGTAATTCTGCCTTCTCCGTGTCTTCTGTTACCAGAGTCCCGGCTCCGTTTAGTAACATTAACCTTAGTTTTCCTTTTGTTACTGTTGTATTTGAGGAAGCTTAATCCTTACTATTTCAAGTGTGAGGCCTCCAGGCTGATGCTAAAAGATGTAACCTTTCAGTTTGCATAGAGAAACTGTTTGCCAAGAGTAGTGTGTCAGTCTGGACCATCCAAAGTGTACTGTGATAGTAAAGTGGTCTATCTATAAATAAGATTTTTACATCTTACGCTTCTGGGTTCTAAACAATTAACTAGTGTTGTTCACAGATCTACACTTTGTAGATCACTTTTGTTGTGTTGTTCTAAAAATACATTTAAAAATTAGTTGGATTAAAAACATCCTCCAGTTGTCTATGTTCTATTTTCTGTCCTGTCTTCGCTTGAAGAGCAATTTAAATTGAAAGATACGAATAGTGTTGATTTCTTTTTTTCCCTAGTGTTTTTAAAAGACTGTTAAGGGTTCCAGTTTCTTTTGAATCTCTATTATCTTAATGATCAGCTTGTTAAATTATCAGGGTTTCTTTTTTTGGGAGTTAAACATGTGTTAAGTCTTTTAGTGTAATTACTTAGCTTTCAGTTTTGTAATATAGTGGTGAAGTTTGCATTTGTTTTGCATAGCTCTGAAAAAGACAAAATAAATTTCTGATGCTGTGGATGGAGGAAAGCTTTCCACTCCTACACTCAGGAAAATGAGGTAGCCCACACCAATTTTGTTCTTCCACGTTGCTTCTACAGGTCTATTAAATGTCTTGCAACAATTTTCCAAATTGCTTCTCTTGAACACAGTCCTGTTCTCTGGTTGGAAAGTTAATAAATCTTTTGGTACTAAATAGGAGAAGCTGCCTTGTAATCTACAGAATTTATTTTCCCAGTCCCATTTACAAATCTGGTACTTTTTGACCTTGCTTCTTATTATATAGAATAAGTTGTCTGAAGTTGGGGAGGACCCAAAACTGGAAGCAATATTCTCAATATGATCTCACCAGCCCTGAGTAAAGGGGATAGTTTCTCTGTGCAGGCTAGTGCACTTCTGCAGCATGAAAAATATGGATCAGGGCAGTAGTGAATCTAGGAAGTTCATAGAGTTCATCTGTATTATTTTAATTAAGCTGTGGATTTCCTTGCCAGAAAATGCTCTGTGATTGGCTAAATTTGTGCAGTAATACTTTTTGAACATATGTGCATTTTCTCTGATTTCTGTTCAATATAAAGGTATTACCTTGGGTGTAGGAAGCCCTGGAATGGCATGTTACTGGAGGGTGAGAATGTTTTATAGAAGTATCAGTCAACGTTTGCTTTGGTTTTGTGTGGTTTGTTTCTTTTGGGTTTGGTTGGTTTAGTTTTGTTTGTTTTTTTTATTTTTCCTTTGGTACTTGTCTGGAGACAGGAGAGAGAGACTTGTCTAGAGACAGTTTAGGCTTCTATTATTAACTTTTCTTCTATATGTTGGAGGGAAAGAAGTAACTACTGTAAATGTTGCCGTTTATGTTAACAGGAAGGAAAATTGCATGTAGTTATTAGATGCATATTCAAGTATCTTTTGCCCAAACAAATAATAACAAAGGGAAGACATTATCCACAAGGAATTTCAATACTTAAAATGCAGCACTGGGTAAAAGGAGGGAGAAATTCTTCACTATGTTGCACAAGTCTTTTACAGCTTCCGTTGTCCAGATATTCTTCATTGCAAGCATTCTTAATGAAATATGACAGCAGTAATAAGCTTACTGTCCAGAAACTGGCTGCACTACAAAAGACCAATCTTGACCATAATAAGAGGAGACAGACCAGTTGCTTTTGGAAAATTGACTGCAATCTTAAGTCTTGTTCACTTGAATTACATCTTTTTCCTGCCTGCATCCCTCTTCCTTCTCGGTTCCTTCAAGGTCTAATGAGCAGCAGCAATTTCCAGTATATTACTACCAGTTTATTCTCTCTTAATCTACCTTATTCCTTTAGGTGACTTGTTTGCTCTGTTAAGTAGTTACAGAGATGTTTTTATGAGACAGCAAAATCTGGTTCACTGGTGCCAGTAGAACACTGCTTTTTCTACACTTTAGGATTTCATACCTAAGCTAATCTAGCACTGGAATTTTTTTTTCTGTTGTTTTCCCTCCTTTCTATCGTGCATACGTTGTAATTTCTTTAGGAGTCTGAGGATTTTCGTTACCAGTATACCAGTCTAATACTGTCATGCTCTGAAATATGAGAGCTAAGGAGTTTTTACAGTGAAAGAGGGACATGGAGTGACCCCTTGGGAGTAAGCAATAACCTTCAAATATCTCCTTGAAGAGCTATTTGTTTGATTTTCCTTAGGTTTTACATTGTCTACCTTGTTAATCTCCCTTGCCCCACTATGCTTCTACTTGTGCTGTTTGCAGCAGTCATGCTTTGTGAGGTGGTCTTGCAGATTCTTCATGAGGAACTGAAAAAATGTTAGGTTTTAAAATTATTTGTTTTGCTTACAGAAAAAAATGAACTGCAAAAATCAAAAATTTTAAGTCTTATAGAGGGATTTTCATACGGAAGTATCCTAAGACGCTTAACCAAGCTAACAAAAGTGGACATGTGTATGGAGAAATATGGAATGTATTTAGCAATCTGAAATAACAAAATACGTCCTGTCAACCATGAATTTTTATTTTATTTTTTTCTTAATGAAAAACCTATCATAGTTTTCAGAGCCAAAGAAGACGTTTGTATGTGTGGATATGATGGGTAAACTGATTTGGGAAATATTTATTGTTATTATTTAGAGTAGAACAGTTGAATACAATATCTGAGATAAAGAGCTGCTGAAGCAGCATGGAGATTTTAAGTACCTAGTAGACATCAAGAAAACCACAAATCATTCATACTCAGTGCCTAAGCAGATGATTTTTGGGAGGCGAGGGGAAGAGAAAATCATCCAGAAGCAACAGCCTGCCACAAGATTGTATCCCTGTCCCTACCCTCTCCTTCCCTTGAGCAAAAGATACTACTCATTGTGTGGAAGGAGATGAGAGGAAGTTTCTTTGACCCACCTTATTTGATTAGCCTCCCTGTTAATGCTATTGTCTTCTGGCAGTCAGTGAGGTGAGGTTTTTATGAAAACTATAATAAGGCAGCATCCGAGCCCATCAGTCTTTATTTCTCTTACTGAAATAAGTTGTGTACACCAGGAGACTGAAGGTTTTTCTTCCAGAAGAAAAACTTCACTGCCTTCATAAATACATGATCTAGTGACCCTAGCAGGTGCAGGTGACAGTGTGTAGTGGTTTAGAACATAGATCCATGGCACGATTCTATGTACACAGCTTTTCTAGATGGCATCGTAGTTTTCTCCATAGCAACGCTTTGCAGAGGTGCTCGGCTGGCAGTGTTGCCATGGAGAGTTCACAGCAGGGACTGCTGGTGTGGAGTTCCACTGGGTGGAGTATGTGTCCTTTCCTTGGTCGCTGCTAATATCCAAAGCTCCCTGCAGTAGGTCCTCTGAAGGTGCCTGCCCTAGCTTTTATTGAAGGCTTCTAAAAAAATAGCTGACTCCTAAGTCCTTTTTTTGTTTCTTTTTTACAGTCTCATCCAGGTCTGTCCTTTAACCCACACAAGCAAGAGTAATTTTTGTTTTAAAATGAAAATACTTTATTTAATCACTAGCTTGTTGTCATTTTTTTTTTGGCAGGTATGCCAAACTGCAAAACCCTTGGTGGTGGGGTATCTATAGAAGTAAAAAAGGCTTTTCTTGAATGTATTAGTGGAATTCTTAGCAGCTAACACATGCTGTGCATTTGCTTTTATGTGGCTTTTAGATGGTCTAAAGTACTTCTTGAAAAAACTAATCTTTATTTTAATAATGTGGTTTTGTGGACAAGTGACTAAATTATGATTGTGTCTGGAAAGGAGGGGTTTATCGTTTGATTCCAGTTTTTGTGACAGGTGACACACTTCTGTGTCTTACTTCAGGTAAATTCTATAGAGTAAAAGAAATTTAATGAAGGAGCACATCAGTTTTGAACTGTGATGAATTTTGGCATTATTTGTTCTTTGTCAGTTATATCCTTTATGATTTACTTCATCCTTTATGAGTTTCCTATTTAATAATAATAAAAATTCAGTTTTATCAAGGGTCCTTGAATACACTGAACTTGCATGGCTAAGATATTTTTTCTAGTGACAAATTTCATATTTACTTGTTTTCTGGAAACAACAGAAAATTGCAACATCCATTGCTGCAGATTGAATCTGACACCTTCACGACAAAAGAGTGTGAGGCACAGTATTACCTGTCTTCTTTGAGAACTGCTAAATAGGATGGGAATGAATCCTAAACAGAATTGTGTACACACATCCCATAGAGTACAGAAGGCCTTGAGTATCCTGCCAGAGGTGGAGGTGGAGTTAAAAATACTTTGAGATAGGTTTTATAAAGTTTTTAATTTTGGTTTCTTAACACAAACTTTAATGATTACAAGCTTATTAGATAATAGAATGCTATTTTTCACATTGCATGCTTGATTGCAAGAATGCAGTGCATTGACATCTCCAAACTCATTAAACATACCAGCAGAATATCAGAAATACTTAAGGAAATTGTTACAATGCAGCTCTTCTGTGAAATTCCTTTTTTTCTGCTCTGAGGAAAGTTTTGCATCCTTATTTCTTCCAACAAACTGTTTAGCATAATAGATAAACTGGACAAATTTCAGATAGTAGTTTTACCAAAAAGTATATCTTTTAGATGAAACAGAATAAGTTTTACATTGTTCGCAATTTGGAAAATATTTCTGTTTGAAATTTTACCTTGACTTTCATTGTGACTAAAAAAAAATATTTTTTGGGGAATGAAATAAAGGTAATTATCTGTATGGCACTCGTTCCTGGCTGACATACCTGTTTTTTCTCTGCTAGGTTGAAGACTGACAAAGCTTTGCGTTTAAGTATCATTGGTAAGCAGAAACTTCTATTACTGAATACACTATGCAGCTTCTTAGTATAGATTCTAAGCTTTACCAACTTTATAAATAGTCCAGTTATAGTTTCTTTCTCTATAATCTGATTCTGCAGTCTTCAAATAGACTGTTGAAAATGCTAAAATAGCTGACATGTTCACTCAAGTAATTTATACAGGATTGAATCTTGGGCTGAGTATAGCCTAATCTTTGGTCGCTGTACATGACAACAAGGCAATATAGACCAAACAACTCTTTGTAAATGTGTACATGTGTTTATTGTACTTTGTCTCCATGCTATTTTTAATTGTTTGTAAATGAAGATGATATATGTAGGGTAAGAGACACATTGGGCTAGCATGTAAATTCAAAACTTTGAGAGACAACCTGGAATATTTTTCTTTTCCATGTGATTGACACTGCACCTTTTCAATTTAACTGTTTAAAAATGGTGATGATCAGAACTTTACTCAGGCATTGTGTTGTTTTTTTCCTCTTTCTAAGTTGCCTTCCTAAGCAATTGATATAGTGATATTTTAAACACTAATTTCAAGTAAATGTCTTTTTTTTTTTTCTTTTCTGTAAGGAAGGTATAAAATACATCTGAAATGATGTGAGAATGTTTCTATTACAGCTGCCTTCATACCTGGTACCTACAGTATCAGAGAGTCTATGATGCCATTCAAAGTCTTGAAAAACTGGGGGGATATTTAAAAAAATTTGAGGAACTTTAATCTGTGTTGGTGCTACAGTGCTGATACAGTCATTAATGTTAAATATATTCTTGTAGGAGAAAAACTGCAATGGTTTCAAAGCCACCTTGACCCTGACAAAATTGAGTACACAAAGAAGGAAGCTGGTGAACTAATTGAAAAGTAAGACTGCTGTTAAAAACAAGATTAAAAAGCTTGATTTGTCTTTAAAAATAATGTTCTTAAAATAACATCTGTGAAGTCCTCAGAGAAGGATTTTTTATATTCTGCTATTAATAATATCAAGTAGTTGATTTTGTTGCTACTGACATTTAATTCTATATTGAAAGATATATATATTCACAGTAAAATTAATAAGTCGTGCTGTGGGGTTTTTTTAAATTATTTAAGTATATCTAGTTTGTAGTGTGTGGAGGACTCTAAATTATTTGGACAATAGTAATGGCATACATTTCCTAGTTGTTATTCCATGGCAATTGAATGCACATATTTCATACTACTTACTCCTTTAATTTTCCTTGCTGAGAAGATTAAACAGTAGCAAGGTGGGTCAGTTTGTAGGGCAGGAACTATGAAAATTGTCTGCTAAGAAAAATCTGACTTAATTTTTGTGCTGCTGGATATATGTACCTGTGGCTTGTCACTATTTTTCACCTGCTAGCTAAATAACATAAGATACGTATTCTTACCCAGGTGTACTATATCAGTTTTCTTTCAGAAGCTCTGACATATTTTCTACAGTGTTCATGAACAGCATGTTCTCCATGCTCATCAACACTAGTAATACAGCAAAAGCAGGAAAGCTTTCTTTTTGCATTTGGGTTGGAAGTCTGCAAAAAGATACAGAACATATGCCAAAGAAGAATTTTACTTTAAAATATATGAGGTGGTAAAATCCAGCAATTAAAAGTTAGGAATACTTAGATTTAACACTGGTCTTCCAAAGTACGGGAACTGTTATAATGAGGAAGTTTTGTTTTATGCAAACACAGTTTGAAAAAAAAAGGCAAATAAGAAAACCTAATCCTTCTGGAAGCTGCATGTGATTTAAATGAAGTTCTAAATGGAGATTCCACTTCAAAGATTAAAGTAATTGTTCAAGTCTAAGAAATATCTCTAATTGAGAAAATAAATACAATTATTAAAAATAACTTCCTAGATTATCTAAGTAATTCTGTTTGCAAAATTTTTGCATGACTGCATCTAGCATAAATACATTTTATTTCTTTCAGTTATATGTGTCGATTCAATGCTGAATTGGAGCAGATTGAATTACAAAACAGTATTAAAGGTAGACAAGGAAGACAGCATGGTTCACGGGAAACTGTCATCAAGCAGACAATAGAACGTGAAAGACAACTCTATGAGGGCTATGGAATAGGTATGTAAAAGCATTAGAGATCATTCTGTGGTCACACCTGCTCATACGGCTAGATTCTAAGCGAAATTTCTAGGCATTATCTTTATTTTTCTTTTTAAAGACATTATTTTTGAAAGTAAAGCGAGATTTAATGCACCTATCTTGCATACAAATTCTGTTCAGCAGTCTTGTTTGGACCTTCATTTGACAGCTGGAACTAGACTGAAGGGAACCAGCCGTAATCTGGTGAAATGAGGAGAAGGACAAAGGGATAACGAAAGTGCAAAAAGCAGAGTTGTTTTGAGGAGAGTCAAGTACGAGATAGCAGTGACGTATTTTATTTTGACCAATAATCATGTTGGAGTAGAGTGATGAAATTAGCTTTTATGCTACAGTATTGTTCAGACATAATCAGTCCTTGTAACAGTAGAAGTATGTCGTGGAAGACATGAAAGTTCTACATTGTTCTGTGGCTTGGACTCAAAACACAGCAAGATTTGGGTTGTGTGTCATATTCCCCTTTACCCTATGTTGTGGTTTAACCCTAGCCAGCACTAAGCACCACATGACCGCTCGCTCACTCCCCCCACACTGGGATAGGGAAAAGAATTGGAAGAGTGAAAGCGAGGAACTCATGGACCAGGTGTTCAGCTGGCTCCAAGACAGCCAGGCTCCTTCACCTGTAACAGTCACTTGCCATCACTCCGAATGTCTCATCTTCCTCCTTCTTCCCCCATCTTTATATGCTGAGTGTGATGCCATATGGTATGAAATATTCCTTTGGTCATTTGGGGTCAGCTGTCCCAGCTGTGTCCCCTCCCAGCTCCTTGTGCACCTCCATCCTCCTTGCTGGTGGGATGGGGTAAAGAGCAGAAAGGGCCTTGGTGGGATGGGGTAAAGAGCAGAAAGGGCCTTGGATCTGTGCAATCGCTGCTCAGCAATAACAAAAAACGTTCTGTGTCATCAACACCATTTCCAGCACAAATCCAAAACACAGCCTTGTGATAGCTACTGTGAAGAAAATTAACTCTATCCCAACCAAAACCAGCAAACCCTGATTTATATTGTACAAATAAAGAAAACTAATGGCTTTAAATTTTTGGCGGTGCAATGTGCAGAGGCAGAGGAGTTCAGGAATATCTGTATGACTTGATGTGTAATCTTTGATTTCTTAGAAGGAGGGAGAAAAAATTAATAGGAAAATAGATGCTATGAATGTCATCAAATAGCTCAGTTGTAGAAAATCTTTTTGTTTTTGGCTTTTAAGTTTTAGTTCTTTTTTTCCTTACTGCTTTGTGGAAAGCTGAAAGAAAAAAGCAATAGGACTAGAGAAGAAGATGTCAAATGCACAAGCACAACATAAAAATAACAAAGAATCCAGAAATATTGTAGGCAAAATTTGAGGTTATTATAGCATTAGTAAGTAAAGCATTCAGAGAGCACAGTGCAACTTCACATATTAAATACACTTTCAAACCATTCATTATTTGTTATCACAGCTGTTGCAGGTTTTGCTCTCTGTCTAGAACAGTATTCATTCAGAGAAAATAGTTGCTGCTAAGTACTATAGCAACTAAATACTGTAATTAGAGATTGGGCATAAATGGAAATCAGCTGGAAACAGTGCTTTTATGCCTCTAACTCATTATTATTCCTGGAAGCTGTAGTGAGTGGAGCTTTTATAATTGACTTAGTATTTATTGGGGTTTTTTCCCCCCCTATTCTCAGGTTTTTTTGTATGCATGTGCATTTTCTATGAAGAGACTGCATAATATGTATTGTTTTCATATATGAAAGTCTCCTAAAATTTGATGCTATCTATATCATAGAATCATTAAGGTTGGAAAAGACCTCTAAGACCACAGAGACCAACCTTTAACTGAACAGCACCATGTCAGTTAGACCATGGCACTAATTGCCACATCCAGTTGTTTCTTGAACACTTCCAGGGATGATGACTACCACTTCCTTTGGGAGACTGTTCCAATGCTTAACCACCCTTTCAGTGAAAAAATTCTTCCTGATGTCCAACCCAAATTTTCCTGGGTATAGCTTGAGGCCATTTCCTCTTGAAGGAGGCCATTTCCTCTTCCCGTTGAAGATATGTGTAAATGAAAAATTAATTCTATATAGCAATGTAAAAATTAGTTTATGAAAGTGATAGATATCCAAAAATATAGAAAATTTAGTCCATTTTAAACAAACAGTACCTATATAGGGAACATTTAGTCTATCAGTGAGGTTGTTGAGTTTTGTTATCAGCTGCTTTTAGTTTACTTACTCTTTAAATAAATCTACATTAATTTTACTGAAGTTTTCTTCCTCATGTTTACATTTTTGTATATTTTTTTTTAATGAGGTCTTACATGTTTATATGTAAGCTAATGAAAGGAAACCCTAGATATTTATTTACTTATTTGGAACTCAGAGTTAGCATGCTTTTAGTGGAAAAGCATAATTATTTCATCTGAACATCATACATTTTTGATAATTTGCTTCTAAACACCTTGCATGTTCTCTTAAAAGCATAATAATAATCTAGAGGAAAAATGGCTTTTAAAACTAAACACACTAGTGTTATTAAATCTTAAGACTTCTCATTACAAGGAAATCAATTTAATTCAGATGAAAGGTGTATCATTTCCATGTATCTGCTGATGTAGCTGCTGTACTGTTTGTTAGCTGCTGTTTTCTGTAATGATCATTTTTGGATAACTGAATGGTTCTTTGTCTAAAGAGCATCTACAGTTTCCATCTTTTTAACAGGCTGTTTGTTCTCCCTCAGAAGAAAGAGAACTAAAACTATCTGAAAGGGTCAGAAACATTAAAAATACTTACTTAAATTTTTCACTGTTGTTTTGTTAAAGCACATAAATTGCTGAATAGTTCATCTTAGAAATGCCAGTGTCTGTTCCCTGAAGGACTGTCTTCATTTCTTTTCCACTAACTCCATATTTCTCTCTTCCATTTTTTCTATCTTTAATTCAGAAAAACATGCTCCTGTGACAACATTTGAAAGCAAATGAAGGAGTTCACGAGTAGCAGCAAAACCCATGACATTGGTGCATGCTAAGGAGATGCACCTGAGTTAAACAAGTTTTATTAATTCACCATAATTTAGAAAATCAGTTACTGTGCAGTGTAGAGTTACTTGATTGCCACACACGGCACTAGAGTTTCTACTTCTATTCTTAATTTGGCAACTCAGTGATTTTTATTGTGCAACATATTGCAAACACACATGTAAGCATAGCTTAAAAATTTTGCCATTGCCAAAGTAGTAAAGATCAGTTTAGTGCCAGATCTTGATTTGTTACAGAATCTTCTCCCTTCAGAATACCTGCTTTCTCGTGATGTTGGTGAGCCCTGGATGGCAGGCTAGATAAAATTGATAGAATATTCTCTTTGGAAAAGGTTCTGCATAAGTAGGTAAAACCCAATAAGTGCTTTCCCAAAACAGTCAGTTGAAAAGGTTTCATTTGGAAGTCTTGTCATTTAGTCCTGCTTTGTCTGACAAGAACACTGAACTGTTTGTTGAATCAGTGGTTTGATAGAGGGAACAAATACAAATCTCAGCCTATTTCTGGGACAGTTGGCCCAAATTAGCATGGTGCCACTTCTGCCAAACCCATCACTAAGCTCTGTCCTAGAGGCAAACAGAATGGCACTGCTCCTTGTAAAATACCTGAGAGAAGGGAAGAAGTACTTGTGAGAGTTAGAATGTTTCAGTATTTGGCACTTTGCTGCCAAGAGTGCAGTTCAAGGGACTGCAAAGAAAGCAAGCGCAACCGTAGCTTTGTTTCAAGGCTTCACTGGAAAGTATGGACGTAATGTGGCACTGATGTGTATCAGAACCAAGGAATCAGCAGGCAAAACAAGCATTTGGTAAATATTGCCTTGCCTTGCCTTGCTCAGCTGTGAGCAGTATCATATTATCTCTTTTCTGAGAAGTAGGCTGCAGAAACCAGTATAATTGTTACCAAAATATTTTGCATATATATTGTTCTTCAGTTGGTAACTTTATAACCAAGTGTGAAAGGAAGGAATAGTTTTCTGAATAGTAAAGACTATCTAACCACAAAGATGTGACCCAGGTATCACCATGCTACATTTTGTTATAGAAAAATCATCTATAGTCCTGCATTTGATAGCATGAACTCATTTATTACTGTAAGACTTGAGAAAGCTGATAAACAAAGGCAGAACTGTATTTTCAGGGTTTGTTCAAAGACAATATAAAAGTTGCTGAAATGCCACAATTTTAAAAGCTGAAATAAAGTGGATTTAATGTTACAGAGGTAGAAAGTGTCTGCCATGTTGAGAAAACTGCTGGCTGTGAAATCTGAATAGTTCATAGACAGTACTGAGGTATTTTGTACTCTGGAAAGTTTTCAAGGCTTTCTAAGGCATAAATCTCCATAAATTAGTGAAGATGTTAAACGTGGGTCGCTTGCAATACTTCAAGACTGACCAAAAAAAAGAATGACACTGAACGGAGGCAAAGTAGCTTTGGCAGCCTAGGTAAAAATCTGCATGAGTTTATGAACTGTACACCTAGTAGGGAAGTTTTGTCTGCTCCAGGAGTCAGGAAGCAAAATGGTCTGTCCTGTAGGTCTCGATACAAAGTATTTGCCTTTCTTTTTACTATCAAAAGCAATACGGATTTGTTGTGAGGATATGTTAATTATTTCTGTTAACAGGGAAGACTGAAAACTTCCAGTTATTAAAACTGTTACGTTTGTTTCTGTTCAGTCAAGAGGAACATCAGCTTCTGAGAGGAGACAGGTGCCAACAGTGTCTATAAATGTTATGTTGCATTTACTGCAGTATTTAATAGGCATTTCAGTAACCGCAGAATGCTGGTTTCCCTGTTCGTAGAACAGGTATTTAACAATGGAAACTATAATTTAATTGGAGTGAGACTAATCGTTATCAAATAGCCATTCTTTGTTTTCAGACTGTCTCATTGCAGGTAGAAGGAAGTAGTAGTATATTCTAAAATCCTAAATCCTAAATTCTAAAATGTGTTATGTTTAAATGCCTGATGTCTTACTGTACTGTTTCCAGTGTTTATATATTAAAATCATACACACACATGAATATTCTTGTACTGCATAGTAAATTTTACGAAGTGTATTTAACTGTTTCTTATATTTTCTTACTTGAATTACCAGAATGACTTTTCTAACTGTTCTGCTGATCTGTCTTGTTTGCACCAGAGACTTAAGCTGCTCTTTGAAATTTTTTCCAGAAACATTTCAAAATACTTATGGACCACTAATTTACTCATAAATTATTCTAAATTACTCATTAATTTAGAGTAAGGCTTGTATATTTAGGTCAGTTTTGAAACTAAGCTTTTTTATTTTACCTTTTTTCTGTTATGCATATTTATAATAAGTTCTGCAGAGCAGAATTGGGGGTTTTCATTACGTGGGTGAATGCACGTCTATTAAAACAGGCCTTGATCTTGGTTGAGGAACTTAGTTATGCTTTTAGAACAAATAATAATGTATGTTCCTAGTTTCTTCACTGAACATTTCTAAGGGGAAACTTTGTGTGCTTTTTGCTATTTCTGAGATGTGTAGGTTTAGAGAAAAGGGGGCACCCTTTTTTACTAAGTTGGCAGGAGTGGATTTTCAGTAACAGGTACATTTTCATTCTGGAAGTTTGTCGGTATAAAGTTCACTTCCTTTTCTTTAGCAGGGAGAGGTCTTCCTAATTATATATTGCTCTAGAAACTTTGTAATATAAATCCTTGTTCTCATTTTCTTGGGCTGTTTCCCTCTGAAGTAATATGTTCAGCTGTTTAGCTCACATTTCCTTCTTTGAAATGAGACTCACTTGAACAATGTAACTCATCTAATAGAACTTAATTTAATTCCTATTAGAAATTCCAGACATCATGAACAGAAAGCATCTCAAATTTTTCAGGTAAGTTCTTTTTATTACCACTGCTAGCCTGTTTATGCAAAACAGTGTCTCTGAAGTTGACATATTGTAAGTCTTTTTTCATTAAAAAAAAGAATTTTTGCAAAACTGTCAAAGAATTTTTCATTTGAAAAAGTGGAGTAGGCATGGCATTGCTATTTTGGCATTTCTTAGCTGTTACAAGCGAAATGCTGGTGACTGTTATTAAAACATCAGAAGAGTTAGATTCAACAGTTAGAATTCCGTTACTATAACTTAAGTATCTTTTCTTCAATATTCTTTTATTTTATTTTCTCTTTACCTAAAATTCTGACCTCAGCTGATCAAAGTAGTGTTGGTATGTGTATACAGGAGTTGAAAGTCTTAAGGAAACTGATGACTTGCATCCAGTTAAAAGATTTGGGAGCTGCAAAACTTGCTGCTAGCTCATCCGGGCCAGCAAGTCAGTATGTCCTGGTAATAGACTGCATGAACATATTTGCTGACAGCTCTGTCACATGAAATACTTTAAAGGAGAAAAAAAGGCTTAGGCATGCTTACATTGCAAGGAATGATATATCACTAACTCCCAGGGGTGGTACGTAGCCTGAGGTCATAGGATGTTAGAATGAAGCCAAAAATCTCCAGGAAGAGACACTGCTGTGTTTATAAATACACTATTGACTTCTTGACCTGGGACATCAGATAGAAGTGTTGTTGTATTGCCTTGGTAGAGCAAAAACATCTTGTAACTGGCAAATGCTGCCTTTGCCCTTGAGAAAAATTATCCATGAAGTGCACTTAGTATAATCAAGAAAGCATTCTATTAATTGAGTACTGGATTTGACTTATATTTTAAATAACCTTTTCTCCTTCATGCAGCCTTTTGAAATAACATACTTAACCATGTGAATGAATGTTTACTAACACTTTATGTCCCCTTGAAGTCAGTTGTTCAACATGTTAACATTTACCATAGATTTATGAGGGACTTTATGTATGTACGTGGCATAATAGATCTGCAAATTAAGCATCCAGATGAAGAAACTGTTCCAACCTGCTTACCAGACTGGGAGTTGAATGAGACAAACCTAAAAGCAGGTGGCCTAAAGTAACTGAAGGTACAGTAAGTCTGTGGGAATAAAGTGAATCTTGTATAGTGAATCATGTATTTTTTGTTCAGAAATCTTTCAAATCTGAAAGTACTCATTTTTTCATAGAGAAATTACAGGTTCTGTAGTTTAAAAAATCAGGTTAAATCTTTGGTGTTTATTCATACCACAGTGGGACTGATAAGGTAATTTAGAAAAGCAGCCTCAGTTGAGTTAGTATCTTCTGAGGAAAGGTGAACTAACTCTGCTGTTCCTTCCTTTCTATTAGTAATTGGTTTTCATTACTTTTCTTTTTCTTTCTAAGAGAATGGGATGGTGATCTGAGGAAACTGCCAAACATCAAAATGAAAAAGCTGTCAGCTAGGGATGCTGCTTGCAGTCACCCTGAGGTGGCAGATGTGGAAGCAAAAGAAGACTTGAATAAAGGAGAAGAGGTGCCCTTAATGATTAAAGGAGAAGAGGTGGCCCTAATGAGCACCAGCTGATTGGAAAGCTGAAACAGTGAAGGGAATTATAAGAAACCTCTTTTAATTATCACTAGAAACAAAAATAAAATTTAACTATATTTTTGAAGTCTTTGCTAGTTGCTTTTTTTTATCATCTCACTGTGTACCTCTGGTAAAGAGTAAACAGTAAAGAGTAAACAGTGTATTACTGGGTAAAGCTATATATTATTGGTTAAAATTTTTAAATATAAATAAATACTTAAAATCTTAATCTTAAAGTCCTGACTGGTTGAGTACTTCTTCCCTGGTCATAGGAACAATCTAGATTCAGACTAGAATACTTTGTGGTCAGAAAGCCTTACATTTTGCTGGTAATTGCAATAATCAGTTAAACATGAGGAACTCTTGTCTTGTACCTTCCCTTCTCTGAGAATCTCTCTCAGGAACATAGCTGGAAATGCTTCAATAAGATACTGAGTATTTTATGTTTTGCTAAGAGAATTTGAGAGAGTTACACTGTGTTGTAGAATTCAGTTCAGAAGCCAATTAAAGTCCCTACAGTCTGTTTTTAATTGTATTTTTTGTCCATATTTTTTTTCTAACCCCTGTCTTAAGCTGTGCATTTTAAAATTAAGATGCTCAGCTCTTTTAAATAGCAGGCTTGCTTTATGAAGCAACTTTTTAAATGCCTTTAAATGTGTCTTTCAGGGAAGTTGTTGGCAGATTGTCACTTTAATAACTGTAAGATGAATGCAAAAAGAGGATAAAAGGGCAAATGCAAAACTGTAATTTCACAGCAGGCATTAAGTAGGACATCTCAGTGTGTACTGGATTGGGCACAGAAGTCACAGTTCGGTTGTACTGTTTGTACACATAGTAGTAATCACAGCTCAGACACCTGTTAATTATGTGGCAATAATTATTCCTGGTGGATAATCTTTCTAGTACTTGATCCCTAGTACACTTCTGCGTGCTAAACAGCCAAGTTTTTGTCATGGTAGATAGTTACGTGGGTTTCCTAGATTTCATTTACAGATACCAATCCAGGTGTGTGTTTCCATAGCTGTGCAGCAAGAGTTACTGATGAGTGTTAAGTCTGCTAACATGTATATTGTTTTTTCCTCTTTACGAAATGGGCTTGTGCTATCCTTTCAAGTTTTAGGAAACCAGTCCGTTTCGGTTATATAGAATTGTCCTCTTTAAATTCAAGAAGAAACCTGAATAAATTTATCAGACCTGAAGCATGTGTGAGTGATCTAATGCATCTTCAGATGGACTGCAAGTCTTAAACCTGGATAGAGGTCTTGTCCTCTGACACCTGCATATCTCTAGGCCGTCATGTCATTGCTTTGTGTTTGTGTTTTAGAAGTAAGTGTGCTGAAGTTCAGGGCAGGTCTTTGTTATTTTTATAACTGTGTTAAATTTGAGCTAAGTTGTGGAATTTATCTTGTTTGATTTGTAAAATCTGAGGTGTTGAACTCTGGTGGAAGCTGAGCCAAGGTAATTGATTTGAACTGAAGTGGTGTATGTGGTTTTTCAGTGCTTTGACAGATTTTGCCTTTCAGAAGTTCGTCTTAAATTTTTGCTTGTATAGAAGGTCTGATGTGCTTTGAAATTGCAAGTAAAAACATTGCAGAAAAAGTCACTTTCCCATGACAGTGTGTAAAATACAGAAGGAAAATGAGCAGTAAGGTAACTAGAAGGTGTCATAGCAATTACAGTATATCAGGCTGACATTCTGGTGAATGCTTTAAAAAAGATTGTCATGCAAAGTTATGAAAAATGAGATGTTCTGTATTCCTTGAAACAATCCAGTAATAAGACATTACAAAAAGAAATTACTTGTGTGGTAATGTGGTAGTCAAGTATTTGAAATTACCTCTTTTTTAACATTTGTCTTTCAGACTACAAGTACATAGCACAAGTCCTATGAGGAGAGGCTGAGGGTGCTGGGGTTGTTTAGCCTGGAGAAGAGGAGGCTCCGGGGAGACCTCATCACTCTCTACAACTACCTGAAAGGAGGTTGTAGCCAGGTGGGGGTTGGTCTCTCCTCCCAGACAACAGCAGTAGGACAAGAGGGCACGGTCTTAAGTTCTGCCAGGGTAAGTTTAGGTTGGATATTAGGAAGAAATTTTTTACAGAGAGAGTAATCAGACACTGGAATGGGCTGCCCAGGGAGGTGGTGGATTCACTGTCCCTGGAGGTCTTTAAGCTGAGACTGGATGTGGCACTGAGTGCCATGGTCTAGTAACCACAGCAGTGTTGCATCAAGGGTTGGACTTGATGATCTCAGAGGTGTTTTCCAACCTGGTTGATTCTATGATTCTATACATGTTTACAGTTTGGACTTCGTTGAATCTGTGGATTTTCTGCCTTGAAGTCTACATATTCACTGCTTGTTTAGGTGGGTTTTAAACTGTCTTGTTGACCTACTGCACAAGTAATGAAAAAAGAGCAATTTCTGCATGTGAATTTTTTCCATTAAATTACCAGAAAAAATCATATGTAGCTGCCAGATATTCATAATTGAATTGAAAATAACCTAGGCATAAACTGATGGTGTGCAAGACCAATTTACCAGACAAGTTGTTGCAGAATACTAATGTAGCAGTGGCAACAACAACAACAACAAAAGTATTTATTTCTTAAATATTGATTTCTCTGCTGAGAGTTTATTGTCCTGAGAGGCCAGGAGTGGAGGGGATGCAGAGAGAGCATTTAGCCTCTCATGTTACTGAGATGAGGTAATGGAATCTCTTCTATCAGTTTCACAATGCAGTCATGCCTGTGCTTTAAGTCAGCTCTTAGGGTTTTGTATGTTGATGAATTTCTTCCCTACGGTGGACAAAAGATGAATGCTCTCAGGAGTTCTGAATTGTTATTCTCTTTTTTTTTTAAATCTAGAAAGCAGATGCTGGTAACAGTGGGAATGGGAAGTATTTATGTGATGTTCTCCATTCTTACAAGCTTGCTGTAGGGAATACTTTGGAATTCTGTTCATTTGTAGCTAAGAATTACAGGTTTTAATGTTACATCCTCTATTATAATTCTCTGTAATTTATAGGTCCTTTTTCTGGTTAGAGATTAATTTTAGGGAAGATTTTTTTTCATTCTAACTTGTCAGATAACTGCTTTGCAATATGTCCCTGTGTTGTTTTTTTTTTTTTCAGTTTTTAACTGCAAAGTTTTAGTAGTTAAAATTCATGTTTCTTTAATTATCAGGGGTCATATTAAAAATACAACGTTTCAGACAAAAAAGTAATATTTTTACATGTACAACCACTTCTATATAAGAACTTCAGGACTTCTTAATGTACTTTCCAATTCATTGCCCTGTACTTTGCAACGTTCTTACTAAGATATACTTTTACTCCAGCCACCTTTGGAAAGGTAAGACCTCTCTAAGGAACTGGCTGAATTACATTCAAACTTTCAGTAACAGCTGAGTTGTTAGTTGTGCTCTGGTTCTGTAATATACTCTGTTAATGGTCTCAGCTGGAAAGAACCAGCTGAATTAAAGTCCAGTAGAAATATGATTTTTTTTCATGTAGACAAAGCAAATGTTGACTAAAAAAAACAAAACACAAAACCAAAAAGAAATAGAAAACACTGTCCTGCTCAAGGCTGGTTGTATACAGTAAATGTAAATTGATTAATTTATGATTCTTTATTGTTGGAAAAAATTGTGACCAAATTAATGGAACTGTTCATCACAGCATCTGCTCTACAAGTTTTTTCTAAAGGGATGAGGCTTCCAACATTTGGGATGTGGAGAAACAAGCATACAGTGAAGAACTTAGCCTCAGTATTGTATTTTTCCTTTTTTCTTTTACCGAAGTATGTGATGATCCTTATGGAACTCTGCTATGTGCAGTGGGATGCAACAAGTCAAATGCACAACATATATGAAACATTTTCTGAACCATTTGTAAGTAATTTAAGGAACACACTTAGAGAGTATCGTGGGGGGGCTTTTGTCTGTTTGGCTTTCAATGCAATAGGGTATTTACTTATCTCTCTGATGAGACTGCCACATGTGAGGATAGAGTATGGGGTACAAGTACGTGTATGTTGGAGTTTAACTTTTTTAAAAACTGGGGTTTGCTAGACACTGGGGTTTCCTTGCAGATAGGAAAGGGTAGTAAAAACCCCCTCTTTTTTCCTCAGCAGAAAAAGTTTTCCACTTAAGGAGTCCTCCAGGTTTAGTTTTCTAGTAAAGGGCAAAAAAATGCCCGCAGTACAGAATTACCTCAAATTGGCTTGTTTGGTCAGCCTTGGCATGATACAATACATACACTATCCTTCTATCTTCTAGCTCTTTCAAGAGTAAAAATTCATTATAATTTCTTCCCCAAAAGAAGTAAGTTTCATGAAGGTAAAGAGGCTTTGCTAATGAGGTGTAATCAAGTTCCCTAAGCCTTAACTGCTTGGTTGCAAATATTGCTCAGGTTTCTTAAAAGGAAGAGTTTAATATGTAACTAGTTACCTGTTATAAATGAAAAATAAAACTAATTAAACTTTTGAGTTATTAGACAAAAATGCCAGCACTACTTTAAAAACTGAAGCATTTTCTAAATAAATACCAAAAGGTGGAAGCATCCTACTAATGTCAGCTCATATTCAAGTTCACACATAATCAGCCAATACAGTACCGTGATGATTTGAAAACTGATAAAATGATGATGCCCATTGCTAAAAAATGAAGTGCTCAAAAAATCCTACCCATACTTTTAATAAAACACTATTCTTTTTCCCCAGCTTTCAAAATTTGCTAGCAAACCCAGAGGTAAAGTGGCGCTTTAAGATTCACTAAAACCTCTCCCTGAAGCTCTAGACTGATTTGTTCTTTTGACTTTATCTTCAGGGCTTCTGTAAGTAGTCTTTCTTCTGAGAGCCATTAAGACTTGGTAGGTTTGTTGTTCTTTTCTGAGTTTAACCCATCTAAATATTTCTACTTTGCTTTTCATTCTATATTGTTTGTGAACCATGATTAAATTTTGTAGATCATGTTGTTCCCAGGCGTATGTATACATAGATGTAATGATCCATGTTTCATTATAGATGTATTTCCTCAATTTAATTAGTAATTTAGTTAACACACTTAAAATTACTGACCTGTCTTCTTCTTTTATTTTGAATAGTGCTGATTATTGCATTTTCATATATATTACCTTTTATGTGTTTAAAAAAAAAAAAAGGGAAGTTCTGTGATTCAGTGAGCATCAGTTATAAGTATTTGCAAGTAGTAGAAGGGCAAGTTTGTCCCTGGGCCTACACTCTCCAACAGACTGGAATCATTCTGTTCTCATTTAATCTTATTTTCTTTAATCTCTGTTTCATAGTGAAAATGTGGTACACCAATCAAAGTACTTTTGGCAAGTTCTTTGTTAACTTACAATTTCTTTGACTTTTAGGAGAGCTCATGCAAAACAGCCTCAATATTTTATTGGCTGGGGTTTTGGGGTGGGGTGTGTGTGTGGTTTGGTGTGAGTAAATACCACACAGCATGTTTCCTTTCTTATGTGTTTACAGACATCAAACTAAACAGAAATGTGTTTTTATTCTAATAGTACCCTTCATCAAGCAATTGAAGCAAAGCAAAAAGGCATAGGGACCTATACCTCTGTTCTCTTACTACCAGTCATCAGCCATATTCCAGCTAAAATTGTGATGTTTCAAAATGGCCCACTCTCTCCCCAGCTGACCATCCAGGAGAAAGATATGGGATAGATGGATACAACCCTCTGTAGAGAGCTAAATTTGCACCTTGGTTAGAACACTCTGTAGGTAGGATACTTACTTTGGTATAACACAGGCTTTTTTATAATGCAAACATGTAATATTTCTTTCATTAAAAAAAAATCTTTAAGGTTTTTGGAAAAGGAGAAAATCTAAAGTATAAAATGATAAAAAGGGGAACAAGATCCATTCTGACAGTCTGAGGTGGGATTAGCTTTAAAGTATTTTAACTGTCCAGCCCATCTTCAAAGGTTTCTTGGTGTTGGACATTCCAAAATCACTATAACAAAAACAGTTCATTCCAAAGCACTGTTTTTTCCTTAGGAAGCTGTCTTCCTCTTACCCTCCTGGAGTTGAAACCCAGTACTAGTTGTCCATTATGCTATGGATGTAAAACCATTTGCTTTCAGGGGGTTCTTTATAGAGTTGATGCCTGCAAGTTGAGCAACCATAGTTCTTTTCAAGTGTTTTTGTACCATGAGGTATTTTCCTGAGCATTCTGCCTAGCCATGGTACCCAAAACTAGCCCCTGGTAGTTAGCAAGGTTTATCAGTATGAAGTATGCAGCTGAGTATATTGTTAATCTTTCTTGTAGGAGTGTGGTCTTGCCAATTCATGTTCAGCATGTGATGCTTTATATAACAAAGTGACAAGTGTAGATTACTACAGTAATTTGAGTCATTTGTTTAATACAAATACATTTTTTTCACAACAATAAGCAGATACATTACTTTTGTTTCCCTTGCCTTCTGTCTTTCAGGACACATTCACCCACAAAAACATACACATTTTCTTTTGCAAAAGAGAGGGAGTTAAACAAGTAACACAAACTTGTAGTTCCAAATATTATACAGAGTAAAATATTTTCATCATAGAGTTTCATTGCATTATTAGAAATTATAAACTGCTCTGGTGATGGGGAATTACTATTTTTTCTACACAACAAAAATAAACACTGCCTTCAGATAGAACAGTGTGTCAATGGCACAGTTGGACTAGTTGAGAATCTTTGTAATGCTAATGATAGTCAATAGTAGTATGTTTATGCCAGTTTGAAATAAACTTTTTAATGCTTGTAACTTAGGAACAGAAATGCATGTTCACAGGTTAGGAGTATCTTGTTTAAACTTCCAGATCTGACCTGACATCAGATTATTTCTGTCTACCTTCATTAAAACTTCATTTAAACAAGAATGCAGATTAAGCTCTACTTGGTAATGGCAGCTCAGAGCAAGGTTCTGCCCTTGTGGGTTTAGCCAGGCCAGATTCCACTGTCGGCTTATTTGCCTGAGATGTACTGTGGCTACTCAGGCAGTTTGATATGGTTCTTTATTTGAGATGTCATCTTTATTACAAAGTCTTAGTCTGGATCTTAAAATCTTCAGTATACTGGTTTTTTTTTTGGGGGGGGGGGTTTGTTTTGTTTGTTTGTTTGTTTTTTTAGGATAGAATCCCATGGTTATTAAATTAATACAGAAAATTGTATTTTGTGTGGGAATGAAAAACTGCTTGTTGATAAGCATCTGTCTAGTGTCTGTATTTGTGCACTTTCCTTATTAATGAAGACCTGAATCCAAAGCATAGTGGCATGAATAGCTCCTTGCCCTCTTGAAGAGGTTGGGCCCTGCTTCAGAAACAAATTGTAATCCTGCATGAAATCCCTGAAAGCTCTAGAATGTGCACTGCACATGAGAAGAGAATGGGATGCACGAGCTAATACTGTAATACTTTAAAAGGTTAAAGACTGCTTCAAGCCTGCTGAAACCTCTCTTGCTGATGCCTTGGCTCATTGTCCATCTCAGCACAGTGTCCCATTTTGCTCTTTTCCTGCTGTCCACATTAAGTATTTCAAAGGGAGAGGAGAAATTTCAACTGAAGTCTTCCTCCATTCTTTTCTTTATTTCACTGTAAACTCAGTTGCAGATATAGCTGAATGCCAAAACAGTGTTTTGAAGGGGAAGGCATTAGTATAAAATTTTGCACATTGTTTGTTCTGTTGATGACTCTTCAGTGTGTTTTTAAAAATGTACAATAATTTTGTTGGATGCTACCATTCTGCTTTTGGAAGCCTCAGGTATTTTCTTCTTTGAGTTAAATTTTATACTTGTTCAGTTTTGAAAAAAAACCTAATGTGAATTAGTCTCCTTTATACTGAAAAATAGGGATAAAGTACTTTCAATGGGGTCATGATGCTACAGCAGGTCAAAGAACAAGCTGCCTAGAGGAGCAGGGTTACTGTTACTGAGTAAGAAACTATTATTGCAGAAAGCTCTTAATTATCCTTCATAATAATGTTATCAGTAAATTTTGCTATGATTCATCAGGTTTATTGTAAACATCCTTCCACACATTCAAATGCAGTTAGTAATTTTAAGTGTCTAACTTCAGATATCATGAGATTTACCTTTTAGCAAGTAGCTTTTACACTTTTTGTAAACCATGTTGTTGCAGACTGTCCTAAACATTGGCAGTTATGAGGCATTTGTTAGTACTGTTGTCATTCTCTGGAGACCTTCTGAAGTCTCCTCCACGATTTTAAATGGAGAAATGGTTTCGTTTCTCTTGTATGTCATTTCAAAGGAGAAACTGCTACAATTGTGATCTGCAGTTGTATAATTGGGAAGTTATTTTATATAAAAATTGTGTGACATTACATAAAAAAAACTTAACATTAATCCAACTCACCTGGAGTAACTTACAGCAAATACTGACATATGTTTAGGATCCATTCAAGCACCAAGATTTTGTGTTCTGTCTAGCCAGATGACAATCACTCGGTTACAGCCAAATTACATGAGCAATTGCAATACAAAAGAACATAATGATCTGATTAAAGACACGTTTCTTGCTAATACTGCTACTTCCAGTATTCCCTGAGCCTTAAGCCAGTAAACATTACAAAGGAATACCTAGTATAAAAACTCCAGTACATCTTAGGCCCAGCATGCTGGATATTTGCAAGAACGGGATGATTCTGCTTTTTTATTGTAAATACTTGAGTATATAAAGAGAAAATTTACCATTAGAAATGTCAAGCCTTCTGTAGAACTCTAGTTTACTTGTAATTGTGGCAGATACCCCCCTTTGAAAGAACTTGTGCTCTCCTATCCTCTTTACTCTGGTTCTTTATCTGCTTCTTTGCTTTTCCTCCTTTACCTAAATACAAGATTAAAAAAACCCAAAACTTTTAACTTTTTTTTAAAATATACATTATGTTCAGGCCCCAGACTCGTCCACACCAGTACATAACTACTCCAAGTCAATACTTGCGCTTGCGTCCTGATGGTAAACACCACAGGTATGCAAAGTGAATCACAAAATTGGTTCTTTATATATAATATACTCTGTTGGACAGAGTATTATATCTACATTCATTTATCTATTGCACCTTTTAATGCTATTCACACTTCATTTTTATATGACAATGCTCAAAACACAAAGTTAACAAATGAACTGTTGAACCTCTAACACCTCAAGTTTACCTGTACAGAAGGAAACCATTGATTTGTTTTTTTCAGCCAGGAAGATAAAAACTAACTTTTCAGAAAAAGGAGATAAAAACTAATATTTTCTTAAGATATGTAGGTAGGTATGTCCTCTTACATCTACCTTTCTGTATCGTGAATCTTAAAAAATAAAACCAGAAATGGTTTCCATCTTCAGTATGTGTCATCCTTTTTCAGACCTGTGATAATAGTCAATTTACTTTTGTGTGATCGTGCAGTAAACTGCTTTTTTTTTCATTTACAATTCTGCCTCAATACTTTGCATATCAAATTTATGTCTAATTCACTCTTATTAGTAAAATAAACAGCAGAGCTGCTCTTTTAAATGCATATCTACATATTATCTTCTCCCTGTACTTATGTTGCTGACAGCTGTATTTAAAAATATACCTGTAAGCTTATGGAGACATGAGCTTATACTGGTTGGAATTGCTTACTTTTCAAAAATACAGGCACAGTTAAAATATCCTTAGTTGACACAGCTGCCCAAGCATTCAGGCTCCGCTACAGTCACATGAACGTGCGTTGCCGTATGAAGCTTAGAGAGTGAGTGCTGTGATAGAGCTCTCTATACTTGGATTTGTTAATGCATATGATTGGATTGGTACTCTTTGAAGCATATATTTAAAAAGATAAATAGCAAATACAGCTTTTAGTAGTAAACAGATTAAAGGTTTTGGTTCTCTGTAAACAAAGTTATTATATCAGGTCTGTTTCTACTTTCCCATCCATCCCACTTAAAAAAAGAAAAAGTACTTTTGTCACATTGGTTTGGCATTGTCTGTTAAACCTGTTCTCTATTGCACTTTCTACACTTCCACTTTCACTACACTTGCTGACTAGTTGCGAAACTACTCCACGAACGGTCACATTCCATACAGTAACAAGTTGCTTTGCTGGATCCAGTTTCCTTGTAGGGTTTTGGTTTTCATATGGGGTTTTTTTGTTGTTGTTTTTTGTTTGTTTGTTTTTTTAACTGAAAAAAATGCAAAGTCATTTCTACTTTCTTGTAGCATTTGTAGTGTAGAATACACTACACCTTACACTGCAAAGAAGAAACAATGCTGTCTCTGTCAAACTGGCATGACCTCAGATGTCGTTCCTTCTGCTGCTGGCTGAGAGTTTGTACCTGTCTGTGCTACTGGCACCACCACCGCATCCTTGATGTCTGAGCTCTGAGTGCACAAAGAATTTTTCTCCTCCAGTTTTTTGATGGTGTCTGGGCAGTTCTGAACAAAGATCACTCTGTTGTAGGCTTTCAACCTGCGCCACAGCTGCACATAAACCTTACACTGCACATACATAAAGACCAGGCCCCCTGTGAATCCAATGGCCACTACAACGAGTTTTGTCCAAAATGGCCATTCAAGGACACCTGTGGAATAGAAACTATATTTATTACCACCATTACACATTGAATATCAAGTGCTGAATTTCAATCAAATGTACTGAAGCCACTTGCTAAGAATCCCCAGGTATGTACACACTATTGGGGCAGTTATGGCTCAAGTAGAAAACAGAAGGGGCTTCCTATTCCATAGACCAGCCAAGAAACTGCCTCCCACTTCTGACTTCACCACAATTTGGTCAAATAGGAAATGCAAGGGCTACTCTCACAAAGTAAGCATAATGCTCAAGACAGCAATTAAGAGATTTGCATGGTATACTTCCATAAGGAGAACAAAAAAAACCCAAGCCTTTAAATAGTTTGAGGTACTCATTTAAAACAGGATTTTTAAACTTATAGAATATTAACAAACACTACTAGTATTATTCTGGGCTTTCAGTTTTTCTTCTCCTCAAAATATGTTTATAAAAAGTGTTTTTTCTCCAGTCTTCACTGTCTTTTTCCCAGCAATTCTCATTTAAAGAGAGAAAATGGAGAAGAAAACAAACTATTTACATGTTTCTTCCTTCTCCCCCCAAATACATGTTTGCTTTTGTAAAAGTACTCCCCTGTGACAAGCAAATTTTGGGACAAGAGAGTTCTCTTCGCAAACACTTATTTTTGCACGTAGCTCCAAGGCATCTCTTTGTCCACTTTTAGTGTAAAAAAATCAGCCATTACATTTGGCAAACACTGAATTCTATACAAATCATAAATACTTTTTAAGCCTACCAAGAATAATTAATGTGATTCTTTTCCATTATGTATAACAAAAAAAAATTCATGTTAGCTGTTTTGTTATGAAAATTCAGCTAATCCACAGAAATAGCTTCCCCGTTGTAATAAGTAGGGTGATGTACTCAGAAATAAAAGTTCAAACCCATTCCTAGTACTGTCCTCAGGGCCAGGTTTTTCAGATAAAAAACAGGGTTATCCATTTCAAAAGAATCCAAAGCAAGACTTTGTAGTATATATTCATCTGTGACTTATTGAGCCTTGTTGCTTATTTTCGTCTCATAGGCAAGAAAGGCAAGCATCAAGAGTATCATCAAATATTTATCTAACTAACAAGGCACAAAGCTCCACCTGTTTTGTTTTCCATGTTAACTTCAGAATATAGAACAAAGTTAGAGAGACCTTTGCTCCCCTACTGTGCTTGAAGTCAGTTCAGATCAAAACTGAAAAGTTTTTTATCATCATGATCACATTTAAGACTAAATTTAAGACCAAATAGACTTAAGACTTGAAATGGAAAACAGTAGTTCAGTTTATCATATATTTTCCACATATGCTAAGTATGGCCCAAAAAGAAACCTACTTACACTAAACATGGATTTTGTTACATATGTCCAGTTGGGCTTTCAGGATCTCCACAGATGGAGACTCCACAGCCTCTCTGTTCCAGTGTTTAACCATCCTCACAATGCACACAACTGGAACATGGACATTCACAGTGAAATTCTATTTGAAACGACACAGGAATGGCTTTCCATGCTTCTTAAGTTCCACATGAAGGACTAACACAACTGGAACACGGTCTCTTGGAAGTTTGTATTAGGAAGCTTGTTAATGAAAAGGCTCTATCGTGTTTTACTTGCTATCAAGGTTCAAGGGAGTAATATAAATAAATTGCTATTTTAATGACCTGAACTTGCACCGAGCTGTTTGAACTTGACTCATCGCTTTGCCTGAGCTTTAGAAATACCTACATAATAGGAGATTAACCTAGCAAGAACCAGCAGGCTAGTTAAGCTGTTGTAATGATTACACAAAATAGAGTTCTCTCTGCAGGGGCATAACATAAGCTTTTAATGCTGATGCATTCAGAACTTCTGCATTAAAGCATTTGATGTAGCCATTTGTCTGTGAGCTATTATTTAAGAACAGAGTGTGACTGGTTATATAGCTGCCTTGCAAAGCCAGCCACTGCATTATCAACAACACCAAAGAAGGTAAAAGATACTTACCATTATCATTGCCTTGTTTAATTTCTTCAGCAGTTCTATCAATTAAAACATACAATGACCAAACAACACAGGTAATTGCAATTACGTGGAATGTGACTGAACACACTATTTTCCTCCTCTCACTTGTTGTCATCTGTAGTTTCTCCCACTGTAATAATAATTAAAAAAGAGGAGTTAAAAAAATCAGACCTGTAAAATTTTGCAATAAACTGACTAGACTGTTCTGGCTCTTTCTGCCAAAAACCCAAGCAGTAATAAAATTAACAAATCCTTTTATTTTGGTAATACACATTACAGGACTATGTGCATTGTCACTCTAAAATTCACAATCATCTCATTTTCACAGATTCAGAGGAATGAAGAGTTCTATTTCTGTCTGCTTGTGAATGATATCTAAAGTAATTTCACTGCAGTACAGCCATAACATGTTAATAAACAGGTAAAAAGATGAATATTTATTTTAAATTTGCGCTTCTGGTGATGAGACAAGAAAAGCCCAAACATTTGTTTGTAGTACTTATTAAAATTCGAGGAACGCAGTTATGTAACAGCCTTCCCATAAAAGCACAGGAAATGCAACTCTATTGAGGATTAAATTCAATAAACTTGAAAAGATGATTATGTGGAAATAATCGTACATGATAGCACTCAGCCTCAATAACGCAAGGAGGATCTTCCAGGCATATGTTTCTGAATTATGGTACTAGATCCTATCTTAGTTTAAAGCTATTTTAAGATTAAATAGGCTATTCCCTGCATTTGAACAGTGCAACTCTTGAGGCAATATTTTCTAATCTTGCTTGTGAGGGCATAATTTTTTTTTTAGCCCTTCTTTAAAACAAAACCCTTCTCTACTAAAACATTTGTCTTTGAAAACAGATGAAAGAATATGGCATTTAAAAGCAAAATGCCCCTATTCCAATGAATAATCTCGGAGTCGGACACTAGCATCTGAGGAAGGGAACCAGTACAAAGCACGAGACACGAGTGCCACCTCCCTGCGGCCCTGGGAACACCAGAGAGAGCTGGGCTCAGATCAGTGCCCAGCCTTAGCGGCTTAAGGCTGGGACAGAAACTTCGGCCACTGCAGAGCACTGAGGCAGCATACATGTACTTTGAAGGCACAAGTTTAGCTATGTTTTCCTTGTTTAGGTTTTTTTATTGTTTTGGGTTTTGCCGGCTGTTTACTTTGTTTGTTTGTTTTTAAATGTTGTTTCTGGGAAAAAAACAAATTTTCTTAAATTCTTTATGGTTGGAGATGGCATCTAAGCTACATGGTCAGTCTTTCACCTGAACCAATATGGTCATTCTATCCAGAACACTTTTTGCTGTCAGGTCACGTTTCGAAGGAGCACAGTTGCAGTAAAGCTGAGGGGTAAATGCCATGTCACTACGAGAAATAACTCTCAGAAATACTTCTTCCTGCCACTGGTTTTAGAGCAGGACATACCAGGACAAACAAATTTCGGTTTCTAATGGCAGCTGAAGCTTGCATGTGCCTGAGCTGTTGCCTCAAAACATAGTCTCTAGAACCTTTCCTAGCCCTTGCCAAAATTTAACGAATAATAGAATATTTTGAGTTGGAAGGACCTCTGATGATTTTTTTGTGGCTCTCTTCTGAACTCACTCCAGCATGTCCTGGGGACCCCATAGCTCGATGCAGCATTGCAAGTGGGGTGTCATGAGAGCAGACTAGAGGGGCAGAATCACCTCTCCTGACCTGCTGATCACACTTAATGAACACAAGGTTTAACTGCTTAGAAAAACGGAAGCACTTCCTACGTAATATACAGAGTCAGAGCTGTCAGTTTATTTATCAGCTGAGACATTTCAATTTCTGATACATTGACTTAGGAGTGAAAACTTGCAGGGGTTTGTATGGCAGTCTGAAAAAATAGGAGAATTAAATTAATTTTTTTTTTTAAGTAATAAAACCCCAACACTTTATATTCATTGTGGTTCATGTAGGTAATATTCAGTGGCCAGCCAGAAAGTCTGAGGCATTATTATCACAGTCTTATATTATTACAGTCATCGGGTTACACTGCATTTGACCTGGAGACTTTCATCCTTTCTGCAGTGAAAATTCAATGCAAGTCTTGCAAAAGACTCTTTCCAAAGAAAGAGTTGTCTTTGTCCAGATGGAAAAAAGGGTTTTACCTTAGCCCCTCACTTACCTATGGATGCTTTGTAAGAGATCAACATTGAATATAAAGAAGAATGAATTGTTCTTAAACAGAACTTTTCTGTCATCTCAACCGTGGTGCTACACTTTTTGGTATACTGGAGAGAAGTTTCTGTGCAAGATTTTCATTGTCAGTTATATGTGCAGTCTCATTGTAGCCATTTTATGCTCTAACAAACTCAAAAGCCTCAAAGTGTTGACTTAATGCCCAGTCAAAGACAATTGCTGGTCCTATGAGTCTAAATGTAAACATTTTGCAGGTGGAAGAAAACCAGACAAAACCAAATGACCAACAAGCAGGACAGGTAAGTAAAGGAACAAGCTCACAAACTTCTACTGAGACTTACAAGAAAGTATATGAGGAGAGGGAGCTAGCAGAAAAGGGTTAAAGCAGGCCTTTTTGCTAACATCCCATGATCAAACCTAGCCAGAAAGCAAGCCAAGGCCTACTGGACTCTCCTTCCTCTAACTGGCCCCTTTTCTTCTCCCACGAGACACTCTGCCTGCCTGCCTGCCTGGGTATTCTATCCACACGCGTATTTACCACCCCAGAAATAAGCTGGGAGAGTAGAGACTGGGAGAGGCCACCATCATGGTTATGGAACTGGAAGACACTGCAGAGTACCTTGTACTCCCAGACTGGGATACAAGAAAGGAAAAAGGTCTAAGGAGAGACTCTGTCTCATATGGCAGCATTTAACAGCTCTTAGTGTGTCCCAAAGCTGTGTCTCGGTTTTGTCCTGCCCTAGCTGCAGTCCCGTCCCAAAGCTGTGTCTCGGTTTTGTCCTGCCCTAGCTGCAGTCCCAGTTCTCTCAACTACAGTCGTGATGAGCTGAACTCAGAAGGGGAAATACAATTAAACTTTGTGTTGTACTCCTGGTGATTCCAGTGGTAGCTGACATAACTTTCCTGTCCTACTCACATATTTTAGATTGGCTGAACAGAGAGTACTTACTGTGTGACTCCTGTCACTCTGTACTAAATGAGTAATGTTAGTACATGATCCAGCAATTTATGTTGTCTTGGAGCAGAAAAGTGCAATTCACTATTTTAGGATTTTTTCAATAGCCTCATATTGAAAATTTTTACAGCCCAGGACTTGATACAGCCTGAAGTTGAGTGGGGAAGTTTGGCAGGTGCTACCTTTCATGTCACACAGCGCTTTAATGCCTCCTTAACCACTGATAAATTCATCCCTGCTGTGTTTAGAAGCTTATGCAGTTCTCATGGCTTTCCACATTCGTGATAGCAAGACAAAAATAAATTGCATCATGTTTTGTTATCTTCATCAGTGATCTAGGAAAAATGCAACCATCAGGTTGATGACACTGTAACATGCCATGCACAGAATATAAGATGCCACCAAGAACAGAAAAATAACAGAAAAGTAAGTACACAGATGCAATTTTTTTTTGAAACTTACATGTTAATACACCTAAGGTGCTCTAGAGACTGTAAGGAGAGAAAGAAATGGAAGACTAACAGCCAGAGGAGACATTTATAATAATTTGCAAATTACTGAGTCACTAAACTGTTAGACAAACTAGTTTTTGCACAACCCCCTAGGAAGCATCCCTTCACTGCTGTACATCCAATTGTCACCACCCACAGGTTCGTTAATCCTGGCAGCAGTACCAACATTGACTGGAAATCATCACAGATGCAGATGGTTTAAGGTCCTGCAAATGCAAGCAATCGCATGAATATCATTAGGCTTCATAGAACAGGTGTGCTAAAACACTTTGTAACATCTAACAACAATCAAAAGACTTTTTACACAAGTCACCAAACAAATCCAAAGTGTAACGATATGTATCCTCAGCAGAAAGCTTGGAATATCCTCAGCCCCCTTTTTATTTTCCGAATAAGCTTTCCGAACATGACACTTGCGCTGTGCTCTGCAAACCACTGGAGGGTGGTAGCACACTGTCTGCCTGCCTCAGAGGTTCCTACCAAGAAGCCAGAATGAACTGCCAAAGGAAAGAAGCTGGATTGTAAATGTGATCAGAAACACACCTCCCACCCCAGCTACTACTTACAACTACTTCTAAAACACGATGTGCACCTCAGTCTGAACTCCTATGCTTTACTGCCTGAGAGGTTTGGAATAGTCCTGAAAGTGGCAGCTGTAAAACTGTACCTTGTTCTTGGTTTCTACCTCGGGTTTTTCTTTTGTTTCTTAAAAATTATGTCACTCAGAAACTTCAAGAGAACAGTTACTGATTTCATAACCCACTCTTATAATTACAAAATGTAGTCATGAGTCTTCTGGGGAAATAAAAAAAATTAAAAAGAAAAAAAACCTAATAACATACAGGGAACTTCTAAATCATATGTAGCCAGCCACTTCCCTTTCTTGTAATGTAGTTTGAGAAAATCCCTGATATTTATTTTAAAGGATCACAATTTGCCTCCTTCCATGTCACTTCTAATAAAAGCTTGATTAACCAATATGTAACAAATAAATATGGATATTTTTTAGTATCTTCTGAAAACATTGCCTATGAGTATGGGTATGCTGCTTCATATCCTGGATTCGAACACAGCCTCTCTTAACAGAAACAAAATTGCAATTTTAATTCCCTTCTATACATTAAGCTTTCTGCAAAGTGGTTTCATGATGGCCCAATGCAGAACCGAAAGTTTCACACTGCTCACGCAAAAGCTTCACACTGCTCACACAAAAGCTTCACACTGCTCACACAGAAGCTGTTCCCACACCTCACAGTGGCACTCTGCAAACTCTGCTGCTTGGGTTTCTTTTCCCCACTTCCACATTGTAGATTTACTGCCTGCCTGCCCCCATACACCACTTTGTGTCCACATGTTGCCTCCTGCTGCTGGTTATCTTCTGTCACACTGGCCACAGTTTTTTGTCTAGACAAGATTTCGGGAAGCAACTGCAGAACCACTGCAGGTTTTCAGATTCACACCTCTACAACTGAAGGTCTCTTTCTCCTGCAGGGGCTCAGCACTGAGGATGCCAAATATTGAAGGTGAAGTTAATGGGCTGCTTTGCAACATGCTGTGCATGGTTGGACTTTTAACTCCTGGGTATTTTCAGGAACCCTGTTTTTAAAAATTGCATGTAAGGAGGTCTGACAGGGGAAGCTGGTATGGGTATGACATAGCTAATATTAAATATTTTTTCTGTTCTGACATTTTTCTCCTTATCCATCATTTAGCAAAAAAATGACTATGTATGTAATGTAAACAGCACCCACAGCTAGAAGGACTTCCTTCTGCTCTCACCTAGTAGTAGTAGTCATGCAACATTTTCTGAATTCTTTCAACAATCTAAAGAAATAGTTTGAGCCAACTTCTATCTTGAAGTAATTACTCCTGCAAAATAAAGGCTAAAATTATTAACCAGAGACTGCTGTAGAACCTGCCCTCTGCACACAGACTAAAAACACACACAAAAAGATCTTTCTTATCTGAAACCAGACCCAAAGAACCTAGCCAGCATTTTGGAAAATTAACTGGAGCAGTGTATGCTGAAGTGAGCTGAGCACTGAAATATGTCAATAGTCTGAACATATAGCTCAGAGTTATTTATCTTAGGGAGAGTGTTTTCTGGTCACTTGTTGCAGTACTAAAGGGCTCAGGCTCCACAGTGAGTTGTTCACTGCTATCAACCTACCAGCTGGAGGAAAGCAGCTGCCATGGTAGTTTGTGGGAATGGAATTTGTGCAGTGGGTGGAAGAGGAAGAAATAATAGTAATAAAGGACAACAGGGCTCCACACATGTTGGGAGAATAAAATAGCCTTGTGGAGATTTGAAGTACTCCTAAGAGATGAGAATTCGAAATGTGTTATTTGAATAAAAGCATTCTGGGCCACTCTGCCATCTAAACAACATGTGGTTACAGCCTGTACCCGAGGCACTGCATTTTAAGGAAGGTCAAGACATGCCTTACCACATCCTGCTACAAGATGAGAAGTGCCCCTCAGACAGTCCAACAGAATGTGCGAGGTCTCATGGCTGACAAGAAAAGGGTTTGGGCTATAAAAACACCTCTGCTGCGTTCTTTTCCCAAACACATCTCAGAGCACATTCAGAGAGGAATAACTGAGCAGGTTTACAGAAAATAGAGAAAACATATTTGTCATTGCCTTTTGTCAAAAGATACATCCCAGAGATGAAACTCTTGTAAGGATCAAGAATAGAAGGCCATAATTAGACCCCTGCTACATTTATCACTGAACAAGGAAATAAAATAAATTTTAAAAATCCCATGTCACATGGTGCATCGTATGGCCCTATCTATGCACAACCTTACCTTGATCTGATTAGCTCATTGGATGAGCTAGTACAAATCATTCTCTGACAAACCTGTCCGAAGTTTACCTAAAAACTATTTCTGTCCCTAGGAGACACTAAACAAAGCTGGCTGGAATTCAAATGAATGTCTGTGATGAATTTAAAATACCTATTAAAAATTTAAAACTGAACCAGAAATGGGTGCATTTCTAAAGTCACACAATTTAATTCACTTCTATGTGCAATATGCATATCTACAGTAATAAAAGAAATACATAATGAAAAATCTCACTTTGATAAACATCTTAAGATTATCATCTGCAAAGAACTAATTATTCAGTTTTATCAAAATCAAGACCGCACATTAATTTTTTTTAAGTGACAGTTAAAACCACTGGACTTAAGTGATATGATCAGTATGCACTCTTCACAAACATACTGTGTTTAGCTGTGTATGACATCAATCAGCAAACCCTTAAAAGTGTAAAATAGAAGTTGAGAAATTAAAAAGTATAAAAATTAAGTAATTCGAGAATCTAATTTCTAAAATGAAGTAGCTGGTTTTGCAATATGAAGTAATATTGAGAACACTTGTTTTTTACCAACTAAAAGAACTTCAGTGCCTGCATCCTAATCATGCCAACATAGACTAAACAACAAAAAAAATGCTATGCTTTGGAAATATAGGAATAGCCAGACCTTATGTCCCTCTCATCCAATGCTCTGTCTTGGATAGAGGCCAATACCAGATGCTTCAGAGAGACAGGCAAGAAACCCCATGGTAAACAGTTACAGCATAATGTCTCCATATTGGGCGTCTCTTTCTAGTTCCCATCAGCTAGAAATTGTTTTGCATCAATATATAGAATGCAGAAGTACTTGACAGTGTTTATTTTCCAAGCATCCTCTTTGAATACTGAAAAAACATTAACCAATTTTTTGTTCAATAGAGTCTTCAGTACTGTCATGAACTTCTCTTTTAAAATTGCTTTTTCTTTGCTTGCCTTGTAAGATATTTAAGAAAAAGATTATCTTCTAGCATAGTAAGCTTCAGCTACCTTATCTAAAAAGATAATCTTGAGAGATAAACTGCAGGTAAAACATTAAACTACTGATCAGGACTGAACTATCACCAGAATGCAAAACTATGTCTGGTACTAAGAAAAAGAGGCACCAAGAGCTCTAGAAAGATTTACTTCAGGCATATGACTTTATTACTCAAAACTCAAAAAACAAGCGACATGTGGGCAACCTGTAAAGAAACAAGGAAAACCAGGGCAGAATCGATGTCTCCACTAACTTTTATCACAGTTAGTCAAGAAAAGAAACAGATGCTACTGTTGTCAGCTCTCCCTACAGTATTTCTACCATCATTCTATCAAAAGGATCTAGTTTGTCACTTTTATTCTCTTTGCAGCTAGTTGACACCTGCCTCTGTCTACTCTGTATTTCTGAAAGAGCAACACATCTAATTGAAGGCATGACATTTCCTCCAGTCACTAATTAGCAAATGCCTTTAAATCTCAGTCCAGTTCTCAAACAACAACTTACACACACACACAAAGAAAACCATGAAAAAAAGAATCAATCAATCTGACTGCCATACCACATGAGCACAGACCATAATTTTGCTGCAAGGGCAGTTATGCTGAGATTTCACTTTCCAACCAAAGCAGGGAGAGGTGCTGCATTTTGCAGTATGTATTCAACAGACAATACAAAAGCAGCCATGACACATGCTCAGTGGAGGATTTGAGACGGATTGTGCCGTGGTCAAAGCAATCATAAGTCCTTCCTCCACTACAGTCGCCATAAAAAAACATCCCCCAACAGTCTATGCCTGAGTCTGTCTTTGAAAATCAAGTAAGATGGGTTCCCTTTGCACATTTGAGTGTATTTTGTTCTCAAATGGCGTGATGAATGTAGCATGAAGACTGGGATAGCATGGTAGAAATAGGAAAAGAAGAAAAATTAGAGTGCAAGGTGGATATAGCAACATGCTGGAGCCAAAGATTCCATTACATAGTCTTGTACACCTCTCCATTTCCTTTAATCCTTCAGTCCTGTCCAACTGAAGTGAAGTTTCTCTGAAGATCTGTTGTTTTAGGCAGCTAAGACACAGTCACAATATATGATCACAGTTTTGTTAGAAAGTCTTTACTTCAATTGCCTTCTCTCCAGTATTCATCACACTGCTTAATTTCCTCAATGTCAAAATGTCTAGCCTGCTGAGAATCCGTCTGAATTGTTACAAAGACGTGGCTTGGTTTAAATGTGTTTGTATACCAAAACCCTGTTATTTTTAAATACATTGTTGTTCAAACATACCTAGACATACCTTTTTTTTGCAATTATATATACAGTATATACACATCTGAATTGCATGCAACAAAGATTAAAAAAAGGAGCTGATGCTATTAATTATCTATAAATGTGGCTTTAGCAAGATTACTGACTTCCCATAGCTGAATAGCTACAGTTACCTTCTCTGTCTTTTAATTTTCCCACGAGAGAGATTCTTTTCATGCAACTAAATAAAAACAAAACAGAGGAAATTTGCGCTGAGGAAAGCTACTGTGATTAACACAAAACTACAGCCTAGTGGTCTGGTAAAGACCTGAGGGAAGTTATTAATTCTGAAAAACCTCGAACTAATACCATATGTTCCAATTTTGACACATACAAGTTGGAGCAGATGAATAAAGACTTCAATAATTTCTGGGGAAAAATTCCTTTTTTTCCCAAGTAATTTTAATAAAATGCTACAGGAATAAAATTAAATTAACAAAAAAAAATTAAAAATACTGAATAAACTCATAATTATCTTATTTGTACATAATTTAGATCAATTACTGAAATTTCTGTGTTCAAGAGAACATCACTCTGTCAAAGAGAAGCCATTTTTAGCATGCATTCATTCCACCAACAAGCAAGAATCAGCCTGTGAGCAGATCATTCTCACATCAATAGGTTCCAGGCAAAATAAATTTGAGGCAAATAGCAACTGTAAAATTGTATGTGTTAGTTACGTGACACATAATGATATACATTAATCAGATCGTGAATAGCAGCCCACTCCCATTAGAGTTGGTAAAATTACTAACTTCAAAATTAAACAGTAAGAATGGCATTTGTACAAAACTCCATGAATAAAAATGACTGGTTTAGGTCAATGTTTGGGTTGATTATGCTCTTTAAATTTCATATTACTAGCTCTACATTGTGTGCCAGGGTACCAATCCATTCACATTTTCTTTAGTTGCAAAGCCAGTATCAAGAGATTCTCTTAATTAATTTCAATGCTTCGGCTACACAGTCTCTCCTTGGTTATAATTATTGATGAGGTCAAGCTGTAAAACCAAACACTGAAAGGGCTGAAACAAAAAAATGAAAAGGAGACCCCTAGTTCTTAAAAAATGAGAGGCTAATGAACTGCAGGATAGTGTAGGACCCTCTAACTAAAATGGAAATTCAATCTTTTGATGCAAGTTGCATCTGTAAAACAGCTCAGATCAAACTGTTTACTTCAGCCTGAGAAAGCACAGAAGATTTGTACCTCCCAGAGCTCACGTTCATGGCTCTGTGAAATAGTGGATAACTCTACTAATACCCAGACCTAAACAATCTCCTGAATTCCCTTGACTTCTGTAAATGCTCTGAGCAGAAGCAGCCAATTTGGGTACTAGCAACTAATTAGAAGAGGACATAGTTTTCATTTAATTTTCTGGTGTAAGATTTTTCATTTGCTTCTTAAAGAATGCAAGTTCAAAGCAATGACAGTAAAAACATCTCATTCCAGCTCCAGGAAGGATTTGCTGCACTGGGGGTGTCCCAGCAAAGTATCATGGTTAGAAGGCCTTTAGAAAGCCTAAGGTTATCTTATGATGGTAGGAGGCACAAGAATTTCTTGTCAGAGGTCCATGGGTACTGGAACAGCTGTGTGCATAAAGCTGTGTCTTGAATGGAAGAGAAAGACATGGAGATGACAAGCTAGCACGAATTCTACCACTATGAAAAAGCTAAGAACTAGTATTCTTGTTGTGGCACAAAATGCAAGACAAAATTATTCTGCGAACTACAGCATGCTCTCTATATACAGATAAATTAGCAGTAATATATTAATACTCTCAAAAATTAAGAATGCAACTGTCTGAACAAAGTAGCCCCTGGCATCCGCAGGGCATCACAATCAGATATAAATGCTATGAAATCATTTTTACTTTAAAAGCTTTAATATACACATCCTCCCTTGAGCCCAAAGTTATTCTCTATAATGACTGACAGCCAATGAGAAAGTAATAGCTTTGTGCCTTTGTGCATACTGGTGAATTGTCTGACCCTACATATTGCAAGAAATTATTTGAGGCTACTGATGTTTTGAGACAGTTTACTGGAAGAAAGATAATCACCAGAGGAGGTGTAGCTGCACCAGAAATCAAAAGGAAATGTAGGATCTTCTTCTATATTAAGGAGTGCAAAGTATTCACCAAATTGGGTTGAAAGGGAACTAATCCCACAGCAAGTCAATGATACCAGACCTATGCAATATTTGCTATCACTTCTTATCATAAGCCTTATCAGAAAACAGATGAAAAAGCCAGATGGTTCATACTTCACAGCACAGGGCAATAAGAATCAAACAGCAAGCAATATGGTAATGACTGCTCAGAGTTTGGGGTTTGTTTGGTTGGTTTTCTTGTTTGTTTTTGTTTCTCCTGGGAGACTCTGCAGGTTGCTTCTGGCTTGTAGAGTCTACTCTGTCAAGAGAAGCAGTTTCTAATGATGACCACTTTTGATTTCATAGCACATTTCTCTGCAGGCTATATAACTTTTGGCAGTGATCATCATACTCTTAAATAAGGAATGTAAACACAAATTGAACCAAAAATAAAACAACACCCTTAACATATTTTGCTGTCATGAATTTTTCATACATGCTACTAGATTTTATAAGGAGAAGATTTATCCACAAAGCATCCCATTATGAATCAATTCCTCCAGTCATATTTTTCAATATTTACTCTTTCTATAAGACTGTGTTCAGCACAGAGAAGAGAGCTGAATCTGTCTCTCTCCCACATTAGGTAAGAGATTTAACAACTGACTTTAGATTAGTGCAGGTGACAACTGTTTTGTAAAAAAAGGCACCCTATGAAGTGATAACTCCAATAGGGGGGAGCAGAAGTGATGTATCTCTAGTGATACATGAAGTCTGGGAGTGAAATGGGACTTAGAGATTCACTTTAGATTTTCCTTTTGTCTGTCATAGATCAAAGCAACATTCTAATTTTCTTCTGTTGCTTCCATAGATGATTCACATTTTTTTTAAGGAGCCTGCAGAATTGCTGAATCTCTGCCTTACAGCTGGGCATTACCCATAAGTTGTCTGTTGGCTCAAACCCTACCTTTGAATTAGTTACATAGCTCCTGCTGATCCAATATGATCTTGTAACAAACAGAGTATCTTTAAACTATTAAATATTTGCTTTTGATCTAGCAGTTAAATCAGCATTATATCAAACAGTTGAAATCTTTCCCAGACAGATTTTATCACTAGTCTGACCACAAAGGGGCACTGATACGCTTGAACTGACTTTTACTTTGTATGGAAATTTGTGCCAGCCTGTTCCCTAACTTCTCTCCAGGGCCTAAATACCCTGTTCTGGGCAGCTGTGAAACATGTATCTCCAAGTGGGACATAAAACTTTGAATTTTGCATGACAGTTAAAGTTGGCCTGCATATTTTATCACTCTTGTTTATTTATAAAATAAATTATATCAAGCAGACAGAAAGCATTCTGTCCTTCTCTAATAACAGTAGCTGGATATACACGAAGTTGCACAGAGTTCAAGGGTGTAAAACTCAAGGGAGGGACCTTGTATCATATTTTCAGTATATAGGCAAATATGGAATAGAAGAGGAGTAAACATTTAAAAGATATATGTACACATTCAAAATAAATAAGATCAAGTTCCTCTCATTATCAGCATTTGGGTTTGCTTCTGTTTAATTTAACAGAAACATATTACTCTGTTCTAAAAGAAAATTCCCAATTTTCTATTTTTAAAAGGAATGCATTCAGATACCCTTTCTATCAGAAAGAAAATTAACCTCAACTGGTACATAATGCCCTAAACAAAAAATTGACTTGGTCTTCCTTAATGACCAAGAGCAACCACATGGTAACAATGTGCAGTATTGTTTATGCCTCACATAAATAAGACATTATTTGTAAATAATTAAAAAAAAAAATTGGAAGACAAAATACTCATCTCCAACACCACAGAATAATCTGTTGGGATAATGCATCGAAGCAAAACATCTCATCAGATACCAGACATCTCAAACAGATAGCAGAATTTAAATATGAAAAATATTTTGAAGTATAGTGAGACAATATTGAGAAATCTCCATTTGAAGACATTTCTGAATTTTAAGGTCCTTTTAACCCATTTCATACTCACAGTATTTCCATTCAATTCCTGCTTCTACTACGCTTTAAACCAAATTCAAGAGATATGAAATGTAGGTGCTAATATACCAGGATTTCATCCTTTTAAAGAAGTGGTTTCCTCCAGGTGAAGCTATTACCTGAGAGAGTTCAATGAGGAACTCACACAAGCTTCTTCCCACTAATTCCTTCCACAATAAAGTCACTTTATAAATTCTGCATTATGGATTGCAAATGCTGAGGTAAAGCTACAAATGGAACTGTATTATTTATAACCACAGACAGCTGTAACAGAGACTATGAGAAATAAACCAGACACACTAAGCAATGCTTAATATTTAATCTCTAAATTTATATTGAGCCGAGTCATTAGACCTACTCACATATATGAAACACTTGCAATGCCTGTTGATCAATGCTTAATAGGATTACTTTAATGCAAAGACTCACTAAAATGATTAAACTAAGTTTTATTTGATGACTGGTGCTTTCTGGGATTCTCTAATTAAATACTTGTTGCACATTGGCACAAACCTACTGATTTAATAGCAACTATCTTAATTTATGTTAACTTAGTATGCTCCACATTGTCACTTATGCATGCTAACAGTTGTATGACATGATATTCCAACATGATTCTGCTATAAAACCTTAGATTTTGACAAAAAATTTGTTATAAAATGTTGAGGGTGCATGAAAGGCTAAGGCATAAATAAAGATGGTCATTCACTACTGAAACAAATTGTTTGTTTTATATCTAAATCATGCTTTTGTGATACTGCAAAAACCAAAATTATAGATACCTGTAATTAAGTTCAGTGGTCTGTAATTTTTTCCCCTCAGGAGACCAGAAGTAGGCATGTTAGAAAGGTATTATGATAAAATTCATCATAATGAAACAATGCACAGCCAAGAACCAAACTTTAGAAACTCATATCATGACTGATGAGAGAGTAAAAATAAAATAATCAGAACTGGTTGAGAGATGCAACCCTTCCACTTGTAGAATGTCACTTCAAATCCAGGTCTAATGGCCATAGCAATGCCATCATCTGGAGCTGGTTGGAAACTTTCACTTTAGGGGAAATAATTTCCTTTTTATTTTTTTTATAAATTAGTTTCTCATGGAATTGAATAGGTACTCTTCTCTTGAAACAAAATCTATGATCTTTGTTTAGGAAGCATTGAAATGAAATCTGTTTTCAGAATTCCTCAAAGCTTATTAGCAAAATTAATAAATTTTTGGTCAACTTGGCCATTTCCACTCAGCATACAAAAAAGTTGACAAGAATTGAATTGTTTTCAGATATAACTGCTCATAATGTCCCTGCCATTATGACCAAAGAATACCAGGCATTTGGAAATTTTGATTTGCTGCTGCCAGGCCAGACTTAGTTCTGGAGACTGAAGGCTCTCGAGGTCTACTACAGAGCCAACCCTTTGCAAAACTCAAAGCTTTCAAGGTCTGGAAATCCTAGAGTCTGTAGTGCTTTTCAAATCCTGCATCAAGGAGACAGGATTGTGGAGAGATTTGGCATTAAGGGCTGCCTCTCCCATAGCACTTTGGTCTCTGGTAACCATTCTTTGTGCCAATCTTCTGAAAACACAGACTACCAGGGAATGCTGCACAGCTGAGGTTTTGGGCTGTGTAAAACCTTCCAAGAAATTTGACAGTGTTTCATTGGAACTTTCCATTTTTGCAAAATACATAGGTTTTGACCAAAAAAAGCACTTTCAATGATTTTTATAAAAGATGCTTGGGTGAAAAGTTAGCAGTCAGCTCTACTCAGATGGTAGGTCTCATGATCATTCTTTCCTCCCTTGCCTTGTCTTTACAACAGCTGTCAAAATGCTTGGTTTGCAAAACAGCTTCTCATAAACTCTTTAGTGTTTCACAAATCTTTGAACGATGGTGATGATAGTGCACAGACTTTGGAAACCTCGCTTTTGGTTTCTGAAATGAGTGTCACTTATAAGAAAGGATATATAATTAGATGCTGGGTCCATACTACACAAGTCAAATATTTGTTAGCACTGCACTTGAAGGGAGGAATGTTGCCAGCATATACTGCCAGATAGATAAACTACATTTGAGCACTGCTTTGAGCAAAAAAAAAAAAATATCCTACCTGAAAGAAGAGGCTAATCTTTCCTGTGTCAGAAATATAAAACATACCTGAGAACCAATGATAAGCTGAATAAGGTGGCAATCATTCAATTAAGAAATTACAGACTTGCAGGAATTACATTACTAAGTCTCTCAGTACTCCCTTAGTTTCTTTCAATTTAAAAATAAGGGAGAGGTGGTAATGATAACACACAGAACTAAAAATTCCTACTTCTGATATCAAGTTATGCACATTTTCCATTCCTTTTCTCCTTGGTAGCTATAAATTTTGTTTACCTTTTTAAAAGATGCTGTATTATCTAACATAACCAGGAAAAGGCTTTTGTTAAAAACACTGCTATCTGAGTATTCTCTTAAGGAAAGTAGCTGCTGTGAGAGTACTTATTAGATGAAAGGTTTAAGCAATTTGGGTGGAAAATAGAAACATATATACAAAAAGAATCCCCCAAAGATATGCAACAGGCAGGGTTTTTTAAACAATTATCTCTTTTCTGTCACATTAGTTAAAATTTATCTGCAATTACTAAAACGCAAGTGAATATAATTAAGTTTTTAGCCTTCTTTTTGTCTGTTTATATCTGTTTCGATTTCCAGCCTACCTAGTCAGATCTACCTGGCATTTGAGAACTGTTTCCTTTCCTATCACAAGCTTTGTTTTTCAAATCAACTTCAATTCTCTCTTCAGAAGTGGTTTATCATCAGGGACTTAGTAGAAAATTTTTCTGGATGGGAAATGTGAAGGAATTCCATGTGCTATCATTTCTCTGAACTGCTGCTACCCGTGCAAGGTTGACGAAACCAAGATGTCTTTTGCCATAGAAACACTACTGTGTATGCATATGCTAGTCATAAGTAATAGTTTCTACATGTTTTTCAAGGGCTCTCACACTGAAATTTATTTTAAATCAAAACTTGCCCAGTTCTAGATTGACTCAAACTTCAAAGATGCAACAAAACTCCAGGATGAGAGCATTTTAAAATAAAAATTAGAAGATAAATGATCCATTCCAAAGAAAACAGAACCCACATGTTTAACAAACCCTTTACCTTCCCTGTATTGACAGCCTGTGTAGCATTATGTTGATTTATCCTAGAAAAGAGATGAGTGCAGATAACATACATCTGACATTCAGGATGCAAGGTCACCCTGTATTTTAGATTCCATTAACTAATTTTAATGTATGAGTGATTAATTTGCCCATGAGTGTAACAGTTACAACAGATGCAGCTGAATTGACTGTGTTACTTCATAATTGCAGTCTCCACATTGGTATAAGCATCATTCTCAACTAGGAGTTAGTGGCTCAGTGTAAAAATTACTGGGTGAACTTTGTTATCCAGGAGCAAAATGTGAAAAGATTTCTTTCAGGCTTAAAAATAGGCAGATGAACCAATAACAAAAAGCTGAAGATAAAAAATTCTAGAACAAAAAACTATTATTTGTGCATTTATATTGTATGTGTGATGAGAGTCTTTAGTCAAATCTTCTGCTGCTGCAAATTAACTAACTTAAATGTAAAAATAAAATCACTGAGACTCATTAACAACAGCAAAAACAAAGCCATTTTCGACAGGCAGATATTTCTTTAATTGTGCTGGTAACTTTACACGGCCATTCTGGACATCTGACACTTGAGAATAATTAAATTCAAAAGCACCATACCTTCCGGAGAGGTTTGAGCTTGGTCTCCATTATGAAGTCATACTTGCAGAGTTCACAACAGCGCGTGTCCGAGCTCTTAATCCACTGGTGCAGGCAGGCCTGATGAACAAAGCGCAGGGTCCCTGTGCAGCGACACGGTGTGATGAGGGGACTTTCATCATCGCCCTCACAGTGACAGATCCTGACAGGAAGGACAGCAAGAGTGAGTGAGGGAACTCGCCAACCAGCAATGCAAAGGCCTTGGTTTATTTACACTGCTTTCTCATCTTCAGACTTGACATTCAAAAGATGCCAGGTGTATGACCTTTCAGATTGAGGCCCAGGAACACATTCCTTGTTCCTTTGTGCCATTTCGTAATTTCTCTTTGCTTAGTTATTTCTCTTTGAATTTGCTATGTGGTCTGAAGGTGAATCAATAGAAATAACACTGTTTTCCCCTTTTACACATGGCAGAACCTTTGAGACAAATACCAGAGCTCTTTCTAAGAGCAGAATAGTTCTTGGTCTGTAAAGCAATGCCAATCAAATCCTCAAAGGCAGACAAATCTAATCCAAGCTGAAAATATCAAGCATGATAAGTACAAGAAGTTCCTAGGAGACCTCTTTGGAGTTACACGGTTAAAAGAATCAGAGAGCAGTTTTAAGTACTCTGGAGTCATGCATATGACACAGTGTATACACACATGCACACACTTTTTAGGAGGCAGGTGTTAAAAAGTCACAGTTGTTTTTTTCATTCTTCACTGTCCCTTTGAAGCACACAGCTGTACTATCTGGAAAACAAAAACTACAGCTGTAAGCAGACCCTAAGATAGAGGTTGGTCCCAGAACAGTTTTACCTTATGATGGGATACAGAGCTTTTCGTGTTGTGGTTTTCATGTTGCATAAAGTAGTCAGTGTTCTAACATCATAATCTGATGTTTTTCTTCTCTGACACCTGTCCAAATGTCCTGCTGATCTTATTCTCTTTACAAACAGTCTCCTGATCATATCAGGAAAATATTCACCCATTGAAACCAATGGGAGCTTTACAGGTAAGCATCTCTGTGAAGGCAGAGAAAGCTCTACGGTGAGCAGAAGGCTTAACCAAACACCTGAAATTAAGGAGGTCCACTTCAACAAAGAGTAACTCCCTCCCATCCCCAACCCAGAAAAACACACCAAAGCACCAAAGCACCCAAGCCCTAATCAGTGCCTGAAGTGTTAAACTAGCATGCAAGAGAAAAAAAAAAAACAACTGAAGCCTGAGTTCTTTCAAAATAGAGAAATAGCAGTAACAGCACAGATCCTGGTATCACACAAATGAAACTTAGACCTTAGACACTTAGGAATGGTTCCCTCAGACAAGACACAGGCAGAAGCACCTGAAGATGTCTGAGGAATAACTCACCCTTTTACAGAGAAAACTGCGACTGCTCCACTCCTAGGGTAAGAAAAGGGGTAGGAGAGCCCTGCAATGAGATTGTCTTCCTACTGGTCAGGTTAGGGAAGACAGGTGACCTTCTTCCTAGCACAGGAGCTCCTGGTGTATGTCAGGAGGCAGCCTGGCAAAGACCTCCTGGAAAGCAGGGGGGAAGGAAATTCCAGTGTCTACATGAAAGATCTATGAATCAAAACTGGGAGCTTCACTATTCTTCCATGGTGTAGCTCCGAGCCATGAGAAAATGAATCTATGATAACATGAAAGCAGAACAAAGCTGCTTTGCTGGAAATATAAAGAGAACAAAAAAATCCAACAAATAAATGAAGCTTTGGAAACCTGGTCCACTAAAGTCAGGTTTCAGTGTCTGCAATGGTGCTTGCAGAGGATTTCATACCCCATGGCAATGGAGGGGAGAAGAAAAATACCCACAATTTTCTTCTTACACACACTCATTTTTTGAGACAAATTTTACAAGAACTCAATTTACAGTCTTGTCTTTACTAATCCAGCCAAGCTACATGCATCAGTAGCTTAGTTCTCCTATATGGAGATTTCTTATTGAGCCTCTAGCTTAAGCAGAACTGAATTTTCAAAACACCGAATAGTTATTTTTCTAACAAATGCATTCCCAGCTGAGAGTTACACAGAAAACATTACTTTCTTTTTAAATTAAAGCTATTCCCCAAAGGAAAACCAGTATTCCTTGTTCATTTAAATTCAAGGTATACATAATTTATTTTACAGCCTTAGCATTTAAACTATTTAGAAATTAGACAACTAAGCTATGTACCCAAAAGCCTTTATTTCTACTACTCCCAAGGTTGTTTAAAACTATTTTCAGAGCTAAAAATACAAGCCTAAAACTCCACTGGGATCTTCAATAAAGTGACACTGCAAATTTGAAACTAATAGAAGTAATCTCTAGTCCAAATACTTCCACAGAAAAACACTATATGCATTATACGTTCCATTTATGCTTTCCTTGGACAGAAGTTAAAAGCCAAATGTATAAATAACAGGGTGACACTAAGAACTTACATTATACAGAAGCTTAGACTAAATAATCAAATGGTCTCTTCTAGCTTTTTAACTATGAAATATATAACTGGAATTAAAACAAACTTCAATAGGAATTAAAGTCCAGAGAAAATGACCAAAGGTATGGCTTTCATTAGCTTGAATGCTCTTTTGTCTCTTTGGTGCAATTTAGCTCTTTATTATTTGTTTAACCAGAAGAAATTAGCTTAAAAGAAATTTGTGCTACCTAAACTTAGAATGACAGTCTAAAAATATATGGGTTTCTGACAGCTATGGTAACAGTCTTGGCTAAATGTTTAAACATCTTCTAAAGCCTTTGACCAGATAACTTGCACTTTCTGCCTCAGCCATTAGTACCACATCACAATTTTCTCTGTCTTTGGCCTTTGCTGTATTCATCTATAATATACATCATAAATATCACAAATTATAGAAAATAAATTGTAAATAATGGTTTTGAGAAATTTGTTGTGCAAGCAGAATGGAGGTAGGGATACAAAGCACAGACTTACCTGAATAATATCTCAACCAAGTAGGAGGCAGAGAACTTCCATTCTGGTTTCCAATTGTCAAATGATCATAACTGTCTGAAACTTTCATGCATCAGATCGGCTATTTACAGGGCTGAACTTATTCTGCAAGTAAAATTTGCTTGCATACTTTAGAAAATAGTTGAATGGAAAAAACATAAAACACTCTCTACAATAAAGAAAAAATATATAATTTGCTAAATCTATACTGATTTATTTACAAGTTCTAGTACAGCACTGATCATGCTTAAACTGCAGTTTCAGTTGCTCAGACACACCTACAGATTGTACATACTCAGCTTGTCTCAAATTTTTAGTCCTTTAGTAGATAAATGGCCTTCATTATAAACCAGTACTTTTGACCATCTGGAAATGGAGGGGAAGGAAATCAGCTATTTGACCTTTCAGTTTAAAGACCTTTATATTCACAAATTGAGCCTCAGCCTGCATAAATTTTTTTATTTTTTTTTTAGGTTTGACAGCTTAATGCTTTAAAGATTCCTCTCTATGAACATCCTTGCTTTTCCAGAGGAATAGATGAGCACAAGTCTCCAAAGAAGCTTTTCCTCTATAATTCATGTGTACACCAGACAACACAGGATATATGATCCATTAGCTGATCTTCCAACTCAGATAAACAAAATTTTATGTGTGTATGTGTATAATATACACCTACAGACATATCCCTATACACTGAGATCACAGAATATCTATATTTCTTTAAATAAAGCTTACTGTGAATCTTTATGAAATAATACTCTAACAGTGCTGTCATCCTTATGTTTAAGTTTTTGCTTTATATGCCAGTATTTTAATTACCCAGCACAGATTTTTCTAGCAGAGAATTGTTTCTACAACCTTCAGCACACAGATGTACCAAACAGAGAAATTAGTGCCAGCAGTGTGCATATATCAGACGAAAAAAAATCCACAAAAATTCTTTAAAGGATGTTCTTAAGCAGCAGGTTCACACACATTGCAACAAATTAAGAAAAATATTTTTCAGGAAAAAAAATAAAAATTGCTAAAACTGAAAATACATTTCAGTGTTTTATGAATTTATATAATTCATATAAAAACTGCTGCAGAGCTCTTGTATGTTCCCTACAAAACAACCCCTCCCAACCAAAACAACACCTCAAACAGAAACAGAATAGTTCAAATACTTCAATTTAGAAAACTTTTAGAGAACAATGTATGTAAAAATAGAAAGTTAAAGAAGTTTACTGTGAACATTTTAGAATAATTTTTCAGTAATTATTTTTGTTCAAAATATAACTGAATTTAAAGCACATTGAAATGATGCTGAAAAACTTACTGTAAATGCAATGTTTGATTGAGAAACTGTATGACATATTAAACTTTGTACCCTAATGACCATGCAAATTAGTAAGTAAAGTTGCCAGTAGTTTAAGGCATAGCATCTCTTTCACTAAATGGCATATTGCCACCACACATATATAAACAAAAGGAATTTCTTGTCTCATTAAAACAATGAGATGCAGATAAACAAAGCCCTCAGAAGTGAGGCATCTTCAGAATGTGGTACTGTCATACTGTCTTTAATTCCTTGACTATGAACTGTCTTCCCATGTTTCCCATGGCCCTGTTCATTGTAAAAGATAGAAGGCAGAAAGGTAAGTATGAAACAAGTCTGAAGTTGTAGGCATTCATATGCTCATTGAATTTCAGCCTATTTTCAGAAAACCAGTAAGAGCTATCTTGAATGACTGTCCTTCACTTCTCATCAAATTAAGTTGTTTTTTTTTTCCATATAAACATTTCTTACATAATCTCAGTTTAAAATCTTAAATAAAATCAGTATGAAACAAGGAGTTCACATGGTAAACTTTCAGGTTTTCCTAACAGTGATTTATTCTGGCAAAATCATAGCAACCAAAATTGAAGTCTAGATCATTATCATCTAAGCTGCTTATTCCAAGAGATACAGGTAGATTCGAACAGATTTGTAGGTTTTTCTTCACATGCAGTTAACAGTTTTACTCTCATTAAAGGGAATAGCTGCTAATCTCTAACCCTACTGGAAAAACAGCAGTTTCCCTGACTTGTCTTTCACTAGTCCACCTGACTCTTCAGTAACTACGAAAACAGAATGATCTCGCTGCCTCTGTAGTGAAGTAGAAAACACACTTATTCTGCAGGAGTCCTGTGTGCACTGTGAGACTTAGTGCTCTACTCTGACCTAGCTGGCAAATGCTCTTCTATGACAGTATCTGTATCACTCCATAGATGACTACTATCAAAGGAAAGTGATTAAAGATAAGAATCAATCAGCATGCCCCGTTTCCACTTCAAGCCACATTAGTAACCTTTTCACTAGGAGCAGCGCTGGTAGAAAAGTGTTTGCAGGAATTCTGCATCACCAGAACTCTTTCTGTGGATTCTATATTTTCAACTGGCACTGCATTTGAATACCTGATAAAATTTTCAAGGATTTTTGGCCATTACACATAGACAAGGGGTTTAACTATGGTAGTGTAGCACAGATAGCTTTTACAGACTTCCCTAAAAATACACGAAGTCAAATTTCACCCTCATAAGCAAATGTACAACCTAGGGGAATGCCTCTGTGACTTTAAAAAATAGAAGTGCAGATGGGGGCCCAGGCATAATGATGTACAATAATGCTTAAGGGCTATAAATGATGTAATGATGTAAAAACTGTATTGTTCTTTAACATTCCTGGGTAGTGAACAGCTACGTCCATGCTAACAAGCATTGCAGTGAAAATGTAGCAAATCTAGGAAATCTGTTAAAAAAAAAAACAGCTAGGGCTAAAACCTGTGGTAACTACCCCAGACACATCTTGGTGTACATTGCTTTGATTTGATACTGATTTTAGGTTGGACTAGGAATACACCTTGCAGTTTACTTTCACTCAAAGGGAACACAGTTGGCGAACCCTGAGACCAATCCTCAGCATGGTCTACACTATGGTAAAAGTAATGATGATCAGATGTGCTTCAAAAGCAGGCTTTTTATCTGAACTAAAGCACTAATGGAGGCCCCCTTTCTCAAAATTAGGAAGAGCTACAGCCTTGTGACTGCAGCATGTTTACAGCAATCGTGATGCAACTTCTAGGCACTAAATTAATGCAGATGCCCAATACCCATAGTCATCTTCCTGAGGACAGAAGTACACCAGTAGAAGAGAAATGCTTTTGAACTTTTAACAGATCTCCCTAATAAAAGAGGGAAATATTTTCTCCATATAAATATGCTCAAGGAAGATAATGCCTATTCCAGAAATACTTTTAGTGAGAAATTATTGAAAAGTCACTTAAATCTTGCTCTTCACTGGAAAGCACACATGGACTCATAATGATTATGCAGAGAAAAATTCTTACCCTGTTCAGCGGGTACATCTCATTACTATATCTCACTATTGCTAAAGGGAGCTGAGTCAGAAAGAAACAGCAGAGTTGGAAAATGTTGGAGCAAGTGAATCCCTGGATTTGATTTTTTGGCTGTGAGGATTATTAGCTTCAAGCATGAAATACCATGAGCTTCTAGGTTATCTTAATTGGACCAAAAGGAACCAATTCCACAGGATTGCAAAAGGATGCACAAAATTGCTGTCACTACTGTCTGATTTTTTCTTAGGAAAACGATTCTCCTGTCCAAAAAAGGTCATTTTCTCTTTTGCCAATTTATAAACTGCTTACAGTGCTCTTAAATAGTTAGAACCTAAAATGAAAGCAAACATCTTTATTAAAAACTCCCAGCAAGTAATTGTCATTCATAAACAGAATCCACAAAAACATCAAACTCTGCTCATGCATAATTTATCACTTGGAAAAAAAAAGTTAAATTCACTGAATATGTTCAGCCTGCAATAGGTTACAGTGTGCCATGTTTCTCTTGCTTTCATTTTACTGGCTTTTTTTTTTTTCAAATCTCATTTCCATTCTTTGCACTTTTAAATCACAAAGTAATCTAAATGACAAATTGGTCTTACTCTCCATTTAAACACAGTGTAAATGAAGCACATTAATTCTCCATACCAAATGTAATCAATTTGTATAGATCTTCCCTGTCACTCCTGCCCTTCTATTATGCCATACAGTCAGCTGTCTTTACCTGACTAGAGGAAAACACATTTTCGAAATGTTGCACCACACTAGTGGAATTTCATAATGGCCCAGGGAAAGCTTTCTCTTCATTTCTGCAAAAGTGCTATGAATTTGTATGAGACCCAAAAGCAAACAACATTAGCAAAAGCACACTAAATATTTTATTTTGTCAACATTTCTTGTCCTTCTATTAATCTCCCATTATATGTGATAAATAGGATATCTAACTGTCTGAAGAGTTACAAGTAAGTGCTCCTCAGATGGCCTGTCAGTGCCACTCAAGATATGTGTCTGACAACATTAACTGCACTGAAAAAGTTCAAAGAACTAGAAACTGCATCTTAAGATATAGATTTCCTCCCACCCAACTGATGAAAAAGTCAAAGCTTTAAGGAACTAAACTCCATATAGAAAATATGCAAGTTTTAAGTATTTAGTGATGGGACCCTTAGAACCAAGGGTATCCTCTCACCCTTGCTTTCTAGTGAGAAGTGGTGCCATTTCACCTGTTTGCATTAAAAATAATAATAGGTTTTGAGAGAAAGAAGCAGAAGCTAGGACTCAGTTGTCCCCCAGATAAATGAGTCTAACCACAACAAAGACATGCCTGCCTTGCTTTGGCTCTCCTTGCATCCTTGTGAATCATGGAGAGCTTCCAAAAGAGACTGTATAACCAGAATTTCATATTGCTTCAAAGACTAATAAACCGCCAGACCATCATACAGAGGAGGATATTCCTCAAGAAGCAGGAGATTCCTATCAAAAAGTCACCTTGCAAAAATGGGAAAGTAAGTAGCAGCCCCAGTTCTTTTGAAGGAAGGGGTGAGGAGAACACACAGGACAAGATTCAGAGACTTAGCTCCTAATGAACCTGTCATCCTGAGACCAGAAGGTATGCACTAACATCCCAGGTCAGAAACCCTCTTCAGCCAAACACTAAAAGCTGGAAGTAGAGCATTTTCCAGTTTACAGGGATTTTAGAGGGCTCTGGTTGGTATTTCAAGTCTACATATTCTGCACTACTGTTTATTCACAGGATCCAACATCATGGTTTCAGTATAAGTAGTTTAAATGAGTGTTAAATATCAGTGGTAGAATTTAAACCTATAAATATATCTATCAACTGTTCAACTTTCTCTTTTTTAACTCAAGGACTTGTTTCCTTCCAAGCAGCTTTCTGTCTGTTGATTGTGTGAGCACTCCTCTACCTGAATATTTCAGAATGTAAGTATTTTCATGTAAGATACTATCTTTTTGCAGGTTCTACTAATTAACATTATGAAAAAAACACAACCTGTTACAACACTTGATTTCCCAGAGAGAAACTACATAATCATATTGCTTCTTGTCATGTGCAATATACACTATTTCTTCCTATCTGTGATTGTGTTAGCATATAGAAATGCCCATTTTACTCTTTTCCAAAGTTTTTAATGGCCTTTAAATTTGCACACTAGCTTTTAAAAACTAAGTTTTGAAAATTATACTTGAAATAGATTCTGCAGATCTCATAAATCAATATCATCTTCTTTATTTCTTCTCCCCATCTCTACCTGTCTTCTGGCATGGTGTACTCTTCTAGTTACTTCTCAAATGAGGGCCTGCTATTACCTGACTGCATAAACAGTGATTCAGAGAGTTCAACAAAATCAAAAATCGACTTCCAATAAGCATTTTTTTCAAAGTGAGAAACTCTGCCTTATTTAAGTGCATGTGGTTTTGCTGAAATGACTGAATCAGTACTACAAAATTATTTTACACCAGAAGCCCAACTAGTCAAACAGAAAATATCTTTCAACTCTCCCATAAGATCACCATTAAGATTAATTCAGAGTCAAAACACAAAGCACTTATGATGCACTAGTGGTAATAGCAACTAACCAATTTTCTTTCCTTAGTAATCCCCATGTGAAAATCCATGGGACTAAATCCTCACAATCCATTCACTTTATCATGTCTCACACATAGCTGTTCCCTTCAGGGAGATTATCCACATGCAGATGAAAGAAAGCTATTTCTGAGGCTGTGCCTCAAGCCACATCGCAAATTCCAGCATAAAGTATATATGAAGAAAATCTCAGACACAGGGCAATTTAGGAAAAGGGGTATCCAACTGTATGATTTAGAAAGCCTATCCTGTGAATCTTAAAAAAAAAAAAAAAAAATTATGTGCCAAAACAACTCAGCAGCAGCAGAATTTATGTTGTCCCTAATCTCAGAAGCAGAAACCTTGCCTTCTAATGGATTCCAGAAGAAATCAGTAGTTCAGGGAAGAGATTGTAAAGACCATTATTGATGCCATGACACTGTTTCATCACTTTGAAAACAAAGAAACAGTGACAGTAGAAGGGCAAATATTTCACATGAAGTGACTAAGAGGCTTACTTTAGACTAGCTGAAGAATATATTGTGCCATGGTACTATATCTGACTAATGTGCTTAAGCTGGAATTGGGTGTGTCCTACCACATTCCTGCTCATGTTGCTAAATGCAGATTGAAGAAACTGCTTACAGTAGTGTTCCACTGTCAACAATTGACACTGAGGAAATAAAGGGAAAAAAAAGTCTCTCCAAAAACTTAAAGACAAAATAACTGGCACCAAGATATGTTTAAGATCCCTGTTTCTCTGCTATTTCCACACAATCCCACTTAGGTGAGGGCCATTCCTCTCACCCAGTGTTGTCATACCTCCAGAAGATATGAACAGCTAGGATGAAAACAAATTTTCCACATCACAACCAGCTATGCTAATCCAGCCTTAGAATAAACACCACAAGTCCTCTGACCTTTTTCTGTTTTTCATGCAGAAAAATGGTGTCTCTATGCTCAACTACATTGACATGTAATTATTCTTTTTTGTTTGTTTGTTTCAGATGCGAGATCATGAATTTGAAGAAAAACTCACCACAGTTTCATGAATCAATTAGGTGCAATGACCTGTTCTGAAAACCAGAAACTACGGCCTATACTGAATTGGTGGTAATGCTGCCTAAACGACCATATTAACACTGGTTGTTCAAAGTGCATCTCCACTGACAGTGAGCCTGGGGGCACACACTTGTCAAAAGCTTTCAACTTTCCTCAGTTAAACATGTCTGCCTGAAAAGTTTGCATGTACACCCAAAAGGCTCATCCTTGAAAAAAAAGCCTGACAAACAGTGCCTGAATAATTATAATAAAATTCAATGGGTCAAGAAGACAGATAAAAGACAAGTCCACTTTTCATCTCAAAGCAAAGTCAAAGTTTGGTGACTTGGGCAACAGTTAGGATTAATCTACATGAGACAATGACAAAACTTTAATATCTATCTATTTATAGATATTACAAGACTTAAATATATATATATATATAACACTGTACAGTAAAGCCCATATAAAGACCCATGCTGAATATTTTTTTCAGGTTTAGGTAGCTTAGATTCTTAATAATTATTAAATGACCTGTTATACATGTCCTGTGTGTACTACATTGGATCTTCAATATGTGCAGGCTTGGTGGTTCAGAAATTTAAGACAACTCTGAAGTTTTTGAAGTAGTTATCTGTGCACACCTCTACACACCTCATACACTGCATATACATTTCAAGTAATATGGTTACCACTGTTGCTGTTTCTTTGCATTTCCATAAGGTGAAGAGGTCCCAATCCAGCGGTCTGTTCCTGATATACAAGTTCATGTACAAAACCAGCTGGTCTTTACTCTTAAGAATCATAAATTATCATGACAGACAACAGTCAGACAATGGAAATGTATATTTATTTCTTGGTAAGCATAACAAGGAGCACATAGCACTAGCTGTATTAGTAATGGCTTATATCTTCTGCTATGAAAAAAACACAAAGCCTGCAAGTTACCTTTTTTCTTTTTAGAACTAGGATCTTTGTATCGTGTTACGGGGTTAAAGTATACTGTGAAACTGCATGATGTGGCATCATGAACTTCCTCATCCTGACTGTGTTTACATTTCCACGCTAATTTCTTCCCAGAAGAGAAAAGTGAGAAGTTTTGGGTTAACATATGAAGAAACTAAGTCTGATTTACATTTTGTAGATGAGAGTCAATGCTGGCTCACAGGTTTTGTGATGAAAAAAAAGAAATGCCCGTTTCAGTTCTGTTAAACTTACGGGATGGTGCATTTTCATTTACCACTAAATTAAGTAATTCGAGACCTCCCAGCTGTGTACTCCAAATTTGGATGTTAGCTCAGAAGTGGCTAGCTTGCTCTCATTTCCAGAGTAAAATGCTCACCTTCTGGTTGCACGCTTCACACAAGGACATCAGACTGTCAGAAGCCTGAACTTCTGAACTAAAGAGAACTCTTGGTGTTGCTTTTCCTTTCCCAAAGCTTATTTTAATGCTTATGCTGCCCAATCATCCTTTTGTATCATTCCAACCCTTGTGATGGGTACTGACCTAACAGCCCCTACACATTCACAGTGTAGAGGTGGTTGGCACTCCAAAGTGCCATACAAATTATGTCACACCAGAGAGGATGTTTTGAAGGCACCATCCATCAGATTCCTGAGGGTAATGGCAACTTTAGAGGACACTGAATCAAGACCATAAGTTTATTTCATATAAGTCAATGAAAAATGACAGATAGGGACCAAAGCTGGATTTGAACTGATCATCTAAGGAGGAAAAGCTCCATATCCCATTGTATTGAGCTATCTGGCACTCTGTTTCATTCTCTGCCTCTGGCTCAAGATTTAAAACACAGCAATAGTCAGAAGACACAGCGGGTCCCTCTTCAAGAAGATAGATAAGAGGAAAGGAAAACATCTGTTTCCCTTGTAGGACTGCTGTTTTTAAGTAAGAGAAGTATGTCTTCAGATTTAGATATGCTAACTTTTCTGTAGCAAAGGTTCTTGTATTATTTCCTGTGGCCTGCCTAGTAGTTTATTACTAAGAAGCAGTGACAGAAAGCAGTCAAGAGAAGGTCACTCAGACCATGGCATTGAGAAATTCCTCCTAAGAATGTTAAATCTTTCTTATTAGAGACTAACCTGCACACTTCTAAGTCATCAGACCAGTCATCATAGAACACTGGAGGCTTCTGAACAGCATGAGGCACAGTGGGCCCTGCCCCAGCAGGTGCTCCATTATCTGGGACTGCCAGAGCATCACTGCCAGAGCCTGCCTCTGCAAAGGAGTCCTTCAAATCTTTACTGTGTCTAAGGAAACGTGCAGGCTGACGATCTCCGTGGTAGCTTTTCCCTTTGCTTTTCCCACATTTTCTTGAGGAAATCCTTGCTTCCTGAGATGATGCTGAAGACTGTGATTCCTTAAGCCTCGGAACCCTTCGGCGGTGGTTTAAAGTAGGATTCTCAGGGTCAGATACCTCTTGTTTCTTTTTTCCCACTGTCCCCAAGGTGACAAGTTCAACAGCATTATTGCTTGAGGACCCATCCTGGTTACTGCATGATCTATTGTTTCTTCTCCCTCTCCTGGCCAGTCTGGCCTTTTCTCTTGCTCTCCTCCTAGCCTGAGCCCACTGACTCTCATCTGAAGATGATGATGAATCAGATGCATTCCAGCTGGATCTCGGAGGCTCAGGATGCAGTTTACAGTCTTTCCCCTTTCCTTGCTTTTCTGTGTGCTCACCATTGTCTCCAGTTTCTCTTTTCCGCCTAAACCTTCGCTTTACGTGTTTCTTACCAGACTCCCTATTAGAAGGGGTCAGCACCATGACAGGGGTTGCATGTTCAAGCTCATCTTCTGACAAGTCATGCAAGGTAGTAGATCTAGACAAAGCAGTAAGCAAAGGAAAGGGATGGAAATGGTAAGGGTGGGTGGAAAGAGAGAAATCACAAAAAAAAGGATGAAAATGAGAACATGAATTTTAATAGAAAAACATGAGAACAAAAGCAAAAACAAAACCAGAGAGATCAAAAGAAAACTAAAGTCTATGTAAATTATGAATAAAGTTAAGCAGAAGCAAGAGCTATACAATATTTAATAAAAACAAATAACAAGTATCAGCCATATTAGAGTATACTTTTCTCAGTACATACCTACAAATGTCCTGAGTGGAAGGGCAGACAGACAACCGTGACTGACTCCTGGGAGCTGTTCCTGTTGTAGGACTGCTTGCCTGTTGAAATAAGTTAGACAGTTTGGAATCTTTGTCCATGAAATACATTGCAGATATTTTACTGCTTTGCCACATGATAAAAAAATTAAAGTAACTGTTTCTGCTGTTCATAGCTCCCTGTTGAACATGTACAAGCTCACGAAATACAGGAAGTTTGAACAAAAGCGAAACCTATTTGTGGAACTAAGAATGACTGAAGTGTTTGAGCTCTCATTCGCTCATGACTACTTTTTGTCATTGTTTGAGGAAGCAGCTTTTAACATTTGAATTTTCATTTTGATCTACTGTAAATGTCTGATGGGAAAGGATATTGTTTTTATTTCATGCAATCAAACAACCATGATGATTCCTTTCAAAATGGCATGAAGTGCATTTGTATTATGCTAAGTGATGAAGAACCCAAAGCTAACCTATGTTGGACTGACCAAACAGTGAGAAAATTAAAGTGCATTTTAAAAGGTTTTCAAGGCAATCAGATCTCCAAGAAGAGCTGAAAATGTTAAACTGATGAGCCTGAGAAGTCCAAAGTGCAGGCTGCATCTCTACAGAACTGATCACAGCAGGAGATATAAAACATATTTAGTGTGCAAAAATTTTGCTCATAAGGTTGTTGCTACAACTTGCAGATTCAGTTACTCAATACTTTCACTGAAAACATATTTTGATGGTGTTAACAGCAAACCATTTCAATCTGCCTCACCATCTACTGGCAGCAGAGCTGTATGGACATGTAAATCCAAGGCATTTTGTTTTTTCAGGATCCCTCATGAGACACAGTCTTGTGGGAAGAGGGTTCAACACAAATCATTGTTAAAGCTCTTACCTTCCCTTAGCTGATTAAGGGCATTAGCTTTCAGTATGAAACCTATCCTGTTGTAAGCATCACTACCAAATGCAGACAAAAAAACTACAAGGCTCAGAGTCCCACAAGATTGTGTACCAGATGCAAGGGATGACTAGTAAGCAAGAATAGAAATTACAAATCATACGACGATGTAAAGGCTGTCATTGCAATCTCTTGTACTAGCAAATCAAATTCAGTCACATGTAGAGTCTGTAATTAAAATTACTTTTAGTTCAACTGTCACAGATATTTTTGTGGTGTCAAAAAGGTGTTTGAAAATTAGTAGTATGAGCAAAAATAATTACATTATTGTACCTGCTGTACAGTGTACCTGCTGACACTTCACTTTTATCCAGGGTTCTTAATATCCATTACATTTAATGCATACAGCTTTTGGAAACATCAGTCACCACTGTGTGCATTTTTGCTTTTGACTGGATACCAGTTGAGACTTAAGAATGGTGCTTTTGTATTAAAAAAATCTTCTAGCTTTTGGAATTCAAGTAACTCTTTTTACCTATTGATTAATATCACAAAAATACACCAAAATCCACTAACAATATTACTAATTTTTCACTACCATGAATGAAACTTGGAGATACAAAAACAAAGCCAACTTGAGAAATTAAATTGATAAAGCATATGGACACAATGTTTTTGCAATGTCTGGAGGAACAAGGAGGAACATTAATGTTCCTCCATGCAGTCTAATGCTGGAAAAAAAGGACAAGTATCAGTGAGAGAAACTGTATTTCACATCTCCTTTTCTACAATAGCAACATTTCAATCACATGCACTGTGACAGAGTATGAATTTTTCTTACATGCATATTAGAAACCTATGGTATATATATATGGTTGGGTATATAATCTTTTTCCACCTCAGCCTCTGTGATTAGTTTTATGTCATTAGGCATAGCTTAACTATTTAATGAGAAAGTATGTAGACATCATCACCAGAACCAAGTTGTTGGGCTATATGCTGCTGCTGCTGCATGTGAAAAAATGTCCCTCCAGACTAAACCCCCAGTGAAGGACTGCTGAAGCAATCCAGCCCCAGAGTCAAGTGTGGACTCCCGAATTCATCTCTCATGAGCTCCCACTTCTTTTTTCCCCTCACAGCTGCAGGACTGTCAGCATTGCTTCCTTCAGGATTGCTGTACTACAGGGGTTTGGCTTGATCTTAACTGGTGGTCAGGTCATCTCCATGCTGTAAAAGCTATTTTTATATCATCTTGCCACAAGCATCTTTTGAAGGGATAAGGAGAATGGATAAGCTGGCCCAGTAACCATACAGTAGGTCTGCACTGGTTCAAGAAAGTTTGAGCAGCTATTAAAGCAGGAAGTCAGCTAGACAGTTCTTAAGAAGGCTGAAATCAAGCCAAAAATTAAAACAAATTCCTTGAAAAGCTTTTACACTTACTATTTGGGACTGCAGACAGGTGGAAATCTAATTATTTTAAAATAAAAATTACATTACCAGTTTGATTACCTAAATCTTATATATCACTCTCAACTGCAAGGAGATCTGGACTCTTTCAGCCCTGCTCAGTCAAATTTACTTTCTAGTTCCCCTGCACTGGCATAATGATGTTATGTTTAGCTACACATAACTCAGAGAAAAGTTTATTTCCTTCAAAAATAATTTATGTAAAAATCTTTTAAAATAATGAATGCTTTTAGCTTGTTTGTCTAATCCCTATTGGAGCAAACATGACACTTGGGCAGACAAAATGCCAATGCACCACTTAAGTCTTCAAAAACAAAGCAAGAAAACTCCAAAATGCCAAGTTATACACAAGATAATTCAGATTCTTACCTGTGAGCAAGTTTATTCAATTGGCTTCTACAACTTTTAAATACAAATTTTGATTTTTATCTACTTTAAATTAGGTCCTAATGGTAAAAATCACAGAATCATAGAATACCAGGTTGGAAGATACCTCAATGATCACCTAGTCCAACTTTTCTTGGCAAAAGCACAGTCTAGACAACATGTCCCAGCACCCTGTCCAGCTGAATCTTAAAAGTGTTTGATGCTGTAGAAATAAAAATTAACTGATGCAGTGATTCACAAAATCAAGAAACTTAGTGTTTCTGATATTAATTTTCTGATCCTTAGTTGTGTTCCTCACAGGTATTTATTTTGTAAATAAATCTATTCTTATCTCTGAAAATTATATAGGAGTAGAGTGACCTGTTAGTGTCAAGTCTGTCCCTGCTACCACATGCCACATCAATATAATAATTCACAGCTGTTTTTAAAAACCTGTAAAATTCAACTCAGCTGGAAGCCTAGTCCAGACTTTGCCCCCAAACCCCTCTGCTTTTTCACCCTACCCTGTTCTGATAGCACTAATTGCATCTGCTTTCTGCTGCCAGCACTTCCTCCAGGCTTACCCCAATTCTTTGGGCAATATCCACTCTTAACCATCTCCTCTACAAGCTATACATCTCAAACTAATTGAAAAAAAATAATAAAAATTATAGTCTTGATTCCAGTCTCAGAGTGAAGACACCTAACGTGGCAATTAGTTGGATTGTGTATTTAAGAGAGAATTGTGTATCTTCAAGGCATATTCGACAAACCTGAACAAGATAGTTTGAAGGTATTCTGCTCTCATCTTATCAATCCAACTCTTTCGGGAATATATATGCAACAGATGTCGGAAACAGTCTCAGGTAGACAGATCTTATTGCTATAATTGCTATCCCATTGCTATATTGCTGTGCAGCACACTGAATATTTTAAGATACTGTATTTAGTAAATAGAGGGATCAGACTCATGCTGAAGGACTCTAATTCCACTTGGCAGGCAGAATAATGATTTTTTTAAAAAATAGTATTTCTTAAATGAATGTCCCTCTTCAGACAGCTATATTGTACAGCTTATTGGAAAGGGAAAACTAAACAAGCACTAATTTTATCATAGCAAATTATATCAGCAGCAGAATTAAATGTGGTAATTCAAAATAAAGCTGTCTCACAATTAATTTATAAGCAAGGTAGCTCATTTCTCTATGCTATCAACACAAGGAAGAGGTCTGAGGGATAATGCCAACTCCAGCTGATTATGTTTGACATTTCAAAAACATTGTTAGTAGAGAGAGATTCCCCAGTCACCACCTTCAGCTGTCTTGGCCAGTTTAGATGAACTCTCTAGTCAAGGATATGCAATTCAATTAACAGACATGACAGAGCACTCATCCATAATTATTTTTGGTATGTTCAACAGGAATTGATAGTGTTCTTTTCAAACAGAATACTGGTAAACACAGAGTTTTCAGGACAAGTGAGATGATAATCATGTACCTGACACAAGGGGACTTCAGTGTCACACACGTGTCTGTGTTAAAAGGCCAGCAAAGACAGAAACAGGGGACAGAGAGAAGTTCAACTGATGAAAGCAATAAGAATTTCAAATCAAGACTGCCTTTACTTTGGCGTTCAAGATCTGACAGAATTTTCCAGATAATAACAAAAAATGGGAGTACTCATAGGCCATACGTTGCTTAGCCCTGCATGTTGAAACTAGTTCAAGAACATGAGTCAAGTTGTGCTCAGAGAAGGGCTCTACTTTGACCTAACAGAAAAGCTGACTAAAAACATGTTCCACAAGTGTAAAGCATGCACATAGGAATGGAGTGAAGCTTTAAAATAACAAACCAGATGTAATGGACAGCTTATATAAAATGGCCTCACAGATATCACCAAAAGGCTAATGAATCCTCTGATGTGTCTGTTCTGAATAAGGAAGGCCAGAGACATTTCCAAAAGCTGGTCAACTTACGACATTGCTTAAGTAGAAAGTTGCAGAAAACTGACGGGTGTTAGGGCAGACAGGGAATATGTCTAATACTTTTATTCTCCTATTGAGTTTGCTCTAATAGCAATGATGCATCACAGAATCCTCCAGATCCCACCAGCCATTATAGTTAAAAAGATGAAACTCTATCCTATTTAAAAATCAGCACACAAAGGGACAGATACCTTAGAAGATGAGAGCAGTTTGCATGGTAAGAAGCTCAGCAGGAGACTGAGACTGTGTATTTTAATCTGAAAATATTTGCTTTGTAAACCATGCACCTTTTGTGGAACACATCACCTTTATGAATCTCTACGTGGACGATTCCTCGGGTCTAAAAAGTTCAAAAACCTGGTGAAGGTGACTCAAGTTGGGTATATCTTACAAGCTGTGTCTTGATGGCAACTGAAACTTATGCACATGGGTTTGGGGGAGAGGGTTTCTAGGTTTTGGTTTGTATAGTTTTGGGGTTTTTTCCTTTTCTTTACTTGTTTCTTTATGATGGTGTTCTTGCTTTGTGTTTAGATCTCAAAGCTGTTATATATAGTCTGATTTATGGCTTTACAGCAACCATTAAATTAATTGGTAACTCAATTTCTGTTAAATTAGTTTTCACAGATTTTCTGGGGGTAAATTATTCCTTCCATATTTCTTCCCTAAACCTTGTCTTTGTCTCCTATCCTCCTTCCCCTTCTTCCACCTGCCTCTGAAGAGAAGGAAGAAAGGGAAAAGTAACACAAAAGGAACAAAAAGAAATATCCTTACAATTCTGCTGAACAATATCATTCAGCCCCTTTGAAAGCCAGTATGATCATGTCATAAAATGGTTTGAAATCTAAAATCAAAATTGCAATTGGCAAATCTATCCTATTATTTAAAAAATGAAGCCAATAAAAGTACTTACAACTTTGACTTGTAGACTCAATCAGCTTGTTTAAGTTGTTTTCTCCTGTCTCCTGTCTGATTTACGTTAATCTTTATTTTCAAGGTACAGGTTTGACTCAAAAATCCACTCTTTCTATAGACACAGAAGCACTGCTAGCGAACCTCTGAGTTATCAGATGGATTACAGTTTGCAAAAGTCTTTGTATCAGAGTAACACAATAATTTTGATCTATGATTCGCTTCAAGGATGCATCTTTATAGCCACTATCACTTTCTTAATGAAAATTTTTCATACTTCTTAAGGAAAAATACTCTGATGTACGCAATTGGAACGAGGGATGTGCTGTTTCTTACACAAAAACTGCAGAACATGAGATCAGCAGTTGTGCTGGAGGGAGCTAAATGGAAATTCACCCGCAGGAAAGGTGAAGCACAAAATGTCTATCTTCTTTGTCACTAGATTTTGTAGCACTTAAGTTCTAAAAGTAGTCAGTATTAGCATTCAGAAAACCATTTAGACTTTCTATTCCAAAGAAGGCACCTGTTTTCACATATCCTTCTATCTGCAAGACTAAAAGCCTCAAAATGTTCCTATATACTAAACAGATCTCTTTTAGATGACATTTCTGCCGTCCTCTCACAAGTGCATATGTATGTGAGTGCACACACCCACCATTTGGTCTGGTGGACTTTGCAGGAGACAAACTGGATAAATTCCACTTCATGAAGATATCATTATTATATTTGAACAACTCTATTGTAGTGTGTATTCGATATCTATTTATTCCAGCCCAAAGGAAGAGAGAAACCTAAATGTGCCAAATCAAAAGAGTTGTAGAAAGAATACTGAAATTACTAAACGAGAAGAAGTGAAACCCTGACAATACATCATTACGAAAACAGGAGAAGTTCAATAAACCTCAAACTGCACAACCTCCTATGTCCCCTCCAACCCCATTTTGTGCCACTGTAGAAATAAAGTTTGCTTAAATGAATTTCTTTCTAGGACAAATACATGAAATCTGCTTCTGAGTGCCATGGTGAAAAAATAAATGCCATGTAAAGATTTCCAGAATGCAGTAGGTATGTTACATACCATAATTATTATTACAATAATTATAAACAATAAGCATATGTAATAACTTGCATACTCTGTTTACTGAAAACAAATCAAAGCTACTTCTCCTGTATGATACTGGCTATCATAGGAAGGACTGAATTCTGTGATAACAAAATGTATTCATAGAAACTAAATAGGCATTACACACTAAGTAAGCTTGTATAAAAAACATTAAGATTGTGGCTCTTAACACATTTCACACATATATGCAATTTTGTCTGGGTGTGTCAATGTGGCACATTTAGGTACACTCAAAACACATGACTGGTAAGAACTGTGATAAAGCAGAATCTGTATAACTGTACATGTTTTTGTATACATACAATCACTTTTTTTATGTTTTCCCTCCCATTAGAACATGAGTTTAAAACAGGCCAAAAAAAAATGTATCCAAGAGTAAACTGAAAATGTACTATTTTCAATGGTTTTCCCCTGGAACCAACATGTATTTAATGCAATTTTATTCATAAGTTCAAGTTTTAGGCAGACTTAGGCAAATTCTGCAGTCATGCCTTTTGCTGATTTTATTGTAAATAAAGCATAAATTGTATGGACAAACCATGAAGTATTCTCTACAAGTAGAAATCAAACATTTATATCTACGAGGGAAAAAAGGTGCAGAAACAGTCACTATGCAATTTGATCTAGTTTTAGGGTTAGGTTTTTTTGCCTTCAAAATGAATTATGTTTTGGTGAATAAAATCTTTTCACTAATTTGTTTACTTTGTGCTGTTGGTTTTTTCAGTAAATGAGAGCTAAGTGCCAGGTTAGTCTTCACCTTTGATAATAATGATTCTGTTTATGAGCAAGAAGAATCATTTAGATGACTAACATAACATTTACACTCATATTTTAATGCCAGTTTTGTATACCTGGTATTAGTCACTGTAACAGTACATTTGAAGACTGAAATTTTACACTTTAGAAGAGCAAGGACTTTTTTTTTTACTTGGTTTGTTTTCTCTTTTGAAAGCCCTAAGTTTTCTGAGTTACTACAGTAATTTAGAAGCTATGCTCGGAAAGGATGGAGCTATGTGGTTCCTTGAAAAGAAAAACCACCCACCACAAATCTGGAAGAGAATTTTCATTTATTATTAGTGTGAAATTGGCAAAGAACAATAAGAACTATGGACCAACCTGTAGCAGTGCAGTCCCCTGTAGCAAAATGCAAGGGCTCACACAATTGCTCTTTAGGATTCTGTCATACAACAGGTATCTTGGAAATGCTGCAATCCTCTTTCTGGCTATCAAAGTGCAGTCCTCTATCTGGCTATCCATGATACAAACTTATTTTAGAAGAACCTTTAAGTTCCTTTATGTTTTTTTCCACCAAAAAAACTATCATTTTTGCTTGCATTTGCAATAATGAAGATAGAAGATATTACATGTTCTGTTGCTATTACTTCCAAAGGCATGATGGCAAGTTTACCCATTAAAAAAAGTATAGGGTGTAGAAGTGAGTTCTGCTTCAAGTGGTGTAAATCATCCAAACTGCAATACAGGACTCCTCATACATTCACTGAGAGAGGATGAAAAATTTGAAAATATCAAAACCTAAGCGAAAGATTGTTCAATTTCAACAGAAGAAATTAGATGGTAATTTATAATTCAAAAGGATAAATATTATATTACTTATTACAGAACTTGATATCCAGTTTGTGAAATTTGTTTCAGAATCGGAAACAGAGTAGCTCAAATCAAGAGTTAATACGCTGAAAATAAATTTTTCATCTTGAACTTTAGTTAGCACTACTTTGACAGGCCTTTTGGTTTTTGTTTGTATCTCACTGAGAGAACCACAACCTGACACAAGAAATCAGTATAGGACTTGCATAAACATACTGTAAAAACAATTCTTTCCTTCTGCTTTTTCTCTATTGTTATTCATATTCTAAATTAGACCAGTGAATATTATCACACACAATAATCCAAAACAATCACCTCACTTCCTGATGTAACTCAACAGAGTTTTATTAGATGGATACTTCAGAGACTTGTAAAGAAAAAGTGTTCTAACACCTGCTCCAGGCTTTTGAGAAGTAATTGAGCCAAAACAAAAATCAGGCAATTTGTTCCAAGCCTGAGTTTCTCTGCATTGAAAAATAAGCCCAAAGTTCCCATTAGAGAATTTCCAATCTTACTGCTGAGTAAGCATCCTTCTCCATAGAGCTCTTGAATCATAATTAACATGCAGAAGGATAATTACAATGTTTAGAAACATTTCTTCCAGAAATCATTTTAACATAACCAGGCAGCCTCAGAAACACATATAAAGCATAACCTCTATGGACTGTAACTCAAATACAAGATTTGTTCCATTGGTTAACCACAACAGAAAAAAAATTAATCAACCAGATCCTCCTTTGACTAGCTTTTCTCTTAAATTATATACATATTTAGGAAGACGTAAGAAGTTTAATGAAAAAAATCTACAGTGCACAGAACTAAGCAACAGCAAACAGGTAATGACCTAGTCAAATTATTAATTTACTTGGATTTTAAACACATGTAGGTAGAAAAATTTCAATTCTGAAATCCAGAACGCTGCACAAGACTATCTGTTACAAGGAAGAATAAAGTTGGACCTTCTACCAGCACAACAGGAAATGGGTGGGAAAAAATGTCTAGTGCTGAAAAAAATAATAATTTAAAACCAGTAAGGCTGGTTCATAACTCACATTTCCAATAATTCTATGTTTTTCTTTATGTGTATTACAGTAGACAGGTTTTGAAAGCCATAATTAGTAACTATTGCTACACTTTGTCAATACAAGGTAGTGTAGTTTGTCCTTTCATTTGCCTAAAGTAGTTAAAATTATATGCAAGGTAAGAAAAGTCTTTGCAACATGCTGAATTTCTGCACTCTCAATGGACAGCAAAAGCGAACAGTAAAACTGAAGTGTTGATTTCCACACACATACCCCACTCCTCTAGGGAATGTTTGGTTTTAAAATCTCTAGATTGAATAGGTAAATACTAACTAGCATCTGGTGAAAAACAAATCAAAGCTATTCCTTCTCATTATGTCTAGATAAGACATATTCAATGTTCAACAATTCAGTTCAATTTGTAATAGCACAAAATGCAGAGTTAATGTACCTAGCATGCAAAATTGCCCAAACATACACTGCAAACCTCAGGTGTCCTCTCTAAATAAACAACTTAAGAGAATTATGAAATATGAATTTGTATTTGCAGAATCTTTGCTACACCTAATTTCAAAAATAGGTTGGTACAAAATCCAGTGATATCCTGGAACGTTTACTTTGCTCTGGGGCAGGAGTTCCACATACAACCGAGGGTGGAATACACAACACACAGATGTAACTCCGAACCTTTTTAACTTATTCATACAGGCAAATGAAAGCAGTAAAAGACAATGTTTTAATTACTCTAATTCATATTTTTAGATAAATACTTTCTAATTTTTCTGTCCATTGAAATTTTTACTGTGTGCAAGATCTGACACTGCACAGAACACAGCTCTTGCCTTTCGTGTATAGTTTACCTGACTTTCAATTTTGTTTTTTAAGGTGCAGTATTTGTTACTATGACTTTCTGCCATGCAATATTAACCTGCAAGGTCAGATGTTTGCTTTTCCATGTATACACACATACATAACATCCCGTTTTCCAAAAAAAGCATTTGGAAACAAAAAGCACTGGACAACAAACAAATCCGAATTTCCAATCAAAAGTCTTTCAGCATTAGAAAAGCTTCATTGGCAGGGAGCTTCACATAGAAAAATTGATCCAAAACAATGAATGATGCTATACATCAGAAAAAGATTAAGTGCAACACTGAAAGAGTGCAACTTAAAACAGTGCAAGTGTCCTGTTCTAATAAGCAACTATACTGATTACTGCAGAATATGTTAAAATAAATACTAGTTGCTGCCATGTTTCTCATGTCAGTGACTATATCTATGATTTGTCACAGTGTAACTCACAAATCTGACTTCAAAAAAGGAGAAAAAGTAATAGCAAGTCAATATAGGCTTACAGTAATTACAGACATACATTCAAAACTCCTAAAAAAATAATAAATACAATTTCACCGTGATCAAGCTTTTAATTCTATAACTATATAATTTTTAATAATAGATAGTGAGTCTGAAAGAGATTTAGCCATAATCTATAACAGGCTGTAGAATATACCACATTCTACACCTTTTTCCCTGACTTTTTTTTATTCTCTTCTTAATGTAAAAGAGCAGAACCTAACATAGAACTAGTATTTTTAATTAAAATCACAGTTCGGTTTTTCGGTTTTATGGCTCCAAGAACAAAAGAGTTTTACAGTGTGTACCCCACAGACAAAAATATTGTAGGGAAGAGTTTTAAAGATACTGTGCTTGCACTGAATGAAAAATATTAAATCTTTAGATACAAATGTAATACATGGTAGATATTTAGGCTTGGATGCAAACAGTTATTGAGTTTTTATCTTTTACCTCCTGTATATCCTGGCTTTTTGGCATAGATTTCAGCCACATCTGAACCAAAAATACAGAAAAAAGTGGGTTAAAACAAAGAACTCCAGTATAAATCACATTTTGCCTTTCCTAAAGTTTTCCTTCTTCATTTCCTAGAAACCAAAAAGCATCTAGATGTAAAGTCCTGGCTTCAGTGAACCACAAATCCCTGTAAAAGCAATTCAGAATTCAGTCCAAACTGATGACAGATACATAGCTTTACACATTACAGCTGTTATGATTTGGATAGGGCAGGGGGAGAAAAATCAAGCAGTAATTCCACCATAAGCCAAAGTGTTAATGTAACACTAAACTCTTGTGGAAAGCAGGTGAAAAAACTACATTTGTTATTTGCTTATTATTATTACACATATTACAGTAAAAACTAATTGTACATTTATACTTTATGATGAAGTTTACATGGTAAGCATAATGTTCAGCAGCAAAAATTTAAAATCTGATTTTTATAATGAAAATATTATATAATGAATATATGGTTAAGTGGATTAAAGTACTGTATATTTGATAACTTAGTTTTCTTTAAATTCTCTGCAAAGGAAATAGATTCCACATACCTTTGAAATATTACTTGATCGACTTGTGGAACGGCCTGGGGATTTATCATTCTGGAAAACAAAATTAAAAGATGAAAAAAAGTTATGTCATTTGGATTCTACATAATTGTTTTTGTGATTGTGACTGCAGAGAGTTTCTCTTCCTCTATTTTTCTTCCATTTGGCTACTGACTGTACAATGAAAGACAGCGCAACAAATAAACCACTACAATATTCTTTCAAATTACATGAATAAAAGTTGAAAGAAATTTCTGTAAGAAATTAATGCTAGCATGTAACTACTGTTGGTTTGTTTTGCAGTTTTTTTAAAAAAAATTTTTTTTTAATGAAAGATCAATGTATCATCAGAGCTTCTCACGAAAACTGGTACTTAGGTATGAAAAGGAATGTTTCAGGACAACTAATAAAAACCTCCTAGTCACACTGGACACATTCCTGCTTGAAAAGTTGAATTCATCCTCTCAACAAAATTAACTGTACTAGATTACTTCCTGGCCAGATATGTTCTGAGAACAATAAATTGTAATCAGCCAGAGATGTAGTTCAATTTAACATCTACTCCTCCATCCACTCTCAGCCTTGCAAACAACATATACAGACAATCCAACACCATAGGCTAAAATCCATTAATAAAGTGTATGTTGAAGAGCTACATTTCTACAGCACATGCTGTTTTCTGTTGTTTTTTTTCTTTTTTCTAGTAATCCAAAGGAAGGAGTGAAGCAGTGGTTTAAAAATTTGTTCAGTATTTACACTTTTCTCGCAATAGATTCAGTTTAATTTGCACTAAAAAGGTAAAATATTTCAGAAACAGAGCCCATCTCCTTGGTAAATGCATGTATCTTAAGGAGGTCATGAAAGTATTTTTCTCAGCACTGAGAATGTAGGTTCAAACAGTCAGGTGAAATATTCATGTCAACAAGATTGATTTTTACCTAGAAGGAGTTGAACTAGATATCATGTGTGTAGGTTTGTTAGATAACCTACTTGGGGGAACAGGGGATCAAAATCCAAAGTAAAGCTTTCACCTCTGTAGCTTAATCTGCAATTCATGCATCACTGTGGCAGGCAAACACATACATTAATAATTTCATGCATACATGTCCACAAAAGGCTTTCAACTTGACTATGACCCATCTCCCCTCAAAAGAGGTAAGAAAAATAAAGGAGCTTCCAGCTACAAAAGGCTCATGTCTAGCCTAGGAATTAGCATTTTCCAAATAATTTGTAGCATAGAACAGCTTTGAGATCGCAAAAATGACAAAAAAAAAAACCCTTAGGCAATTTGTCAGCAAACATTTAGAAGAAAGCACTTTTATTTGTCATTTTTGTATTAAAAAGCTGCTTTGATCTCAACTCCAGTAAGCACACCTATATGAAAAAATAATTTAAAAACTTCTTGTTGTTCCATATGCCTACATATCTCTCTTGCTTTAGACTGTAGGTAGCTTATGTTTTTATTGCATCCCTCAGTGCCATAATTTTTTTTGCACGGCAAATATTAATACACTGAACTCTTTCTACTTTGTCTTCACTAGCACTAAGTAGACTCTTGCCCTCAAAATCTAGCATCACTGAACTCTCTGACCACACAGTCCTCTCCATTTTATTCTATCATAGCAGCTAATTCTCAGGACTCAACCACCTTCAGGTTTGTTTGTCAGTCTCATCTTTTTTTTAAGACCAATTTTAAAAAAATGACTTCTTCAAGTTATGCATTCATTTATTACACTTTGCCCTTTAGTTTGCCCCCATTCTGAACAGGGAAGTGGAGTAGATGATCCTTTCTGACTTGCAGTATCCTATGATTCAAATATTACTTCTATGACATACTATCCACTATAGCTCTGGTAATTGCTTATCCTTTCTCAACAACATTATATACAGTTTTGAATGTCTGCATTTATAACCATAGGAAATACAGTCTGGATATTCTGGATACAATGTTCAGAGGAACTCTGTTTTGACCTCAAAATAATAGAAGTTATGCACCCATGAAATTAATTCCCGCTTTGTGGTTCAAAATTATGGACAGGGATCACAGTTGAGAAGCTCCCTGCTAAAAGCCTCCAGCCTTTACCCCCATCACTTGGACTAAAAAAATACATTGTATTTTCTGACAGTGTAGTGAACTCTGGAACTCCAAATTCCTTTACCATTCTGTTATTCAAGATTAATTTTCAAAATCTGTTTCTTGACTAGGGCTCTTGAGGCTTTTTACATAATTCATTCTTCTCTCTGGCACATTATCTCCTTCATTTGAGTTACAAGCTTCTGACTCTCTAACTGAAAACTCCCAGCATCCACACTCTGCAAAGTACTAGTTCATACATTAAACAGTCTAAATAGAAAGAGTGTTGGCCCTACCGCTTTTAGAAAACCAAATAAATAAATTTAATTGTCATTACTAGGTTCAGGTATTCACGGAGATTTATTCTGACAAGCACAGGAATAGAACACAAAATGTTGCACTGAAGAACCGTACATCAAAGACAGAATTCTTTACTGAAGTTCCCACTGAACTTGCATGACTATTCACACAAAGAAAGAACAAAATACAGAAGTTATAGCAGAACCACTTTTGAAATGTGTCCTTAAAGAATATCTGTGCTTCTGTTTAATGATTTATCTTTACAAAGTACTCACATTGTTAGGATTAATTGATTTTTGTTATATCTGTAAGTGAAGAGAACCTATCTTTATTGAAGAATGCTTTTCCTACAAGCTTGCTAAACATTAATAATAGGATTCTTTTGCACACATTCAATACTAATTTACATTTTAAAAGTTATCATAGATTCATAGAATCAAAGAATTTGCAGAGTTGGAAGGGTCCAATCAGGATCATTGAGTCCAACTCCTGGTCCTGTGTTGGACTCCCCAAGAATCACACCATGTGCTTGAGAGCATTGTCCAAATGCTTCTTGAACTCCGTCAGGCTTGGTGCTGTGGTCACTTCCCTGGGGAGCCTGTCCTAGTACCCAAGAACCTAGTTCTTCTGGGTGAAGAACTTGTTCCTGATGTCCAACCTAAACCTCCCCGACTTAGCTTCATGCTGTTCCCTCGAGTCCTGTCACTGGTCACCACAGAGGAGACATCAGTGCCTGCCCCTTCTCTCCCCCTCACAAGGAAGTTATAGACTGCAATGAGGTCTCCCATCAGTCTCCTCCAGGCTGAACAGACCAAGTGACCTCAGCTGCTCCTCATACAGCTTCCCCTCAAGGCCCTTCACCATCTTCATGGCCCTCTTTTGGATGCTTTCTAAGAGCTTAATATCTTTCTTATATTGTGGTGCCCGAAACTGTACACAGAACTCCAGGTGAGGCTGCATCAGCGCAGAGTAGAGGAAAGACATATCCAAAGGAATATCCAAAGACATATATGTTCAAAAATCAATTCAATTTTTTGTGTATCAAGGAGATGTTTTATCACATCCTTCCAAACAGATTATTTCAAAGAAAGTAGCATTCACCTTTTAGAATTATGCTTCTCACCAGGAATTATTTAATGTCTGTAATGAGGATTTTTGATGTCCCTGACCGAGTTTTCTAAATTTACACACACACAGTTCCGGCCCTTGAGCAAAGTTAAAAAAAAAATATTCAGAGAGATCTCTAAAATTCTTAAACTGTGTTTTGCTCCAGTCAACAAAACAGCAAAACAACAATGCGCAAGACTCCTTCTGGAGAGATATGAGCTTTTTGGGTTGTATGTTGTATTATACAGTCCTCAATTAAATGCCCCTCCTTACTACCAGACATCCTGTACCACCAATATCTCGTCTCTTCTATCCTGTGTTACATCCAGCAAACACTCATCAGGTATCTTTTAAAAAATGTGATGGCACAGAAACAAGTTCCTGTAGCTATTCTACTGGAATATCAAGAAAAATCAGTCTGTGTTTGTAAATTTTCTAAGAATTCAGTTTTTCCAAAATCATTTACAAAGGTATAATTGAAAATGTAATTCAGCCTTCAATATAAATTCTGGGAGGAAGACAAAGGGGAAATAATGCTGCAAAATTTCAGATTATGACATGTTCATGAAAGTGCTTTTGGAGGAATGTTATAAGCACTGTCCTCCCCCATCATACCAAGAAAAGAATTCTGTATGCAATAAGTAATTAAAATAATTTAAAGCAATTGCAAAATCTCTCTTTTTTTGACAGTAAACTACCTCCTAAAACTTCAGCCCAAGACTGGGTTCTTGAACTGATATTATTTTCAGTGACCATCTTAAATTTAAGCCCATTAAACTTTCTAAAGCTTAGATACAGCTCTTTTTTTCCAGTTGGGAAATGTGCCTTGCATTGCTAACAAACAGTTGTTTTTACAGGTTTTTTTAAAGCAAGAGAATAAAACTCTGTCTGGGTAGAGGAACAGGTTAATAATAATAAATTTCTAAAAGACTGCTGCAAACAGTTCAGGCTCCCATTCTAAAGGGGAAAGCAGTAGATTAGCTGGTTGCTTTCTGACTCATATATAAATATTCATGCACACGGTTAATGATTTTAAGTATTGTTGGGTAGCACAGCGCATTTTAAACTAATCCATTTGTCTGGTTTCTTTCCCTAGCTGCCCCTTGTTTTGCTCTGGCTTTGAGCATCACTTGGGCTGACCCATGCAGCTTGCTAATGGATTGCACTTCATCTCTCTGAAGTGAGCAAAACAGCATCAAGAATTAATCAGAATATCTCGGTTCACAGCAGAATCTTAAGTAACAGCTTTTGTCATACAAATACATCCAAACCACCCCAAAAAACCCCTTTGTAGAGAATATTTTGTCTTTGTTTTCTTTTCTGTGGGCTCTAATCTTTGCATCCCAGTGGTGCCACGTGCTGCTTCACACATCTGCACCCAGTCCTCAGCCTTGTAGTTCTATATATGATTGTAATGACAGATTTTCATCTACAAGTCATGTCATAACACATGTCATGCCCCAGGGTGCTGGGTTATATATTTGGGTTTTGTGGGTTAAAACCAATTGTTTGTCTGTATCATTATACTTATTGTATTATTTTATTAAATTGTTATTCTGACTTATAATCTCTCTTTTGAGTTGAGTTCATTTCCCCTGCTGGTTTACCTTTAAACCAGCACAAAGACAAAATCACAAACCAGGCAACATTTGCTTTAACTGATAAACAAAAACTCCAATGCCCATAATTAATTAAAACATAAACACACTGTAATTACTGGGCATCATGCATAATTTTACTGTGGAACCCAGAATGTTTCCAATACTAACAAACAGATTCAAAGTGACAACTCACAGAAAAAAAAAGCTCACTGGAAATATCAGACTGTGAAACAGATGTAACTCTTAATTAAAATAATAAAATATAAATAACAACAATTATTAATAAAATTAATCAAGAAAATACATATAATATTTACCATTTCTATTATCCATATACACTGTATTGCATATATATAAATAAAACAGCTAAAATTATATAGCTAGCTATTTATATTTACTCTTTATTAGTCATCTGCTACTGCAAATAGCCAGAGCCAGGATAAGTCTTCCATGGTGCACCTATTGCTGCATTATTCAAAAACTATTTCAGTTTCTTGTGTTGGGGTCTAAATTATTAAAATAAATACAAGCATATTAGTATTTATTTATGACTATTTATACCAAGAAGATAACGACAGTGTCACTACTGACAGAGCATAAAACCTACCTCTTGGCAGTTCGGACCTGTACAGTCTGTTCTCTATGGGAAAGGGGTGCGGGGAGGGGGAGTGCTGGTGATAACATACTAACAAGTTTCAGAGTAACTGGCAATTCCTAAACAGCTCTGATGTGAGGAATTTCAGTTCTGAAAGGAAGTCAAAGCAGAATTTAGCTCTAAAACAATACTGAGAAAACAGCCTATCATCAACTGACAGTTATCTTTTATTTTTCATGTAATTATTTTCTGTGCTATCTAATTCTTTTCATACTTTCAGATATCCAACAGGTAGCCATATAATTCCTCTTATAAATTAATCATCCCACTAAATAACCAAATATAAAATTATTGGTAGGTAAGTCTATATTTGAAAATGTAACAAAATTTATCTCCCTTCTTTGTAAACAAATAACTTGACATTCTAAGAAATTTTAACTTCACTTTTTTTGTTCAACATTCATGTCAAATCACCTACAAGGTCACCAGGGAAAAGACAAAAAGAGAAGGTAAATCTAAACAGACTGAAGGTCTCTGTTGTAACGCACAACCGTGGAAAACCAGCTGATTAACACAAACAAAGCTTCTGAGGGTGTTGAAGCATTTCGAAATGCCTTTCTGACTGTCATCTGTGGAAACAGACTACATAATCCAGTGTGACATAAAAAAAGCTAGTTTAATTACCCTAGAAGTTGCATGTTTGCCACATTTATACGTGGGTAGAAGAGTATGTAGCATTGATCAAGGAACCTACATATTCATAGGTTACGTAATGTACAGATGCTTTACTTGTCATAGGCCCTGTTACTTATTATGCACCTAAGTAATCCTTGTGGCCAGATTTGCAGCACAGAAAACCATAAAAATTTTACATTCGTACTTCTACTGCAATAGGGAGTTAAACATTTTAGGAAGTTATTTTCTTTTTCATCATTTAATTCTCTAAACAAAAATCTACAATGCCATCAACTGCATGGCACAGACATGCTGTGTTACTTATAGCTGCATTCTGTGCTGGTATCTCTAGTCTGCTAGATTCCTATCTCCATATCAGTCTCAGTGTAGCAAGTTATTTTCAGTGTAAGCTGCTAATAAGCATGATATATGTATCAGAATCTGATCCACCATCCTTTTGAGTTGAAAATGCTAATTACAATTTAACGAGGCTCGAAGCAATTTCCATCACAGGCCAAGATACATCAATAGCATGCTTGCTGTTCAGGCTTTCATAGTGATGCTTCTACCTGCAATTACATGCATATCTTCCATGTTACAACATTCAGTTACTTTCCCTACGTTGCACATATGTCCAAGGTCAAAATTGATCTAAAATGGCAATAAATATACCATTACATTAAAAAAAAACCAAACAAACCCAGCATTGAATCAACCTTGACACAAAGCACAAACATGCACAGAATACAGTCAGAAAACAGCACACACTAAACACTCACCTGACATAAGTGAAATTCCTTTCTCAGATCACATAAAGAGCCAGATTTTAATTTGTTGTGCCATAAGTAGCAAAAATGAAAAGTTCCCAGAAATCCTTGCCAAAATTACAAATTAAATAACTATAAAGCTGGAAATTGGTTCCACACAAATCAGTAAAAAAAAAATGTCTTACATAGTTGCCCTTGACTGATCATGAGGTAAGAAGCTGGTCAGAGGCTTTTACTGGAAAATTATTTCCGGTAATGCTTATTACGAATAAGAATGAGGTTTGTGCTGGTTTTGGCTGGGACAGAGTTAATTTTCTTCAGAGTTGATAGTACAGGAGTGTGTTTTCCACTGTACTAGAAACAGTGTTGATAGTTCAGGCCTGTTTTGGTTGCTGCTGAATAATGCCTACACAGAGTCAAGGTCTTTTCTGCCTCTCACCTCAGCCCACCAGCGAGGAGGCTGGGGGTGCACAAGGAGTTGGGAGGGGACACAGCCAGGACAGCTGACCCCCCAGACTATATGGCATCATGCTCAGCATATTAAGGCGGGGGAAGAAGACAGGGGGAACATTTGGAAGTATGGCATTTGTCTTCCCAAGTAACTGTTAAAAATGAGATATAGCTCCGCTTTCCTGGCAATGGCTGAACACCTGCCTGCCCATGGAAAGTAGTGAAAGTAGAGAAAGTTGTTTTGCTTTGCTTGTGTGTGTGGCTTTTGCTTTACCTATTAAACTGTCTTTATTGCAAACCGAAAGGCCTCTCACTTTTACAATTCTCTACTCCATCCCAACACAGGTGAAGTGAGTGAGTGACTGTGTGGGGCTTAGTTGCCAGCTGGCCTTAAACCACAACAGGTTAAAAGAACTAAACTGAAAAGGGCAGGATTTCAGAAGACCAATATACAAGCGTAACCAAGAAGAAAGAAACCATCTATGTTGCTAAGGATAGACTTGGGCAATAAGCAGTTCACTGCTGTGTAGTAACAGCCTGGTGCCAGTAGATCTTTCTGTTTCCTTGATCTAGGGCAATAGTCAGACTAAACCTACTGGCAGAGAGGTTCATGGCACTCTTCTTTTCAAAAAGAAATCAGTGTTATACCACGCAGCTCACTTCCAAATGACAGTACCTATCAGAACTAGGGATATCAATATCCTAATCAGTTTCTAGGTTAACATAATCTAAAACCCCCATAATTTCAAATTATTGTCGCCATTGTTTAAATGATGCCAAATTTTCATATTTCACAGCTAGTTTCACTCACTGAATCCATCAGCTGACAGTACTTTAACCTTAAGGAAAATCACAGGCATTTTATCCATGGTGGTTCTCTATGAATAGGTATATTCTAAAATACTTAGTATGCAAAAATTCACATCTAAAATAGTATCCGTTCTTGTCAACTCAAGAACTGTTTGGTGAACAGCAAGCATCAAGCATAACACTGCATGAAAAACCTACTAAAATTATCTGCCTATGCTCTTCAGATTGTACTTGGGAGGGAAAGAAAAAAAGAAAAAGAAAAAGAGAAAAAAGGCTGCTAAAATGATAGCTCCTAGTAGTACTTTTCTAACAAGAGACAAGTGATGCCTGTCAAAGCTGACCACATAGTCAAAAATTAAAAGCTGCAAACACAGATAATGGACAAGTGAAATCCGCCATTACCTTCTTATTAAAAAGTCACAGGGAAAAAGATAGGAAGACTATAATTTAAAAATCAATAAACTGCTAGTCTATAGTGACATACCCTGCTATTATGAAGATGAATGAAGTACGATCCACAAATTAAACTGAATGAGAAAATGCAGAGGGATAATATTCATTAAAACTGAAGACAATGTTATGAAAATAAATAAATTTTAAAAAGAATAAGGCAAATACAAAGGAAAAGAGATGGAATGAAAAATAAACATGGAAAAATGTTTTCCCTGTTTTGTCAGAATATGAAACCCTATAAAGAGTAACATTTTCTCTATGCATATGGGCATTTTAAAAAGCTTGGTCTTTAGAGACAAAAGTGATCCTACAGAGAGGGAGAGTAATTGCATGAATCCATCACTGTTAAGTTTTTCACCAGAGAACTGTGGTTATTGACATTCAGTACAAGGCTCTAATTTCTCTGACACATAGTGTCTGTAGATTTGTTACATTTAGAAATATGTCTTCACTTACAAACATCTTACTAATGTTTTTGTTTTCCACTGCTATTTGCCAAGTTACTTCTCTTCAGCAAAAACACAGAGCTTTTAATTATTATTTTATCAATGTTTAATTTGCACCATCTTGCTATATTAATCAGAGCACTTTAGTTAAAACAGGTAAGCCATATAATTTGTGATAGATTTCCACATGTCAAAACCTTCTTCCTTCTGCTGTTTGGTTGCTAATGTCTAAATTACCTGGCAATTATAAACAACCTGCATGATTGCACTAACATTTGATTTACGTTCATTTAATACCTAAGTCATGGTATGGGGATTTTGTGTTTGGGTGCGGTTGATAAAGATACCTTACCTTGAAAAACTGAAAATGTTTTATGCTTTTTTTCTCGGCATTAATCTGCTATAGAAAATGAAGACAAACACTAATTTCCATATTCTTTTTTCTATAAAATACAAATGCAGCAGCCTGCAGGTTTTAATCTGCCAATCTGCTTTGCTAATGTATGACTAGCAGTTTACCTTTGTTTCATTACTTCTGCACAGGTGTGACATATATATGTCACTGTACATCTCTTGGTTTCAAATGATAATTATCACTTCTGTTCATACTGTGTTACCCTTCTTAAATGGGTTTGACACAAAGAACAAAAAGTGAAATAGGATCTTTCGCACTATAACATCAAATTATCATTTTTTCTGTGATGAACAGAAATGGAACACAATAATTTCCCTGCAGCACTCCTAAGTCAAATGGGTCTATCATTTAGACACTGCTATCATTTACAGATAATGTATTTAAGTATTTTCACCCTTAATCAATAAAGATATGGTTTTCCATGCTATCCTGTACATTCTATCCTGGTTTTCCATTCTATCCTGTACAACATGACAGCACTTTAGTACACTGCAATGCCACAGTCTGCTCGGCGGGTTTAGGGAGGGTAAATGGATTTACTCTGGGCAGTGCATGGGAAAAACAACAAAATTCTTAGGAGGTTAAAATACAACTTTTACTTGCAAACTTTAGAACATTCTGATAGAATAAGGCATTTGCCAAAGTTTAACTTGGCAGTCTAATTTATGCACATACAACAGGGCACTTAATAAGGCATCAACTGGAATTTTTTGGTCCTGCTTACAATATGAAGAAGAAGACAGGAGAAGAAAGAGAAAGAGAAAGAAAAATGAGACAGAGTAAGGTAGATAGTCACCACCCTAGGATCTAGTGTGGTCTCAGCAGCTTTTAAATCTAGGGTAGTGGAGCACACCATGTGGAACAGCTTTTACCAGTTCAGGTTTGCTTGGGCCCTCCCCCAGGTGAGCTCACACTAATTTCAACAACAAAGTCTCTGCCTGCATTTTACACAGAGCAATGTTCCCTGCAGGCCCATGTGCTCGGCCACCCCCATTACAGTGTGGGCTGGGGCTGACTTTTCAAATGCTCATGTGCTACATAGTGCAGGGCGAGAAGGCTCAGGGGTGGGGGGAGCAGCGTGCTGTCCCACCCGCTGTCCCACAGCGCTTACCCTGTTCCCCCACTACTTCCCACCTTGTTGTTTTGAGCCAGTCAACCACTCCTCTGGTTTCTTGCATACACTAGGCACTCTATTTTCCAAAGCTCCCAGTACAAGACGAAAACTTTACTTTTCTGTAAGACTCAGCGAATCTGAGGAGAAGTCTTTTCATCACCATGTTGAACTCCAATCAATGTTTGTTCAATTATCAGTCTGAATACTCTTGATTTATCTCTCATCCATGACATCCTTTTCTCGTCCTTCAGGATGCTACCCCAAACATCTGGTGTCTGCAATGAACATCTCTTGTAAGAACACTCTTGGTGGTCAGTACACATATTTCAGCAAATAGTTGTAAGAAGTAAGGGATAGCGATTTTTTTGCAAGAAAGTAGACACGGCCTGTGGTCCATGTAATTTTATTTTTAATTCATAGTATGGCATGCATTCAGTTTTATCTTTGTTAAACATGACTATATGCAGATTTTTTTTTAATTGAAAGGACCAACTAACTTGTTTCAGAAGGTGGAATTCAGGGGTCACTTTGCTGCCTGCCTGTTATTGTGACCTGCTGGATTCCAGTCAATTAGTACCAGAGATGAAAGACTCATGATGGTCAAGCAGTTTTCTAACAGCCACGTATTTATCAGAGGACAAAAGATTAAATACACAAAGTGCCTCAATTACAATAGAGCTATAAAACATTACTTGATTATGCGTTGTATGTTCAAATATCACAACTTTGTATCTTTTATCTGATTACAAGTTTTATGTTTTTAGTGCCCCTTTAACTCAAACTCCTCTGAGTAAAGGGAAAAATTAAAGGAAATAGCACTTTCCCCAGTCCTCTAAAGGATGTCCAAGCATTCAAATCTTTTTAAAATACAGGTTCCACCTTTCACTGGCAAATTCGATTCATTATTCACCCTGAATCCACTGAACTCCCACTGCAACAAGAATAGGAGGAAAGCTATAGATAATTAAGTTCTTAACCACAAATTCTATATGTTAAGTAATAAAGCTAAGAAAAAAAAATGGAAACAGAACTGGACAAAGAACAACCTGTTGACTATATGCCTGGCTTCTGACATGAAGCAAACCTGTATCTCAAAGATCTCCATGAACAGAAATGCATGCAGAACAACAGAGCTCAGAGAGAATACTGACACTAGACAAGAGTAGGAGTAAGAGAATTTATGTTGTATTTTGGTGGTCAGGATTTCTACTGCTGAATGCAGCTGAAAAATCATAAATGTTACCAACTGAGTAATTTATTCTGTACCAGCAGGCCCTGTAAATCTTGGTGCTATGGGCCTAGCATGTCTGAAACCTTACAAGCTGAAAATAAAAAATGTAAGGACATGAAGATACTTTATGCCAATTGAATCCAAGATGCACATAGATAGTACAGATATATTCATTAGTATCTTTCCTATCTCTTCTGGAAATCCCTAAATTCATCTTAATGCTAGATTGACAACTGAGATTAACAAATAATTAAGCAGATTTTGTCTTATCATTTAATATAACTAGTTTAGTTATTATGAAGTTTGCAATTTTCAACATAAATGTAAACATTGTAACTCATCCCTCTTTAAATATCAAAGCAAAATATATACTTTAGGGCCTGAATGACAAAATTCCTATAAAATTCTTTCCAGCAAAGTTCTATATGAAAGTTCCTGGAGTGATATATTTATTTTATATATTTACATATATATATATATTCAGGTGTAGAAAATTTGAGAAAAGACAGTTTCAAGTTAAAATATGTCTCTACAACCACTTCTCTGTTTTAGAAGTAACACTGAAGTTAATTCAAATCTTTCTATGTACGTCGGTTCATCCTTCATAAACCACAGAATCATAGAATTGTTTAGTTTGGAAAAGACCTCTTAGATCACCGAGTCCTACCGTAACCCTGGCACTACTAGGTCTACCACTAAACCATGTTCCCAAGCACCATGTTTAGAAATCTTTTAAATATCTCCTGGAGTGGTGACTCGACCACTTCCCTGGGCATCCTGTTGCAATGCTATATCCTTGCTTCAGTTATCTCTAGAATATTTTATGACAGCAATTTTTCCCCCCTCTGCTTTCTGAAATATTCATTATATTCATTAATAAAAGCATGCTGTAGAAAACACAATTAGAACTCACAAGCCTAACTATGGGTATATATTCATTTATTCAGTCAGGGGATGGAGGGAAACTATTATACAAAAGTTCGGTTTTTTCCTTATAGCTACCCCGATGTTTAATTAAAAGCCTAAGTGTTGCTCCTATTTTAAACATAAAATAAAGTAGGTAAAAAGAAGTGAGGAACACGGTACAGACCTATTTTTTAGCAGATTTGCCAAGCAAGTCATACATATTCATGACAGGTTTCTACAGACAGACATGATCTACATATTCAGTCTCAAAGATGTGTTGAGAGATGGACAAGTACAGCACAGCATTTACTGATTACTCCTTCTTAGAAGATTTTGTGTTATAAACAGAAATCTCTCAGATGCAAAGAGGAACACCAAAGGGCTAAGGAGGAGGAAAGTTGGGAAAAACAGATAACAACAGTACTGTCCTGGGAAAGAAAAATCATTACCCTAGCAAGAGAAGATTTTACTGTTGAGACTGCACTTTTTGATTCTAGATGTGACAAATGAACAGAAAAATAAGACCAAAATATAAGAAGCAGCTCTGCCAAGATATCTGATTAACCATAATGCAAAGACATCGTAGATGGTTATTAATTCCTCTCAGTCAGACTTTCATGCTTAATAAAAAGTCCCTAGCATAATAAGGACAGACAATAATTCAAACTTTCCCAGGGTGGCTATAAATAACTACTTACCAGAATATAAAATAGAACATATTTATTTTATTCATATCTGTTAATTACGGCATAGAATTTAGACTAATGTGTTGGGAGTAACATCCTGACACTGTAATTGACTTGAGTATTTGCACACAATACTCTATACATTTACATGTGTTTGTCTTCAAGGCTCTAGCTGCTAAAAACACCACTGAAATTATCTAGTCTCTTATTCATGAAACATTTTAATTACTGTCTTCAATATCAGTTTAATTTTTTCCATTACTGCAGGCAACAATGAAGCATGTGTGATTTCATTCTATTCTTTTCTGTGCTTTCTCACCAAGGAATCCTACTTGCTTAGTCACAGCACAATGTGAAATAACATTACACCCAAGTCACTAGTGTCATTTTCTAAATATAATAATAAATACCATACTTCCTCTCCTTTCAGTAGATTTCAGAGTGATAAATGGTCTAGACTTTTAGTCTTCAGTACAATTGCATATTTCCAGGAGGCTGTGTTGGAAAGGACTTCAAGCACAGTTATACTATTTTAAGAAAATAAACAATATTTTGCCACTTGTATCTGAAGCAGGTATTTAACTAGTGACTTACACAGTGTCAACTGGAGATTTGTCCACTGAAGATCTGGCCCATTTATCTGAGGTAGTGGTCCCCACTTTGCAATCTGATGCTCATAGAACATCCTCAGCAACATGTTACCTTTCAGATTTTTGGAAACTAGACCTCCCAACTCATGCAAACACTGGCATATACAAATATAAAAATACAGACGGTATTCAAGGATTCATTTTAAGGTCTAAAAAACCATCTTTAGCTCCAAATGAATATTTTTTCCCTCATACAGAAACAGTACTCTTGCCAATTATTACTATAAAGAAGCAAAACAGAGCTTTCACAGTCTGAGATACTAGAGAAGAAATTATTACAGAGAAGAATCTCAGAGAATGATTAAAGATTCAGTTTAAAGGTCTGATGTTTTTATTAGGCATTTAACTGATTACAAATGCTGAGTGATCAAGAAAAGACAATGTCAAGGGATGAAATCTACATTTGTTTCTCCTTACTTGCTTTCAGAGTTGAGTTTCTCTCAAAACAGCACAAAAAGTCTAATTCTACAGAACTTGTTTGTGTTTTAACTTGGAAGGGCAACAGAACAGTATCATAGTGAGCTGGAAAAGCTGATAGGTTAGGGAAAATGTCAGTAGAGAATTGGACAATTTCAATATCTTCTTTGCTGTTCCTATTTCACAATAAAGACAAAGTATGAAGACATAATTTCAATATTCTGTTTTCAGTTTACCTTAATTCTTTCCAAACTCAGCTCTATGCTTCTCCACTTCAGTAATAAACTTTTGTCTAATTCTGGACAATTATAATGTTTCTGGATATCAGTGATCTCAGTAGTATTTAAAACATATGGTTTCTTGAATATGTTTCAAATATGTGTCCTGGTTGGAAGGTTAATTAAACTATGATTCTATCTGTTTTTCCAGTTGTAAAGGTCAGTATCCAGATTTAACCTACACTGAAATGAAATTAACCTTTTGTATTCAAAGAAAATAGATGTGCTAAAACCACTGAAGTGTGATACATCCAAGCACTACAGCATGTAACTCAGCTTACTCATCCACAGAGACAAACTAAGGAGGAAAGATAAGGACAAACTGACAGAACTTCTGAATATGGTGCCAATTAGCAGGATGAGGAATACAACCTCATACTGTGATTACATGGAGAAACTTTACTGCCAATAAAAGATGAAAACATAAACCCCAATAACAACAGCTCTGACATGATTTCTCTTTTAAAATCAGTGCATACACAGTCTAGTTGGACAGGACAGTGGAAGTCCCTTCCCCTACCCAGTGTATGCAAAAAGGCAGTCTCAACTACAGTCCCTCTGAATATGAACATCTCAGCCATCAAATTGTCTCAGCCTTCACTACTCACAGTGAGCATGAAATGAGATCACTTCCTTCCCTACATTATGTTTTCAGGGAAATTGGATTAAAATATGCTCAGAAGGCTCAGATAAAAGCAGAAGATTAAGTGTTATACAGCCAAAATGTTAAGCCTCTGAGATCCAAAGTACAAGGCAAAGTATAACAGCTCTTTGTGTAAGGAGATCCATGTGGGACAGAAGTCATGTAAATGTCCTAGCTCTCTCTTGCACAACAGATAACACTATATCCCTGGAGTCACCCTCTGACTGTGATATGTTCTCATGGTGCAAGCAACTTGCCTCTGCAATTATTTGGAAAGAAGAAGTAGCACCACTGGATTTTCTTCCCTTCTCAAGTCTGTACATGAGCTGCTCAGTAAGAATCTCCACAATGTAAGGAGAGAGCAAGCTCATAATTGCAGAAATATTAGGGGATACTTTCAGTAAAAAAACATTAACATAGCCTTGCTCAGTCTCTCAGTTCTGTGATGGAAAAAAATTAGCACCAGTAGCCCTGAATCAGCTGCAAGATGTGAAACATGCAAGGCAGAAACCCCCATCCTGCCTCTTAACTGCTCAGTCACTATGAAGAATTTATTCTTCCACTTTAAAGATAAAAAGAAAAGATACTTTTACACCATTTCAAATCACGTCTCCAACGCACTCTTGCTCTTTAAATGCCCAAGAGGATGCAGTTTAGAGTTCATATTTACATTAGTTTTTCAGTTCAGTTTTACAGGGCACTTCTCTAAGGGTTATAATGGGTACAAGTTCTTTTGTGGTGCTAAGAATATGTGACCTGGAACAGGAGCAAAGAATGAAAAGCTGTGTCTTTTACAAGTACTTACTGGACTGAGAGTAGATGTTGGAATAGTACTAAGTTCCTTTGCATCCTAAAATAAATGTGTTCTAATCCCTGCAGTTTTTTTAGCTATTTAATATAGTCAAACATTTACCTGATAATCCATTAAGGTGCTCTCTTTACCAGCAGTGAATCAGGCATCTGAATTGTGCACTGATCTCCATGACAACAAGCTTGTATATTTGGCAACTAAAAAAACACTGGTAAATTAAGGGTAATTTCCCCTCTTTTACTCTTAAACACTTTAAAAAGCATAAAAAGTAAAGAATGACATATACAATAAATGGCTCATGAGGTTTTTCATTATGAAAATGATACAAAGCAGAACTACCATTAAAAGGCAGTGTTTTTTGGAGTTATTTATTTCAGTGAATTATGACAAGACTAGTATCTGTCAAATTAACATTAGTTGGTTAATAACTAGTTTATTAAGTTTTCATTTAAAATGTACCATAAACTGTCAGCTCTCCTGTAGCAACCACTGTATAGAAATTCCAATATACAGGATATCTTATACTTAGGGTAGACTAAATTAAAAAGAAAAGCACTTTCCTCTCAAAGATTCTTCTGTCTCATACCTTTGCGAATTCATCTGGGCCACCATGACAAACTATTTACTTATTACTACTGACCATCTGTTGCCTTTGCCTCTATTATGGCTCTAAGCTTCCTGTGAAATAGTTTATCAATTAAGCTAACCAAGACAAGTAAAAATTCTTTTTTGAAGCCTTATTCTGTCTTTAGCTGATAGAATACTGTTGAGCAATGGATGACCTACTCAGGTCTGTGTCTCTGCAGCACTTCATATTCTGTTTAGCACTGTCAAGTCAAATATAACAAAATATATAGATAAAACATAGATATAAAATAGATATAACAAAAAAATGATATCTATTCAAAAGTTCAGAGAAATTAATAACATTATTAATCCATATGAAAATAACTGAGATTCATTTATACCTTGTTGAAGCCCAAATTATTCTGCATTTTGGCTTATGAAGCAGTTAGACAAGATGGTTTTTTTCTTGCCTTCACAAATATATATTGTTCCAGACTTCAAAACTTGAAACTCAGGTAAATTTTCACATTGCATTCAGTACCTTTAATGTTGAAAAAATTGAATGTACGGCTGTGAAGGGAACCTACAAAAAGTTGAAGCTGTGTCCACAGGATGAAAACGTGAATATACACTCCGAGTGATTGTATGTAAAAAGATATGAGCCAAGAAAAAAAAAAAGACAGTGAGCAACAATATGTCAAAGGCACAAACATTCACAGTAATCCTCTTCCTTCCTGCAGGAGTGAAAAGTCTGATGGAAAATTTGTGTAGTCACCAGATGGATTGGCCTCTGCACAAGAAACAACTAAATAACCATCCAAACTAGAAGGACAATAAACTGAAATATGATAAAGGGCCACAAAATTATAAGATAAATGGAAAATAGGAAATTATTTTCCAGTCTACCAATACAAGAACAAGAGAACATCAAATAAAACTAGATGACAAGAGATTTAGAACAAAGTAAATACCATAAGTGGATAATGTTTAATAAGCACATGACAATTTTTTCACAGCTTAAAGAGGATTAAAAAGTGACTGAACATACTAGCAGAAGGGGAACACATAAAAAATTACTTCTTGGCTAGGAATTCCCTGAACTACAATATCCTGGATGCTAGGGGAATAGTCTGGGAAATCATGCTAACAGCTCACGCTCTTGCCTTACCCTTCTCATAGCATTCACAATGAGCCATCGTCTGAGATAGCACACCGGCTACATGGGCTTTTAGTTTGTCTTCATTTGGACCTTCTTACATTAAGAGACCTAAACTGGAGAGCTGTAAGACTGAAATTTGTCATTTCAATTACCAAGATGGGGATAAATGAGAATGTTTCACACAATTCAATAGAACTGTTGTGCAATATTACTTATGAAAGTATTTCACTAATTCAGATCTGGAAGATATCTTTACAAATGCGAAGCAAATTATCTTAAGGTTACTGGAAGTAACTTTAGTTTCCACTAACTGGAAATTCAACAGCCCTGAAAATTGTGAGGACATATATTTTTTTAATGTAAATGTCAAAACCTGCAGTACAACAAACCTTTCATGAATTCAGACCATCCAAAGGTAAGACGAAATCGTATGTGATATGAATCTTTGACTGTTAATGCATCTGTATGTGGGGAAACTTCTGGTGAGTCCTTTGTAGCTTTGTCCACACCTTTCCCTCACAGAGTAAGTTCAGAGTAAATTAAACAATGTCCTTAATGCTGCTGAATAACATTTTGAAAATATTTTACCATTTATAAGGAAACTAAATTCAGTGATTTACCATAGCTATGCAAAAAAGCATATAAAGAGGTTAAAAATAACTAGGATTATCTGTGATTATATTTTTACTTTGAAGTTACTTGGCCAATTTGTCCTTAGTGGAAAAAATAGAGGTAGAGATCAGCTTTAGTAACAGACTGGCTAATTTTCTGTCATTTGGATTAGCTTTCCATTTCTTAAAAGCATGGCTTTCAGAAGTTTATTTTCTTCCTTTCAAATCAGCAAGCATATTCTTACACAAGATACTTGACTTCTGACAGTATGGTCCCACTACTTAGTGCTTGATATAAAGATCTATTTCAACTGCCAATTAGTAGAAAAAAAAGCACAGTAAGTCATAAAGAAAACGACAAACTATAAATAAGTCAAAGGTTCTTGTAAGCAAACATGTTCTAGACATTTTGACTGAGATGGATACCTGACTATCCACACTACTATTTCCTTAAACTGGTAGGAGAAATTTACAGAATGTCTATATCCATTTCTTAGGAAATAAAAGACAGTGTCATTTAGGTTTTCAAGAATGCAGATATGTGATACTTCAATCTTTGTTTAGAATATTTTTTTATGAAAAAACTTGTTTTAATTTAAAAAAAATTAATATGTCACTATACCTGTATTACACCTGTAGCAAAAAAAAAAAAAAAAAAAAAAAAAGATAGCATCTCAGCATACTTGTGACACAATATTTTATCAGAACTAGTAACTCCACACGTTCTGCTTAAGGTACCACTTTACACAGCATATTCTTGCATTTAGCATTGCACACTTAAAATTATTAGGTATGTAATGATGCAGACAATAGCCTTTTTTGCACTCAGGTACCAAAACCAGAAACTACATACCCAAATGGAATCCTAAATTCAGAGTGTTCTCAGGTAGCTAAAGATTTTTACAACAGCAGGTAGGCTTTATTCTGCAAGTCACTCAAGGAACAGCAAGAAACATCTAAATCTTTGAAGATACTTTACAACATTTATTTAATTGGAAGTATATAAAGAATAACTCCATTTTTGGCAACATTCCTGTCATTACAATGCAGAAGCTATGTCAACAAAACCTCATATAAACAAACACACACTCACAAAAACACAAACACACTGAGTTACTAATAGAGATAGTTGAGATTCTTTTTCAATTTTCTTTTATCAGATGTTCCTTGAAATAAACTATTTAATACCCATTAGAGTTTGAGGAAAATTTCATATGGAAAGGGTTCCCACTCACCTAACACGAGAGGTTAGTTGGTGGGATCAGTTTATCCAGCTGTGAGACTTGAATGCTACTCCCTGTTTTGTCTGATTCAAACCACAAAACTACTACCTCTCCTGGGATAACACCGCCCTACTGCTGGGAAAAAAAGAAATAAAGAGGGGGAGAAATCTTAGTTTCATCCTATTCTGAACAGGAGATTTATTTTTGTTGTTTTTGGAAAACAAAAAATCTTGTAGGCAAGATTTTTTCACCATAGTATGCTTTGAAAAACTTTACTCATCACTCCATTATAGTTCTGAACTACCTTCAAGTTAGACAGATCACTTCTGCATGAGGTAAAGAAGAAACATCATCAGAAACTATATCCACTTAGTAAGTTCCTTGCTAGTGGGCAGGATAATAAGGGTGTCTTTTTCATTCTTTACAGGTCATATGTATACATAGGGAAAACCAGTGTATAGCATATTAGTAATTACCTCCTTTCTTAATGCACTTAACTCAGCTAACAAAAGTTGCAGCAAAGTTTATTTAAATACTTCAATTTTTTTTATAAAGACCTTTGATGAACCTAGTAAAGATTTCCAGATAAGTTTTGAGAAATGAAACCAGATGTCAAATAGTGATGTGGGAATATAATTTTACAGGATGCCAGCAAAGGGGAGTGGAAGGGAGGAGGAGAAGGGTTATGCCATGCATGCTTCATTTTTTAACTCATGAGAATAATTACTCTGGAAACCCTGATGAGTAGATTAGTACTACAAAACTTCATTAGACACTACACAGAGTACTGTACAGAAAATCTGAAGGAGCTAAATGAACAAGTGTGAAATGAGAACAAGATAAAATAAAAATAAAAGAACAAGCTGATCTTTATTAGTTCTAGAGACTTAACAGTCTTAATTCATAGCCCCACAAGCCCTTAATATGAAAAGATACTTCAAAGGAAATATTTAAAGAAGGATACACAGACTCAGTGGCTTTGGGGAAAGAAAGAGAACTATCACAACTATGGACAAATATTAATTGTCTCATCAGTCTCCCCCAAGTTTGGCTTTGTTCTGGGGAAAGAAGGTGGTGAGTGACTCCACATGAGGCAAGGAAAGACCTTCACATTTTGCTACTGACAAAGTCATAATTCAGCCCAACCATGAAATTAAATCATGTTCTCCATACAATACCTCACATTTGTTCTTCTGGAAACTGAATTATAGCCCATTAGTCAACATGCCTTTTCTGGAACTCTAAATCTTTGTGTCCTACACCCAGTTGAGTAGCATCTTGGCATTGTTACTCAGATCATAACAGAAAATATTGCATTATGAGAAAGTTATAATACTCCTAAAACAGTTTGCTATGGCATTCAGTCTTCCCCTGCTTCTGTCTCTCCTTGCTCTGAACTGCTATTTCAAATTTTGCTACTATTTTTCTTTTTCCCCAGGCCTTGAAGATTAGTGTTAAGCCTCAAGATTTAATCTAAATCTTTTTGAGTAAGAATTTCTGAAATGTGGACAAATGTATAGTGTTCTAGAAGTTTTGTCTAGGGTTTACTACTGATTTACATGGTCTCATTCCTGTATCTGCCATGTGGTTTACTCTCATATTTATCGGTTCTCACAGTTACAGTTTCAATAAATACAGATTTTAATCCTGAGGAAGGTTCTCTTGAGGAATTCATAACAGCACACTGACTATTTTTCTGAAAGTGTTAATTTTGCATGTTGTAAAGCCTATTTTAAATTACCATATCTAACTTACAGTATTAAAGAATAACATGAAAATTATAACAGCATGGACCGGAACTCGATGGAGTAAGTCCCCTCTAGACACATAATATATTTTGGAAAGAATGTTTTGTAGCTTTCACTAGAGAGAGTAACTTTTTCACCAAAATTGCTGCTTAGTAGGAAATTTTTTTCCTTCAAACAGTCTATCATTCACTGGAAATATGATTTCTTAAAATTTCAAATTATTAATGCCAACAAAATGAAAATTTTTGTTCCAAACCTCACCAATACCTCCAATACCGACAGGCCTAAGCAGTGCTTCCAACGCATAAATTACCCAAGTTTTGATTTTAAAACTCCTATGAAGTGTAAAATGGTACAAGCATTTTATTGCCATCTGCTCTCAAGCAACTCTGTAAGTACACCCTCTCAGACCTCAGACTACATGTATCAAGACAAGTTATTAGAGATCTTGTAAGATGTAATATGCAAAATACAGTATAAGTAAGGAACTTGTACTGACTGTGGGGAATGAGATGCTGGAAAGCAGTGTGGAAAGGGACCTGGGGGCCGGGTCAACATTAAGTTGAATCTGAGTCATTGTGCCCTGGCAGCCAGGAGGGCCAACTGTGTCCTGGGGGGCATCAGGCAAAGCATCAGCAGCTGGTTGAGGGAGGGGACTGTCCCGCTCTGCTCTACACTGGGGCAGTCTCACCTTGAATACTGTGTGCAGTTTTGGGCACCACAATATAAGAAAGATATTCAGCTCTTAGAAACTGTCCAAAGGAGGGCAACAAAGAAGGTGAAGGGCCTTGAGGGGAAGCCGTAGGAGGAGCAGCTGAGGACAGCTAAGAGTATCATCCAAACACTTCTTGAACTCAGTCAAGCTTGGTGCTGTGACCAAGTAATTTCTGTACTACACAGAGGATTCCACAACTGTCAGTTCAGTTGAAATGAAATTCTAAATGCAAACTCTTCCAAAATCTGTACCACTTTATATTCAAATTTCATAAATGATGCAAACACCAGTATACATCTACTTTGATTTTGTAACATTATGCATTTCACCAGTAAATTAATATAAAACATATCTAAGTTGCAAGCTATACCATAAACCCTGTCTCTTAGGACACTGGTGAATATCTAATCTCTGTTTATTCTATTTAGCTCTGATAATAGTATATAGCACTGGATTTCCTCATTTGATTTAAGTGCAATGATGAGCACTCCATTAAAACCAAAACAGAACCCTGCCATGCTGTTAGAACTCCGATTTCCCCCAAACTAAACCAGAAATCAAATGAGAAACACACTTAATTAGCGACACCAGGGCAATGTTATAAACAGCAATGTAAATTTTACCTTCCAAACCAAATCTTGCCCAGTGGCCTATGCATCATGGCAGTCCTTAAACTGAGCAGAATACCAAAATTACAGTCTCTAATAAATAAACAAGTTCAGCTGTTTTAGTGGGTTGGACTACCCACTGCTGACATGAGATTGTGATGACTCTGCAACATACAATAAGGTAAGAAGTTTAAAAAAATCATTTTTCAGTCTTCCCTAAATGAAGGAAATCAAGCAAGGCTTGATGTTTTTATGTTTCTTAAGAGAATCTTGGTTACGCATCTGCAACACTAGAACTGGCTCCGTTGATACATACTGCCTTGTTATGATGCAGATTGTGATGCAGGACACGTGAAGATTTGTACATTAGTGTATTATCACCTCTCTATGCTCAGCATTCTGCTTACCTTATCAACTCAATGCTATGGTGCCACTGGTGATTCATTCAGACTTTAGTTACAATAGAGGAAGTAACACCTTAACTTCCCATTCAATTTGGTAACATCAAAAGCTTTAATGCAAATCTACACATTCAGTGTAAAGCCTCAGCTTGAAAAATCTAAATTGCCTATCATATTGGTTTCATTTATTCACTAGTAAATTGAATCCTGCTATGTGGGCATGGCTATATAGTCACAAAATTGTAATGAGGTCACTGGAAATACATGAATTAATAGAAAGTACCTGATGATATGCTCATGTTCCTGGTGAATGTTACCACCAGTGTTCATAATGAGTCCTGTGCCAGCCTATTGTCAGAAGCCTAGAACATGATCGAAAACTCTGAGATATATTTTTAAGTCAACTTCTGTTTCAGAAAAAAAGAATTAGCAACCCTGCACATACCCTAACCCCTAGTCAAACAGCCTAAGCATGCTTAGAGTTACTAAAATAACAATATTGATTTAAAAGTTTAGTTTTATTTCCCTAGTAAATTGAATCTTTACCTTTTCCTACCTTTTTTTTTGTAATTGGTTTTGTTTTCCTTAATGCAAAACCATAATTTTTCTTCTTCAAAAATGCCATGTACTTGAATCACTCTGAAAATTCCTGTACTAACTGAACTTAAAAAAGTAGCATATAATATGGAAAAATCATTAATTATTTTCACAGATAAATTTGGGAATTTGGGACAGATGATCTTGCTGGTGCCATGGGAGAATTGTAAATTTCCCATTAGTTGCAAGCAATGTAAAATTTGTATCTTAGCTAATTTTCAACTACTTGAGTACTGGAAAACAGAAATGATAAAGAGAAGTAATGTATACTCAAATAGTTTATTTATGGTGTTATTTTTAAATTACTAAGGTATTACATTAATTTAAATATAAGGCATTTGATCATATGGCTGGATACAGCCTTATGTATAATTCAGTGTTGATGTTTTAACATACACAAACTACCCAGCATATATTCATATTTATCAATTTATCAGGAGCTCAACATCTTTTTTTAGCTCACTAAATTACTGAAATTAATAATTTTTTTATAATCTAATACTGTGTACCTGATAAAACAAGTATTATATTTAGTAAGAACCCTGACATCTTAACTTGGAAGTTATAAAACCTAGCACACTTCCGCATAATAAGCATACAACAGAACAAGAAATTATTACATAAGTATAAAATTACTAAAAAAAATATAGCTTTTTAAGTACCTGCATTTATACATCTTAATGCCTATGTGACAGAGAACAGCAAAAAGCACATAATATATCAAGCCCCAAACTATTTCTAAAACAGGTTGAATGTTTCAAAAGTGCTTTAAGATTTGGAGATAAAACCCAAGCATCTCATTTCTATAGATGTATTATTGCTCTTAAAAACCTTAGTTTAAAATACTCTGAGGCTGCTGTTAAAAGATACCAAAAAGATACAATTAAATATTCACACAACTAATGTAAAGCATAAATAAAAAATACACTTCTAAATGCAAGTATACTAGCTAAAGGACTGCACAATTAAGCACAGGTAGAAAAAATAACGTAAAATATAGAATCATAGAAAAACTCTGCCTCATGACACTATATGAATTGGCTATGCAATGCTAGCAAAAAAAAAAATCATGCCTCCAACTGAGGGATAAATAAGTTAAAGTGTGTAACCTAAACAGTCTACCTGCAGCCCTGGCTATAGGACTAGTCTGACAATACTCTCTGCTGCTTTCACATACAGTCTGTATTCAGTCCTTTCTTACTGCACAGCTGTACATCTTGATCTCCACCCTTTTAGCTTTTCATCACATTAAAATCACAAAAATGTTAATTATGGTTTTCCAGTGAGAGAGCTTCCAATGACAGCATGTGATTCCAGCAAAGCCTTCAAACATAAAGCTATTTCCACATTTGTATTGTAGCTTGGCTGTCTGTCTAATTCATGAAAACAAATAAGACTACTTCCCATATAAATATGTCAGGCAGAAAAATAACTACTTTAAAATGAAGCTGAGGATAAGACTTAGATCAGACTCTGGGAGTTAAAGCAGAAAGCTCAATTCCTAGCAAAGTGCCTAGATATCGCAGAGGGTCTGCATAAATTATGGCCAAATTCTGTCCCATACCAAAATAAAGATTTGACTTTCAGATAAGTGTACCACACAATGCCAAAGAATCTAAACCACTGTAAAGGATATACAATGCTGAAGCATCCCAAAATCAGGTTATGTGAGGCACATCAATTACTTTTGAAACACATATGATCATTCTGCACTGCTGAATTTACAGAAAAAACAAGGCAGGATCAGTCTTTTAGTGACCATGGAAGACCAGTCTTCAAATAGAATTAATAATCTTTGAGTTTATAAACTCTGCTTATGCAAACTCTACTGCCAAGTACCTAAAGAACTAACCTGGGTACAAAAATATGAATTTAACATCTTTCTTCATCTATTCAGAGAAACCTTTACAAGAAGTGATATTCAAGGACAAACTACTCCTCCAAAGTTTCTGCCCTGCTTGCAAGAACCTTTCTGCCTAAGCATCCTCAAAACTCAAAAAATCTGGCCTAAATTTTAATCCAAAACCATCCTCCAAACACATTCAGCACTTTCATACTAAAAAAAAAAAAAAATTAAAAAAAAATCTTTTTTCATTTCTATACTAAAGTCAGCAATTTTTATTTACACTGAACTTCCAAGCTCCTTCCTCAAATTCCTCAATCACAAAGTCATCAGCCCAAGAAAAGCTGCTTCTTTTATCCCTTGCAAACAATAGTGCAAGTGACATAACAGTAACCTCTATGAAGCTGAAAGTCAAACGCACACATGCCTAGGTGAGAATCCTGGGGGAGCACTCTGACTACTCATCCTGATGTCCTTGCCTCTCATTCCTGAAGTGACTACACACAGCACCAAGACTGCATTAAACAGTGGGATCTGCCAAAATGGAACAGTTATTGCCACCTTCTCCTCCTCCATTCAACTAGTTTTTCACCACCTGTGAATGTGTTGACAAATTTCCTCCTGCTCTGGTTATTTGGAATCCATTGCAGGGAAACCTGAAATTAGGAGTAGCACTCTGCTTGAAATGCTTTTGAAGGTATTTCACATTATTTAGCCTTCTCACAAGAACAAATTTTTTTAAAGCATTGAGATGAATTTTTTTAATTGTGACTGTCAAAGGGGTAGAGGAAATAATTTTGGAGATAGTATCAGTAAGTGACAATGATTTTTTCCTTTGTAAAATTCACACAGCCTCAAAATTGTACAGAAACAGCAAACACATGCTAGGCCTCTCGGACTCTTGCAATTTTTTAATATGGTCTATGAAAGAGGCATAAAGGGCACTCTTTCTAAACCCATATAAAATTTGATAATGTATTTCAATATGCATCTCAGTAAGAGCCCAGAGATTTCATTAATAGTAACAAGCAGTAGATCTTTACACAATTCAGTAATTAAACATTGAAACTCTGCCAGAGAAATTAGTCAATGTTAAAAGTTAATGTTCAATGGATATTGAAAGAAATGCAAATGGTGAAATTAATGAAATAAAACACTTTTATCATGTGCTGTTAAATATCCCTTCTTTAGTTTGGGGGAGCATGTCACAGAAATATTTTTATTCTTCTACCAGCATCATTTGCTTTTGAAGGAGACATGGACATTTTTAGGTTCACCTTTTTTAGGTGAAGATAGATGTGAAGCTCTTACATTTGAATTTCATTATTGCTTTCTCATTGTTCAACACTGACAAAACAGAAAAACAATTCCAATAGCAGCACAATTTTTTCACTTTTAGGAGCAGAGTGAATAATACTAACTTCTGTCATATTGTAGCATCCTTTAACTATACCAAAAGTATAGTGTATGCCTCATATAAAGGTATTATGCTTACAGCTATAGCAAGAAGTAAACTTAATTAGAATTACAAACATATTTGCATGCTACTTAATATTAATATTTTACACTCTTAAGTGCTTATTTAAAAGTTGTATCCACTACTCAGTATAGCAACAAGCAAATTCAAGTAACTGCTGTGTGTCAAAAAATTGAGTGATGAATAGTGGAATTTCATGATTTGCATTTTCAAAACAATGCACCTGAAAAAGATAAACTAAAAACCACACAAGAATAACATCTACTAGAAAAAAAAAAAAAGAAACAAAGAAATCTTGACAAGAGAAGAGCAACTTATTTTGCCAACTTACATTTTTGCACCCTGTGGATCTCTAAAATACTGATTAGGCCCAGGTTGGCTTATCTTACAAGATCTGACAAGATCACAACTCACGGCAGTATGAAAAGTTAATTTTCTTTGTTAATGTGTTCATTGCTACTGCAAGGGGTGAGATAAATGAAATAGGGAAAAGGAATTAAAAAAAAAAAGGTACTCCAAGTCCAAGTATATTTAGCTTTTCTCCCCCCTCAATTCACATGTGTTTTAGAGACACACTTTCACCAAATCTTGGCTAAGGAATATTGTTATGAACATGCTTACTTACCCTATCCATTGGAAAAGATGCTTTTCTATATCACTAAAATGGTTAGATTTCTCTTCTTAACTCACCAAGCATTAACTAGTATGACTACCATCTCACAACCAAGATGAAGGTAAGAAAGAGTTGAGTGCACCATAAAAATCAGCCACGAAACTTTAATCACTGAACCTTCTACAAGTGTTTTTTATGCATACTGGTTTTGCCCAAACCTATTCTAATCTGAATGTTAGATAAGATTTTGCAAATCAGAACAAAAATTTTTCTAATGTGTAGTATTTAAGCTTTAATTACAAATAAGATTCATTGAAAAATGTATTCATCTTAAAAACAGCACATCTGTGAGTTGAAGTACATTGAAAATTTATGCATGGTTGGAGAGGTGAAAGGTTAAAGAGTATAAAACTGTTTTTAAAATCTTCCCCTCTTCCTCCCCCTCTCCCCCAAGACATCAATGCTGTCCATTTCTGAGGTTCTGAAATTTGAAAGACCAAATCCTGCAAAAACTTCCTCCTAACTGAAAAGACCTTTAGGTCTGGGGAAGAAAGATTTGCACACCTGAGAATGTATTACATGATGGGACATGGAAGAAAACAGTAAGGACAATGTAACATATATATTCTGAATGTGATTTTCAAGCTCAAAATGTACTGAAAGGTTTTAATTTTTACTATTTAAAACAAGAACCTAGAAAAAATCTGAAAACTTATACCTATACATCAATTAAATTTTTCAAAAAACTTTTTTTAAGCAAAGAAACTCAACAATTACTGGACTTTTATTAAAAAACAAATTTATTTTTTCCACAGCAAAGTAAAATTCATTTTTAGTTCAGTTTAGTGAGCCTTACACAATATAAGAATACATGTTTCCAAGAAAACAGCAGTTGCATGAATGTCAAAAACAGCTTCATGGTTGTGAATGTTTCATCACAGCAATCTCTTGAGAGCATAGGTTTTACTGAGGATTATAAAGCAGTTTCAACTACACTGCTTCCATTAATATAACTGTCTCAGGCCATCCAAATCCTGAGGCAGTGGCTGGAAGGCTATTAGAGAAAACTAATAACCTTTCTTGAGCAGACATGTTATTCACAGACATCCTTCTGAATCTATTTTTTTTGTATTGTCTTGAAGATTACCTACAGATCAAATACATTGGAATACATTTGGTTTTCACTCTCAGCTTTCTAAACAATGTATTTAAAAAGCCATAATTTCTTAGTCTTGGGTCTTGGACTTCATTTAGCATTAGGGTTGAAGGGCAAAGTAGTGAATATGTAATTGTCCTGGGTTTCAGTTTCACACTGCTGACTCCCTTGCACACCCCATGGATGGAAAAAAAAATATGTAAAATGTCTTTTCTCTCCTCATTCTTTATCATGGCACAGGAAACTTAATTCTTGTGGTTGATATGGAAATATTTGTCCTTTCCCAAAGTATATATAAATTTTATATTATTGAAATAATAATGCTAATCATGTGAAAAATAATATGAATATTAATATTATTATTAATAATAGTAAAAATCATCATCATCATCATCATCATCTTGTCCTTGAAGCAGCTTCAGATGGCTAATGGAATAATGTAAACACTCAGCTAATAAATGAAGTGGTTACATTTCTTGGTGGTTGCAATCAGTCCAAGACAATTGAATGGTTTATGAAATGTTTCTTCATAACTAAAACAAAAACTGCAAAACTTTACATTACTCCTTTGTATCACAAGGATTCTCAGTTTTCTTATCTCATGTTTTTTATTTATAAAACTTATCTTCTGCCTAGAATCTGTAATCAGACAGAAAAAGCAGAAAAATACATCATGAAGCATGGCATCGGAGATTTCATAGTTTACAGACCTCATTACAAGGAGATTCAAAGCACTCGTAGTGATTTTTTTTTTTAATTAAAGTACATTCTGAACCCCAAAATACATTTTTAATGCAGACATTTTGTAAGTCACTTCTGAATGCACGGATACATAGATATGCACAAACATATCCTCCCATTCTGAGTGGCCTTTATGCAGTTAATTGCCTCCCAAAAATAAATACATAAATAACCAAACCATGTTGAATTCTCTCATGTACAAAACTAAATTGCTTTCAATTAGTTTTTTTATCTGCAAGAAACCAATTGTTTTACTAACCACTCTGAATTCAGAATAAATATACAAAATTGCTGCACTAATTGCACATCTCATGCATCTGAGAAGCTGATAAGCAATGCATTTTCCATGGCAGGCACAGACTGACCAAAGCATTAACTCATGCTACTGTAATCCACATTGTTTAAAAAGTATCTCTTTGCAAATGGTTCTTCAAATGCTAAAAACTAAGTTGAAAAATATAAAAAACAACCTACCTACACCTAACCTCTATCATATTAATAAATTCTGAAGAAATTGTGAGTGACAGACAAGATCTTTATGCCAGTTTAAATTCAGGGCAGTGTATTCATGACTTTATGCAGAAAGAGCCATGCACCAGTCTCTCCTGCAGCCCTATACAACTTGCAACCACAATATTTTCCACACTACAGTGACAGAAAGGACACTGTGGAGCAGAAACATGATGCTGCAGTGGTTTAAGAATGCAGTGATTCACCTTGTTTCCTCTTTCTAAAAAAAACCTACCAATAACGTCTGAACAAGAGATAGAAGATAATAATGTAAGTAGTTACTTATGTCACAAAAGCGGATTTTTTAAATAATGCTGAGTATCTTTCATATCTGAACTCACTAAGAAAACTCATGTAAAAAGGTATTTTTTTTTCTTAAGAAGAACAGACCATACTTTCAAGATGGTACTGGAGTTTGCATTTCTTGATTACACCCTATGTATGGACATGGAATACATGAAAGCTTTTTGTACAAAAATCTTTTAGGTGACTTGTAGCATTAAAGCCAAATTTTACTGTTACACCTCACAGAATTCTTTGTCTTTTAATCACTTCTTTGGAGCCATGGAAAAAAGGTTTTCTAAAAACCACATTTATATTAATCATGTTATACTGTATATTCTCTGTGTCTATGTTGAGAAAGAAAATATGATCAACATTCAAGATCAAGCAGGAAAAATTAAAGTTCCAGTGATTAAAATACTGAAATCAGAAGCTAGATGACTATTTGTGGTTCCTGTCAATGATGGTGCATGTAAAAACTAATTTTTTTGTTTCCTTAGAACCAAATCTTCAAAACCAGCAGATTAATGATGGATGCTCCAATTTTTTTTACATTGTATCTTAAACATACTTGCATGCTAAAAGGGTAGGCACCCACAGAATACCACAAACAACGCACTCAGTTGGAAGACTCAACACAGTGAATGCTCAGCTAATTGATACTGCTTAATACATAAGCCAAGGTGAACTGTGGATATGGTGTGATAAAGCATTTGGAAACAAATAAAATTTCTTCTGGAGAACAAGTAAACTCATAGTTGTAAAAGATACTTATCAATGTGGAGTTGACATCTGTATTTATATAGAATTCACTTTTCATCCTATTTTTCCTCCATTATCTTCCTCATTTTATTTTCATTCTCCTTTACAGAACAAAAAAAAAAGTTCAGCCTAAATCACCCTCTCATTGTTTCAAAAAATTCCAGTGTAAGACCTTGATTTCAGTAACCACAGATAATTTGATGCTATCTAAATTAGATCTTGCACCTAAAATCACACTTTAATAAATCATCAACTCAGAGATGCATCGCTTCAGATATTCTAAACTTATACTTTCTATTGGTGCCTCTAAAAGTCAGTCCATTTTTATCGAAATCCCAAAACAATGATTTAAAATCAAATTTTACATTTACACTTTCGGAAAACACCTCTTTTGACTACAGACCAGAATTTTCAGATAGGCAGCATCATTAGACATTTAAAGTACTGGGAGATTAGCACTTCTTTAAAATGACATAACTATCTTGAATTGGCTATCCACAAGATCAGATCCTCAGGATTTTATAACCTCAGTTTTAAATAAAATGGCCTGAACCCACAACAGCAACAAAGCTGAAGGGAAATTATACTTAGTCTGTATAAAATACTCAATCCATTTCATACTACTGTATTTCTACATGCATAATGATTGATATTTTGATAATTTAGTAATTATCTATGCAATTATAAAATAATTTAAATTTATTAATAGAATTGCTCATTTTTCTGCATTTTGTTTTTATCAGCTGTTATTAACATTTCATGAACATTAATATTTATAGAATACAAAGATTACACTAAGCAATTAGCACATGCTGAAATAATATTATCCAGAGAAAACAAACATCAAACATGATTGAATAAATGCAAGTTTCCATAACATAAAAATTAATTCAATTATTTCAGCATCAGGAACTACTGTAGTCTAAATTAGTGTCACTTACTAAGAAGAGTATATGCCTAAATCTGAATAGGTAAAATTATATTTCTTCACTAAACATGAAGTCTGAGTCTACAGTTTTCATGTACCACACTCCAGTTTATCAACATAGTACCTTGGGAGCCCTCAGAAGCATCTCTACTGCCACTGTGGTCTTCATCTACAGTGAGTTTGTCATTAGATGGACCAACATCAACATGCTTCCTGTTCAATCATCTTGTTACTGTAAATTTCACTGCACATGAATTTACTCTGCCTACCTTCAAACTTACACTAGTCAGAGTCTGCACTCAACAGCTACTCTATGAAATACAAGGAGCAGCTATTTCAGGTTTGGAGATTTTTCTACTGTTTGCTTGTTTTGAGGGGGTTCTTTGTCTAGGGAAAACACAAGTTCAAATTAATAGCCTTTTCAGTAAATGAGCTTTTTTTCCAATCACTTTTCTTCCAAAATACACCTTTCCCCTCATTTAGGTGTTTCCCTTATATATTTCTTCCAATGGTTGTACTGAAAACACCAACTGTGGACTGATTGACAAAAAAGATTGCCCCCAATAGACTCTTGTCTGGGACTCCAAACACTGTGAGGAGCCAAATTATACCCAGGAAGAGTAAAATGGGATTGCATGGAATGAATCCAATCTTCTACATCTTTCAATTTATTTTTTTACCCTTGGTATTTGTTCCTTCACATTTTTGATCCTTTTTTAATATTTTAAACATAGGAAGGAAAGGGAAGCAAAATTGCTATAAGCTACCTGATTAATTTATGTGGAAGGAATACAAGTTCTTAGAAAAATGACATAATCATTTTAAATTCAAATATTTTATAGCCAACTACATTTTCAAGTAAGAATTTTTAACATGGTTTTTTCATACACATTTTAGAAACCTAATCTTTAAACAAACAAAACCAAAGCCTTCCCAGAACTGCTTTTAGTATCTTAGTAAATATTAGAGAAGAATAGCCCAAACAGACAGAAACATTAGTTGTTTGGGGAAACTTTTAATTTTGGCACTGTTAGGTTTATGGCTGGACTCAATGAGCTTATAGGTCTTTTCCAACTCAAATGATTCTATGATTCTAAATGAAAAAAAAAATCAAACGTGTAGGATGAAAATCTCTCTCTCACAGCAGAAAAAAAGGTGCAGTATTCTAATTTAGTAATAAAACTCAAAATACATTTATTATCACATTTACATACTGATAGAATGAGGCATTTATAGCCTGAAAAACAAAAGTGTAGACTACACACATGAGCATTCCCCACTGCAACTTAGAACATGTTTCTTGTGTTACAATAAATACCATATTAAAGCTAAGAATAACAAATACCTCCCAAAATTTAATTGGATCATTTCTGCATAAGTAGAAAATAAAGGGAAAACAAGACCTCCTCTTCGTAATATCAATACATCTGTGAAGTCAATTTTAGTTTACTTTTCATCTTTTTCTGTCAGATCATGATTATACTGCACATCATAAAATTTTGTTTCTCCAAAACAACAGAAAAGAGAAAAAGTCACATGAAAAAAATCACTATTTTTCTCTCCATCCATCATGAAAAGAACTAGTGTTTAACTTTTGGATATAAAAATGCTAAAAGTATTTGGTGCCTCTCCTCTTAATATAAGGTGGGCCAAACCTAAGATCTATATACAATACCTTATAAAAAAACAATACCTCAGTTATAGAAATTGCAACCTATGTGGTTAAGAAGTAAATAGGGTCAATGCATATTGAAAAAGAGAAAAAAATTGAAATATGAGACACAGAAATAGCAAACAGATGCTTTATCAAAAAAAAAACAGATTTTCACAAAGGATGAAATACAAACACTTCTATTTAAACAATGCTTAATCATTAGACAAATCATAGTTAACTGATCTGGTACAGAAGTTGCACCATTCGTGCCATTGATTTTTTCAAAAGAATTAGCAGGGTAAGAAAATCTAGGACATATTTCCTTTAGAAATAGGAAAGAACCCTACATGCACAAAAAAATCAGAGATGGAAAAAAAGCTAATACAAATATCGTGGGCAAATGTTTCCATTTCACATTTCAAGGATCACAGATGTGGGATTCCTGTAACCCTAAACACAAAATCACATAGCAGCCTAGGACATGTTATTGGCAAGAGTATGCTCTTTACCTTAAGTATAAATTCCCCCTTCCTAATCTCGTTCTATTACTCCCATCTCATACTTTATGAAAGGTCAAGGGGGAGGGAATATAAGATTAACCACAGATGTAATTAGCCTAACAAGGTCAGATGCAGTTTTCTTTCTCTGTAAACAGAGTCAAGAGAAGTCATATGGTCAGTATCCACATATGGCCATCCTTGACCACATAGCCATTTTAATTAAATTGACAGGACTGGCATTTCCAAGACTGAGATTTGAACTAACACCTCTGAGCTTGCAGCAGGGTACCTGGTTCAAGCTGTTATCTCCTGTGGAACAAACACTAAACTGCAGCCTATCTGTTGATTCATTTCGAGAAAGCAATTAGGTCTTCTGCCATACTTTATCCTCCTCCCTTGTATTAATTATTCAGAGTTTTTTAATCCTTCCACTATCAACCAGGATAGGTCTAACAGCTTTATCTCTACAGGATTTAAGCACCTTACAGTTTTAAGTGAAATTTCATCCTGAGTGTTCATTAGTTCACACTAATGAGGCTGAAATAATATAGTAGAAATGGCTTTCACAAACTTACATAGAAGTTACATAAAACACAAGTCAGTGCTTTAACCTACATGATGATTCTTTTTCTGCTTCAGTTCAGCACTCTAGCACTTTCTGTTCCTTGTTTAAAGGAGACACCACAATTCCAGTTGCAATGGCAAGTATTCAGTGACACTGCCAACTGGAAAACAGAGAGACAACATTAGATTTCAGAATCTTCCCACCGAGTATTTTTGGAAGAATCCATTTATAAAGGTTATCTTTTACTTGAAGGTCTGAATTCTCCCCAGACCTTCTCCTACCTCAGTCCTCCAACAAAATCTCATAAAAAGGGAAACTCATACATGCTGTAGATTGCAAGAGGCCCTACTTAATCTTTTATGCTACAGCATCTCTCTATTAGATAAGAGGAAGAACAACAGAGAACTGCAATGACGACTCAAGCTGTCTAGGTGCTCACAAGACACCCCTGATATGCTGCAGAAAAATCACCCCACAGCTTGGTTGGAAGATGGAGCTGAACGTGGGCAGAAGTGGCTCCACAACACTTTGATGTAGCATTGCACTGGAAGAACAGCCAGCTGCAGAAGTGTGGTGCACTGTGTAGCCTCCTGTGACACAAAACCAACACCAAAGCCTTCTTACTGCTGGGGAGACTTTTAGTGAGGATAGAAAACAAGAAGAATACATTAGGAAAGCATCTAGGGAGACATACAGCTCCGTGTAACTTTACTATTTTCTTCCTCTTCCAGCCCTGTCTGTAGCAAGACTTGTGTGCTAACATGAATGCATGAAATGGCCTGTGCGCATGTACAACTCTATTTTCCTGTAAAGTATAAATTTTGGATTATATTTTGCAGTAATAATTACTTTGCAAACCATTTCACAGTGAGGATGAATCATGTGGCAGAAACTGCACAAACTTATATGATTAGTACAATTTAAACTAGCAAGGTTGAAATATATATATATATATATATACACTGCACAAACTTACATGCACATACTTCCCCCTGAGCATGCAAATGATACTAGTATACACTATTCAAACAAATTGTGCATACATATTTCTGCTTACAGAACTGAGTTACACAAACTGTAGCAGTCAGCACAGTAAAGATCTTAAACTGTTTTGGGGTCTTGTAATTCAAGTATTAGACAGCAAAATACTTTACAAAAATTAGGAATCCTCAGGAATGGGAATAAGTAAACTTGCAATTCAACTTAAACATTTAGTATTACCTTGAGACTTTAAATAAGATAAAGTTGCATTATCATCTTCTACGACTACCTTTTTTTTTCTTTTCTTTTTTTTTTTTTAACATGATGGGCTTTCAAAGCTCTCCTTGCTGGTATTACTTTGGCAATAAATGAAAGAGCAGAGACATTTCTTTGATGCTTCCTATCTTGACTTCCCCACTATAGTGAAGGTGTTCAGTTAATGATGGAACTGAAGGTTTCACTGAGTCAGAATGAGAATAACCCATTTCACCTTATAAAAAACTTAGGTTAATTACTTGGCCCTGTCTGATTTTCTCATTTTCTAGAACTCACTTCCCAGACAGAAAACAGGTGATCCGCCAATCTCCTCTTTGTTTCAGTATCTATAACCCAGCATCATACAACCTGGAGTTTTACACACTTTAAACTAAATCTAAGGTTTTATGAATGTATCAAAAATTGCTAGAAAAATAATTTCTTGCACTTTCAGTCAAAACTCATGTGAACAAGTCTAATGTATTCAGACATAAGTCTCCTCTCCAAAACTAAAAAAAAAAAAATAAAAATTCTACACTGAAATGACACTTTTTCCTAAGTGAAACAGACTAATGAGACAGCTCTAACTATACAGAAAAAAACAAATTAATAGATTTGAAAGAGTCTTGAGAACACATGTTGCTATGAGAAACAAGATGCATGAAATATTCCGAGGAAAGAATAAAAGATTGAATACAACCTATTCAAACAGTAACACAGATATTTAACAAATATTTTATGCTGATATCCTCTTATAGTAATTTTATCTACAGAAAATAATTTCTTGCAAATTTCACTGATAGCAAATGCAGATATCTAACACCTAGAAAACATAAATATAATTTTAGCTATAGAGCTAAGTAAAACATTACAATATAATATGATCAACAAAAACAATAACAGTTTTTGTTATAACAATAACAATAGTAATAACAACAATAATAAAAACTTATTGTCTTACTGATGCCAGCATTCAGGTAACCTTTATTTTTTCTCTCCAATATTTATTTTTGTGTCTACAAATGCAAAGTTATATTAATTTTCTGTGTGGCCTTCGCTTTTGGTCAGAAAAAGTGAAATGAAAATTCTTTAAGTGAGGACTGCCATTTTAAGCCTCTGACAGGGAAAGCCTAACTGAAATCACTGCTCAAATAAGAAAAAACATGACCACATCTGCCCTGCTCTTAAATAATTAAATGATGCTGATATGCACTGGGGAAGAAACTGAGCACTGGGGGAGACTTACCCAAAAGCTTTGGGCCTACATCTACCCTGCTCTAATTGTTTCTGTATGCACAGGGAAGAAACACAAATGAACTCTTAACAACTTTACATTCGTGGTGAGAACATAGAAGGTGATGGTAACCAAGGTTACAACTGCTAATTGGCTTTAAATATAAGGAAAATCAACAAGATTGGCCTGGGGTGGCATGGCTTCTGAGGCCACTGACAGCTTAGGCTGATCCTGTAAATTAGAAAGCAATAAATAGTTAAAACAATTGCCCTGTGGGGCAGCATGCAGCATTGTGCAGAAGGATGTGGAACATCTACATTACGAGGAACAGTTTCCATAACTTTAACATAAACAGATATTAAGGGACATCATATAATTCATTATACTGGGTGAATAATTCTGCACTTTTTAAAATTACATTTCTCTGTTAAATCTCTCCCACAGTTTCATTCACAGATACACATTGTTTGGTTACTATTAAAGTCACTACTAGATTTCTAATAGCACTGTCTATATAAAATTTTGTAGGAATAATATTGTGGATTTCCTAGCTGATTCTGCAGCCTGATTAATAAAATCTACTTAATAGGTATACAAATAAGAAAATAATTCAGATGAAACCAACTCCATATTCTTAGATAACTACTCTTTTCTTACATCTAGTTTTTGAGTACTAAATTACACAGTTTTTCTATAACAAATTAAAATTAAATTTTAATTAAATTTTTAAACATCCCCTCACTCCCTGTCAGATTAAAAATTCAAGGCTTACACTGCTAAGGGAAACCTAGATGACCCTATTTCATACAATTTTCACCAAGGAATTACATTACCTTGAGGGAAATCAGGCAGCCAAAGACCTCAAACTCAGATCAGGAGATCCTTCTTGTTCTGAAATTAAATTTGGGGGTTTATATAAAGATCATAGATTTAAGGAATCATTTAGGTTCGATGGGACCTTTAAAGATCATCTAGTGATACATCATACCTACACTATTCAGAACTTTCACATAGTTAGCATAACTTACAGTTAAACCCCAGCTTCTCAGTTTATCATCACTGGAGGAAAACCTGTACTGGTTTTGGCCAGAATAAAGTTAAATTTCATCATAGTAGCTAGGGCTATGTTTTGGATTTTTGCTGGAAAGAGTGTTGATAACACAGGGTCATTTCAGTTATTGCTAAGCAAGGCTTACATCAAGGCCTTTTCTGCTCCTCATCCCATCCCACCAGCAAGGAAGCTGGGAGGGAACACAGTCAGGACAGCTGAACCCCACTGACCAAAGGGATAAATCCTACCCTATGGTGTCATGATCAGTATATAAAGCTGAAAGAAGAAGAAGGAGGAAGCAGAAACATTCAGAGTGGTGTTTGCCTTCCCAAGTAACCATTTTGCATGACAGAACCTGGTTTTCCTGGAGATGGCTGAACACCTGCCTGGCCATGGGCAGCAGTGAATAAATTCCTCATTTTGCTTGCATTTGTGGCTTTTGCCTTGCCTATTAAACTGTCTTTATCTTAACTCATGATTTTTCTCACTTTTCTGCTCTGCTTCTCTTTCCCATTCCACAGAGGGTGAGTGAGAAAGTGGCCGTGGGGAGGGAAATGGTGTAACTGATTTGATCAAACTCTTTAAATATTTTAGTGAGTCAATTTCTTTTGTATTTTTCCTGTGCTGCTGTTCAGTATTCCATTTACCCATGTAATGAAAAAAACTATTTGTTAATGATCATAACCTGCTTCCTACTCCACAAACTTACTTCTTTCTTCCACTAAGAGAGAAAAACATTTCTTTCCATCAGTTGGACTGGGACGCCTGCCATGTGAAAAAAGGCTGAAAGAACTGGGTTTGTTCAGCCTTGAGAAAGGCAAGCTTAGGGAAGACCTTATCACTATGTTCCAATATTTCAAGGGTGGCTACAAAGAGGTGGCTACTCCCTTTTGACAAGAAGTCGCAAGGAAAAGGCAAGAGGTAATGGGTACAAACTACTCTTGGGGCCATTCAGATGAGATTCAAGAGGAAAATGTTTTGTAATGAGAACAATGAGCCTTTGAAACAATCTCTGGAAACTTTAAAGATTTGTGTGGACAGAGTGCTGGGCCATCTTGTCTAGATTGTGGTTATGCCAAGAAAGGACCAGATGATCCTTGAGATTCCTTCCAACCTATTCTATGATTTTATGAAAAATTAATGAGACTTCTTTGTAATTTTCTTTGCATTTACCTTTGGAAAAGTGGGACTGTGAAATACCCATTTTAGGGATTATTTTTAAATAGAAAGTCTTTTAAAAAGCCTTAGCTGAATCAGGTCCACAGAGGAGCTGTGAGAAATGAAAGGTTAATTCAGAAAGAAGGGACTTGAACAGCTCATCAGAAGTGGATTTGTACCCTTAGAACAAATAATTTATTATATTTTTTACTTTCTGCTGTTTCATTATATTTGGTTTTCCAGTGCCAAAGTCTGTATCTTCACTCAAAACCTAATGGAAAATTTTTCAGTAGTGAAAGGCAAAGACTACTAAGCAAAATCAAAATTGATTTGAAACAAGTTTTCAGATTAAAAATATTCACAAGTAAAATAAGGAATTTCAGTCAACAGCTTGCAAGTTGCAAAGACATTGAAAGTAAAAGCTTATACTGAATATCATTTACTTCAGAAGTGAGGGAAAGTAAAAGCAATGGTTAAAGGAGTAGGAAGCAAAGAAAATGAAAAGGAAAGCTTGGCAGGCATCAAGAGATATTATTACTGTTTTATTTCCTGTTGAGAAGATTATAATTCTATAGACATTAAGGGACACACAATATCTTCCTCAGCTGTTTATATCTCTGGCTTTCTTACACACTTCATCAACTAAGCAGCAGTCTATTTAGCTTCATGCTAACTTATTTTTGAACAAGTTTTAGTATTAATAAAGTTAAAAGATACTAACCTTATGGATTCAACAATTCTGAACTATATTGCCAGTTTATCATTTCTAAATCCCATCTGATATATTGAAATGCTTATCTCTGGAATATCAAACCAAATTAAATGTGGACTAGCAGTCAAGCAGAAATCAAAATATGCAAATTTCCACATATCTCAATTCCTTAATGATACCTCATATTACTAGTAATACCTAAATTGTAAAAGTAATTAAATGTGAAACTAAAATTGTAATAGTAATTAAATGTGGAGATAATGTACATGAAATTTCTCTTTTCATAGAATTACTGCTTTTTAATTTCACAGAATCACAGAATATGCCAAGTTGGAAGGGATCCACAAGAACCATCAAGTCCAACTCTTAGCCCAGCACAGGACCATCCCCAAGAGTCAAACCATGTGCCTGAGAGCACTGTCCAAACACTCCTTGAACTCTGTCAGGCTCGGTGCTGTGACCACTTCCCTGGGGAGCCTGTGCCAGTGCCCAACCACCCTCTGGGTGAAGAACCTTTTTCTAATATGCAACCTGAACCTCCACTGAGACAACTTCAGGCCATTTCCTTGGGTCCTGTCACTGATCACCACAGAAGAGAGATCAGTGCCTGCCCTCTTCTTCCCCTCAGTAAGAGGGCTCCTCATACGGTTTCCTCTCAAGGCCCTTCACCATCTTTGTTGCCCTCCTTTGGACACTTTCTAAAAGCTGAATATCTTTCTTATATTGTGGTGCCCAAAACTGCACAATATTCAAGGTGAGGTCACATCAGTGCAGAGCAGAGCAGGACAATCCCCTCCCTCGACCGGCTGCTGATGCTTTGCCTGATGCCCCCCCGGACACAGTTGGTCCTCCTGGCTGCCAGGGCACTGTTGACTCATATTCAACTTCCCATTGACCAGGACCCACAGGTCCCTTTCCATAGCACTGCTTTCCAACATCTTATTTTCCAGCCTGTAGGTACATCCAGGTATGCCCCAGCCCAGATGCAGAATTTGGCACTTCCTCTTGTTGAACTTTATATGGTTGGTGATTGCCCAGTCCTCTAATTTGTTGAGATCTCTCTGCAGGGCCTCCCTGTCTTCAAGGGAGTCAACACCTCCCAGTTTTGTGTCATTTGCAAACTATCCCTTCCAGTCCTGTGTCATTTATGAAGACGTTCAAGACGACAGGGCCCAAGATGGAGCCCTGTGGAAGCCCACTAGTGACAAGATACTAGTCTGATGTCACCCCACTCACTATTACCCTCTGTGCTTGACCTGTGAGCCAATTGCTCACCCACCACATGATGTGTTTATCCAGCTGTGTGCTGGACAGTTTGTCCAGAAGGATCCTGTGAGAGACAGTACCAAAAGCTTTACTGAAATCCAAAAAGATTACAGCAACTGGCTTCCCTTGATCAGCTAGGTGGGTTACCTTGCCATAAAAGGGAATCAGGTTGGATAAGCAGGACTTTTCCCTCATGAAGGCCATGTTGGCTGTGACCAATGACTGTGTTGTCTTTCAGGTGAACCCTTCTCTTAAAGTATTCTAGATGAAGGTGAGCTATACTAACAATCTAGGATATACAGTAAACTGCAAAATCTTCCACTTTTAATGCTACCTTTTTGTGTTCTCTTCTGTAGCAGAAACTTACATTCTATATAATTCACCATTGAACGCAATAATTTTGTCACATTAAGTATGGGCTTTTTTTCACCAAAACTTCAACAACTTTCAAGCAGACCACTGTCTCTTTATTTATAATTCTTTGGAATACCACACTTCATCAGTGGTTAGGAATAATTATTCACCTTTCGGCTTAAATGTCATCCTGGCCATGTTTCAACAATTGGAGGGTAGTACTTCCTGATCACTCATGCTTCTTAGGATAGAAAAATATAGTGCCTACTTTACACTTTCTAATCAAATTGGAGCAGGCATATTTAACTGAATACGTTTCAAATAATCAGTCTTGCTGTAGTATGAAAAAGTCAGTTGAATTAAAACAAGTAGACAAGTAAACAATTTTTTTCTCTTAGATGGACGGCAGTTTGAAGCCTTTACATACAAGTATCAGTTCTTACTCACCTGCAGAGGTCTACTGATGCAAGTGGTTTTATTTCAATGAGCAAAAACTGCAGGGTTAAAATTCTTATCAATGAGTAACTTTACTGAATTTCATATGATTCACATTAACTCCACTATGTAAACTGTCAACTTTACATTGCCTGAACATCTACTATTACTAGCTCTGCAAGCTATCTCAACCATCACTTGCAACACCGTGTTTAAGATATGAAAATAATTTTAAAATCCAGTCATCTAACACAAGTTTAGACATACTATACTTTGTTCCTGTTACAGTCAGGAACAAAGAGCAAATGAGGTACCTTTAGATATTGTCCATCTGTATTCATCAGGGACCAAATGCCATAGCACTGATTAAAATCACAAAGAATGTAAGTAATCCATATTAGGTCATCTCCTGCTTAAAGACTTTACCATTCACAAAACACCAATATTGATTTATAGACAACATGCAAGTCAGAATGGACCATGCATAACAAAAAAGGTGAAAAAAAAGCAAATGGAAAGAGTAAATATCAAAGGGTTTCACACACTGAGGCAATGCAAGCAATGGCAAACAGTACAATTTTTAAAATAAATTAAATGTAACACCTCTGAAGTTCATCTGAGCATGCCACCATCATGAAATGCAACTTTTCACTCACCAAAGAAGAGTTATGTGAAGCATCACCTGAGACCTCGGGTGTTCTTGTGCTGTTTGGAAGTCTGTGAGGGTTACGAGCTATCGCTTGGCACCAGCCCAACATTTTCTCCTTCCACTTATCCCTTCTCAATTTCTGAAATTCTGAAAATAATTTAGATTCCCTGAAACATTGACACTTTGAAATCATTGTGTGCATGTCTCTGGATGCATGCCTTTAACAACAACTTTTTAAGTTATATCTGAACAAGTTAATAAACATATTTTTAAAATAACATCTGAAGAGTGATACCCTGCAGGTTAGAAAAGAGCTATGCACTTGCAGCACACTTTACATGCATTAATACCATTTCAGTGTCAGCAAATGCAGCGCCTTCTTTCCCTGTTAAATCAAGTTGTCACTTCAATTTAAAAAGTGTTATTTTAGAGGGATTTTATTACAAAATAACTGTGAGACTAGCACCATCCTGAAAAACATATAGCATTTGGACGCAAAACCCCACATTCCCTGAAATAACTAGAAACAGCCCTAAAGCAGTAGCAAATATTAAGCGCGAATCAACAGTGTAAGAACATACAAACGTGCATTTATGCCCAGACACACTAGAATACCTGGCTTATCTTGAAGTGTTTCATTAGGATGCATTGTAAATAGCAAAAAGTAATGGACACACAACAGCAATAAATGCTATGTGCCAACTGTAAATTGCATGCAAACTTATTTTTTAGTTTGTAACAATAAAAAAAACACCTTCTAAATAACACTAATGCATTCAGGAAATGCAGCACTACTAAAGTGTGGGTTTAGAGTGTAAGAAGCCTTCATAAACACATTAAAAAGTTCACAATCTAATTTTTCCCACTTGAAATTGGTAATGGAGGTATTCAGTGCAAAACTTTGCTAATTAATTACAAAGAATAACTTTGGGCTATTTTATTCTCCACCATGTCTGAAGCAATTTCTAATCTGGTTGTTTATAAAGTGTTTAATTTAAAACTTGTTACTCTGTACCATCATAAGACATAATAAACAAAAAGATTAACCTACCAGATTGAGTGCCTAGTATTCCAAACAGGGTTAGCATTAGGCTGAATAAAATTGGAACATACATACAATAATGCTAAAGACCTTACATGGCACAGAAGCATCTATGTAATGTCACTGAATATTATGCACGTGTAAAGTAGGTTTATTTTTTCTGCAATACATCTCCATGCAGTACACAAAATATGCTTGAGTCTGACAAACTACAGCCCCCTCTTGAATAACAACAGATCTACCATTTCCACACTTGACCATTAATATAGAATTTTTGAAGTAGGAAATGCACCAAGCTGTATTCCCCACAGAACCTCATGGAACTGTTAGGAATAACTGGAAATTAGCTTTAGCTTCATTGTACTGGAGGTGGTTAGGTGAGCGAGTCTACAGATGAACTCATAATTTTTCAGTCTCTTGAAATCTTAACGTGAGATAAAAAATCATGTTAGGAAAGCAATAGTAACATGAAGACTGCCACACAGTCTGTTGACTGCAGAGTCAAAGCCATTTTTCCATTATAAAATATTTCAGTGTCAACTTAAAAGAACTCAGTCCTCCAGAGCACAAACACAATGCAGGAAAAGCTTCACAATGAAAAATCCAGCTAAAGCACCGACTAAACTCATTGTCACCAACTTAGCAGCAGTCAAAATTTCCACTGGATTAGAGCATCCATCATCTTGCAAGCCCTACAAGACTGTTTATTTTCCTTAGTTCTATAAACGCAACTAGACCGTTACATACCAAACTCGATGTTTATGAGAGTAAAGAAAGTACCAGTTTGTGCATTTAAGTAACCTGTACCCAGATACAAAAAATAAATCCATGTTTAACTGTTTCTCATTGTATATCCAACATATCATGAAGTACATACAGGTGAAACTGGAGAAAAAGTATCAGGAGAATCATATGCATTCATATGTCCTCCTCTGCAACTTGGAAAGATAAGCAATTAATATGGGACAACCAATCAGAATTTTTAGGGTTTTTTGAGCTTCTATGGCAAATCATAGATAATTTCTGTATCATGTGCTCAAATACTTTTTACCAACTAAGCAAGACTGAAAAACAATGGAGTCTGACTTCTAATAACGTTGGGTTGAGAAAAAAAATCCTTAAAAAAATTAAAACCAGAACAAAACCACAAAATGCATATTTGGATTAAACTTAATAATTTAAGTCTCCTCCAGAAGAATACTAAATAAAGGTTACAGCCCAGAGGAATGTATGTATTAGTTTTTGGCTTTTTATTTCTGAAAAGATCACAGACTTCACTGTTCCTCTGAATGTACACTATGAACAAGGTGGCTACACATTCAACTGGTGCATCTCACTACCTTGGAGTCCTGTTTACTGCTTTGGTACTTTCCTGAAGAAAGAACAGGAACCTGGGATAAAAAAACAAAAGCCTATAACTTCGAAGGAAGTCTTCACTTTGTTTCAATCTTTATTTAAAAAATATTTCTTTCCAGAACAATGTTCAGATTGTAAACTTCCTGACCATTGTCCCAAGTTTGGACAAGCTTTCTACCACTAAAAAAAATCCCCAAACCCCAACCCTTAAATGGTCACTCACATACATCCTTCCCCAGAATGCACATAAACATGCTTTTGCAAAGAGAGCAAAAGTAACCTAGTAAACTTAAGTGATTTAAAAGACACTATGTGAATAAAACTTACGCTTCCCAAGTTCCCAGAGCTCTAAGGTGAGTTTGAAAGTCTGCTACACCTACTGATGAGCAGCAGCTCACATGAGTAGTTAGCTGAAGCTTCTTTTTGAACCATCACACTCTTGATCACTGATTAAGAGGTAAAGTTTCAGGTCTTCAGTGAAGACCTTTTCTAATATTCTATTAGTTCTGATGAATTATTATCTTATTATTATAGGCTTATATTTTAATATAGCTTTAAGTATGAGGCTACTTTCTTTGTTTCTGATTGTCTATCAAATTTCCAAGTAAATATTTAGCAGAAATGAACCTATATTGCTGCATTTTTAAGTGCACAGTGAATTCTTTCAGAAAAATATTTAGTGTAGAGAAGTAATGCATACTCCATGATTGCATACTCCATGGAGAACTCACTCCTGGGATTAGTCAATTCAACCTGAGAATACAACTCTTCACATAACATAAAAGCATACAACATGTAAAGCAAACTACATAGTTTGAGTTTGATCACAGATGAAGTGAAATAATAATTTAGTCTAGGGAATATTCTACAAAATGACTGCACAGCTGGATACTACTTAGAACTGATGAAGAACCATAAACCCCAGGCAACAGCTGTGGTTCAATACGACAAAGCTAACTACTTGAAGTCATTAAGTTATGAGTTTCTACACAGTTGAGACAGGTATACATAATTTTAGCAATCTTCAGCAGATCCTCTGTAATGTCAGCTGGCAAGAAGTCTGGACCCTCAAAGCCTTTAAAAAACATGTTTGTTTAGAGCTCCACAGTCTGCTTGAGCCACAAATGTGGAGTGGGTGCCCAAGACCAGTGTGTGCAATCTACCTCAAGCAAGAGCCCACCAAAGATTTGCAAGAAGACCATTCCAAAAAGTGACACAACCACCACCCCTCAGTAAGTGATCAGTCAATCCTTTCTACACTGCCTGTAGCTGTGAAGACAAGGAATCATCCAATTATAGTTACAGTCCTATTCTGTTCCTCTTGGTGTGCAGAACCCTTTGGAACATTAGCAATTCTTTTTTTGGCCTGAGCAATCAAAATGATGACTACCACTGCACAGATCGTAACTGAAAGGAGGACTTTGCACTTGCTCATACACCTGAAGAACCACCATCACAAATAAACTGCCTGAAAACAATCTTAATTCATCCCTTATAGATTTGTTAAAAAATAAAATAATTATTTTATTCATATTTTTTCAGAGGAGAAAACTTTTACTTATCATTTAGCCAAGCAAAGGGACACACACAGTTTTGGATTCAAGTTCATCTTGCACAATGTTAATGCTAAATAAAAAGGGGGTTAGTAAAGAATGATGGGCTGAATGCAGTAGAAATCTCTAATAGCTCCTGCTCTTTTTGTGTCACAGGTGAGCCATCGGCTTTTCTCAACCAGCCATCAATATTAAAAAAAATGATTGTGACAACAGCTGTAAAAGTCCTGTATAATTCAGTACTGTGGTGGTTCAGTGGTGGTTCAAGTCAGGAGGAAAAATTGTTTTCCACATACAAATCTGATAACTGTAAAATTATTTTTTTTCATCAGAAGTGTTGAGTACCATTTGCCCCTCTAAATAGAGGAATAAGTTCTTGAGTCCAGTATTGAACTAAAATAGCTTGAAAGGCCATCAAGCTACTAAAACCTTATCTTCCTAACCCATACCTGTAGCAATCAGCTAAATTACCTGATACCAAATAAAATGCCTAAAGTTCTAGCCTCATTATAAACAACGCAGAGACCAACAGAAAACAGAAAACACATGCCCACAAATTACTCAGTTGACATGAGTCACTGATACCAACCAAGGTTATAATGGTACCAGTTTTCTTGTATAGCTACTGGATATACACAATCAAACATCTCTGCATTAAGTGTATGTAAGACTCTGAATTCAAACATGTTGTCCTGTTTATTAGTGATGGTTTTCAGAAGTACTAGGGTACTACTCGAAGAGTAAACCCAATTATGCACAACTAAATGCCTTTCTGTAGCTGCAAAGACAAAATAGCGTTGTCATTTAACTTAGCCATGGAGCTCCTTAAAAACATCATCACAGTATCAGCAGCCCTCTCTAGAGCATTAGATATTTTATTATAATCAAGTTTTCTAGAACTTGCTTCAATTGTATATTTAAGCCTATAAACTGTTAACTATGGCATCTTCTTAAATTATTACCTATATTATCTAATCAATTTTCAGAAACTTTAATGTGGCTCTAATGTGCTATACCATATCCTTATTTCCAACTAAAGACAGCCTTTGTTGTTTTGTTCTTTTCTGTAACACTGCTAATATGTATTTTAAGTTGTCCTTAGCCCTTCAAGACTTTGATTCTTTTTTGTCACAACTAAGAATCTAAATTTCACTCATTACTTAAAAGAATTCAATAATTGAAAATAAATCAATTTAAAATGACTGGTACAAAAATGATTTCAGCTAACATTGCTTTGTCTAACCACTTCACAGCTAGTATACCCAAAACACAACAAGAATCTTTAAAAGATTTCAAAGAAAATAGTCTTTTGGGTTATTAAAGATTTAAAAAAATTGAGTATGTTTGTCCTCATAGTCACACTTTATTTTCTTTTCCCACAAGGAAGAGTATCTCTACTGTAAAGCAGAAAATTTTAAATCACCCAAAGCTCTTTAGAAAAACCACAATAGGGTTTTTTTACCCATGGTAAAATTTTAGCATTTTAATTCTACCATTTTGCATTTGTAAAGACTTCCAGAAGAAAATGTTGAAAATTGTATATTTATGACTACTGATTTAACGTTTAAAAAAAAAATCTTTATACATGTAGATACTCACAAATCTGTATTTGCCTATGCAGAGCTTAATTCTACTTTTTCCTTTTTAACTATTTTTATAAGCAACATCCATACCATCCTCAAATATGACTTTGTTTTCTAAAAGCTTCTTGCTGTTAATTTCACAGCTACTCTTCTCGGAAATGCTTTTCTTATTCAAGGTTAAAAACCTCCATTGAATTGTCCTCAGACTTTCAAAAAGCAAGGCAAAAGTATGTGCTCCTGGCATGCTCCTGATACAGGTGAGTGATGAAAGGGTGCCTAAACCTTCCCTCAGGACCTCTCCATGTAAATTCCAGATGCATCAGACTCCTAAGTAGAAAGGAGAAAAGCCTTGAAACAAACACAGAGTTGAGAACAAGAACAAAGTACATGTTTTTGCTTTGTGAGTTTGCATATATTTAACCACACATGATTGCCAAGCAGCTTAAATCAAAGCTTCAATCAACAATAAGACATGACTGGTAAATGCACCTGATAAACCATACTCAGCCCTTGGCAGATGAAAACCCTTCAAGGAAGATATAGAAATAGCAGAAAATTTTAACATGCAAAAAATCCACAATAAGCTAAAGCATTAACTAACTCATGAAGTTATGCATGCAGTTATACAAATGTACTTAAGAAGCTACAGTAACTCTTTAATGGACTTTGTTCTGCTTACGTAAAATTAAAAGCCTATTTCACAAAAAAGCCTATTTCCTCATTCCTACGTGGTTTATTTGCAGAAGAAGAAGGTTATGTTTATGGTGTAAGATAAAATTCACTTTGAATCAGGCAGAGCTCACTATTTAAATAAAATAGGAAGACAAAGACAGAAAGAGCTATTTTTTTATACCCTATAAAAGTTAGATGTCTGAAAGACATAATTCAACCATTAAACATCCCTGTATCAAAGGGCGGATAGTTAATACTGAATTTAAATTAGTTTTTAAGAAGAAAGAGAAAATCAGATTTCATTGAAATACCAGAAGTACACACACCAAAGTGTGCTAAGAGCATGTCTGGTCCAACAGAAGTATCTCCCCTTTTTCAGAGAAGCATTTTTAATAGAAGTTCTTCTGTTAAATACAAGGATCTGGGCAGTCACAAACCACATTCCAGTGACAACCCTAAACATAGAAAGCTCATGCTAGTGAGCAGTTCGGATACTGCTCCTATGATAGGTCAGTCATACAGAACCCACACCAGACACTGGCCATCACTGATGCAAAGAAAGGCTTATTCTGTTATTTAGATATTACTGCTCTTTGTAACAAACACAATCTGTGACAACTTCATTGCATGACACTGCTACTTTATCTTTGCCAGTCTCTTAAATTTTTCTTACCTCATTTCAGATAGCTTTCAGAATCTCTTCTACAGTGAGTAACAATACCTGTCATTACCATTAGTCATTTGCCCTCGTATTTCATTAGATAATTTTATAAAACATAATTGGTTTAATTGGTTTCTGGTTGCACGTAGCTTATGCTTATTTTTAATAAACAGTGTTTGCAAGAAATGTACTCCTGATTAGGGTGACCTAATTGTGGCCTTTCAGTACCTGAAGAGAGCCTACAAGAAAGATGAAGAGGGACTTTTTATGAGAACATGGGGGGACAAGGGAAAGTGGCTTCAAACTGAAGGAGAATAGGTTTAAATCAGCTATTAGGAAGAAACTCTTTACTGTGACAGTGGTGAGGCACTGGAATAGGTTGCCCAGAGAAACTGTGGATGCCCATTCCTGGAGGTGTTCAGTGTTAGGCTGGATGGAGTGCTGACCAATCCAGTCTAGTGGAAGGTGTTCCTGCACATGGCATCGGGTTTGGAACTAGATGATCTTTAAGGTCCCTTCCAACCCAAACCATTCTATGATTAGTGAGAATTACAGCCATATCCAGCAACACAAACCTGTAGGTATCCTGTGACTGATGAATATCATTAAATAGTTGACTTGAATGCTAGTTGACATAAAATTCAGAGTCACCTCTGGAAACAAAGGTGCAGCTATTTTCTTGTTAACAACTACAGACTTGAAATTAGTCAGAAGGTGAAATTTTACATTTTGTTGGAAGATACTTGTTAGAACATTTATTAAAGTTAAGTTGTATGTATTATAATAAAAAAAATTCTGCTAAATAGTTTGAAGAAAACTTATGTTGTCATCAAGGATTAACAGGGTATACCATCTAATAAGTTGATAAAAAATCCAAATGATGATTAATGAAAATTTGTGACAGATCTACTGAAGGCAGAAAATTTTGTTCCCTTTTCAACAAAGATTAAATAAGTCCATTTAATAGTTGTTTACCACTAAACTAATTAAAATATACTGTTGCAATTAACTCTTTTTCATAGCCCCCTCCTTCTGGTATAAATTGTGAAGATCATGACTTAAGATCTGACCTCTGCTAGCAGAAAACCATGACAGATGGCCTATTCAGGGTTTTTCAGGATAAACGGATTTAAGTTATATATAATTACTGGCCTACTGGCCTAATGCTGCAGTTACTGGTAACAGCTTAAATAGCTAGTCTCTTACATAAGTAAAGACTATGTTAACCTAAAATCTAATCATTATGTGAATAAACATTTGAATAATATTACTTTGATAAATTTTGACCACAATGTACAGAAAACAAACGCAAAAGTAGGCCTTAGAAGTGAATGAATAGGTACAAAACTATGACTCAAATAGCTAAAATAATGCTTCATTTAAATGAGGTTCTCATTAGGCAATATAATGGTGGCATAATTATTGTAAGCAATTATTTTTGTTGCTCTGGTTGCTGTCAAAAATAAATTAGGAAATGCTTGGAGAAATTGAGCAGGGAAAATAAAAGCTGAAGGATTACGTACTCCTAGTTTTTATGTTTGTAGTTAGTGAAATAAAAAGAAAAGTTTTGCTGAATAGATAATAAATCTGGAGAGGTGCAAGTAGATTGGGTGAATATCAGTACAGCACTCTAAACTGAGATAAGTGGGATTCTTAAGAGTGTCTTCAAATAGTTTCAAATTAAGCCTTAAAATTTATTTCAATACCAGACCATAATGGTTTACTAATTATTCTCCATAGAGAAAATTGCGGTTTGCTTCTTTGTGAGATGAAAACAGATGAATGCAGTACATGCAGTTATAACCACAGCTCGCACAGCTCTCAGTGAGCTAAGATTCACACAGATCATACACCTGTCACAGTTCTAATATGCCACTTTTCACAAACCATTTTTAAAAAATCAAAGATGTAGTATTTGTTCTGTTTGCTAATTAAAGCATAAAATTAGGCACAGCACCAGTTTCCCTCTTTTATTTTAAAAGTAACACTAAGCACAATATAGGTATCCACCTCTTGCAAGTATTTCCAAAGAACCTCAAAGGAAGATGACATTGCCAAGGATACTGACAAAATATAATGTTATCAAACTGAGATCTTGAGTGTACAGCAGAAAAAAACCACAATGTTTGATGGCACGGCATTGCTCCCTGGCTCCCTTTGGTGACTGAGTGAACACAGAAAGATATATAACTCTGCCGTGGCTGTGATGCAGCACCTCAGGCAGCTGAGTCCCATCCTGTGCCATCCAGGTTTGATCTCTACCTCCTCTGACTTTGCTATCACCCATAATTCTTTCTTCTAGGCTATACGGAATACCAGTGCTGAAACTGAGACAAGGGCAAGTTGCAGAGCACAGCACAAAGGTGCCCGTAGCAGCTGAGACACGTGGTCTGGCAGAGCTGTGATAAAACACTCGCTAGTGCAGTCCTGTACAAAGGTCCTGCTCCAAAAGCTGCTTAGCTGCTGCACTGAAGAGCAGCTCCATGGCTAAGCCATAAGGCTTGCCCTCGCGAGAGCTATTGCACAGTGGTATGAGACCTCCCTAGGCAGTCACATGACACTTCAGATAAGCTCAGTGCAAGTTCTGTAGTGTCATTTAATGAGGTATCTTCATGCAGTGTGCCCGCAACACCTGAATACCCCATATTTTTCATTTATTTGCCCCGTCTACAGGTGAGGCATAACAGAGACAAGCCTTAGCTTTCCAAAGATATACCACTGATGACAATGCAATTGCAATGCATAGTCCAAAGGTCATCAAAAGAGACTGTAATTTTTCCTTTTTTCTGAAAATTTCTCCCTTTTCATTTATCAACTCTGGCTTCTTCTGCCTTCAGCACTAATCTATGTATCCTTTTTGTTTCAATCACTAAAATATATAGCATTTCTCCAATATAAAATAGTCTCTTGAGCTGCTACATAGGCTATGCCTTTATTCTTTAGCTTCCCAGTTCCTTGATGTTCAAATTTAATTTATTTAGACATTTATATGCTTTACTATGAGCTCACTGAAGAGGTTTTACAACAGTCAATTTAGATATTTTTATTTCTTTAAGGTTCTATTAAGGTTTGTACTACTTTGACATTTTTAGCTCTCTGTTGTACCATTTATTTTCATATATATACGTCTCTAATCAAAGCATTTTTACATTAAGCTTTCTCATTTGAAGTAAACAAGAAAGCAACCTTCCATTCTAGCAGTAGGTTAGTATCTTCAGAAAAATATATTTAAGAAGAAATGTTTGTTGAAAAAGTTAATAAATAAGAATTTCACCAATAAAATTCTGGCAAGATGGTCGAACCAAGGTACTTATAAAATTAAATAAGCACTCAGAAAAGCACATCTACAAAAATCATATAACTTAAACAAATAATTTTCACTACAATATCAGGGGACCTGTCTAAAATTTTGAAATATATGCCATGCGACAAGTCTCAACAAGCTAACTAGAATAAGTTTCCCAAAGCCATTCCACTCTCTTCCTCAAATGCATGAGTGGATTGAGAACACACTTGCAAGTACTAGCTGAACAGATAAGATTTTATTAAGGACTCTTTCTCTATATATAGCTCCACAGAAAACAATCTTGCCCCAGGAAACACAAAATAATGGAAAACAGATGAATGCAAAAGCACATGTAGGTAGTTGGCCTATATTCAACTTTAACACTTACTTAGAAAGCTAAGCAGAGAAAAACTAACTTTGAAAGTAAAAGCTGTATTTAACCATAGGTCAGCCACCCACAAAACTAAGAAGCATTTCAAGAAGTTCTTGACGGGAAAAGAAATGTGCTGGTGAAAATAATTACATACAGACTGGCTTGCTGTTGCTACTGAAGTACTTATTTTAAAAGACTCCAAGCACAAAATGAAGAGCACAACCCCTCTCTCAGCTTTGGCAATCTCTGGGCTATAGCGAATCTAGGTCAGACCCCTGATAATTGGGTGGAAGTGGTAGGAATAAGCGAAAGACAAATAGCAAAGTGCAAACAAGACACTCAAACAGTTGGGTCAAACACGCTCATCTGATCTGAAAAATGGGAAAATGAAATGTGCAGAGAGCACACAATAATGCAAGGCAGCTTAGGAATCTTCTAGCCCAACATGCAAGCGGCCTCTGGGCACTTTTTAGTTGCTGAACTTCCTTGTTTAAGGACTCATTAATCCACTGTGCAAATCTTTACAGTCAGGTCAAGCAGTGAAGGACAGTCTGTAAACCTCATGTTCATGCTGAAGCTCTGTCACATTTTGAAGCATCAGGACATCCCCAGACCAAGAGTGGAGATGCACCACTATGTTTACAATGACAATCCATTTACCTATGGCAACACAAAGTACTATGACATGGTGTCGTCAGGACAGGGCAGACAGACTACTCTCAGATACAAAACATATTGATTCCCTGCACATGTATTTATTTAAGTCTTCACTGACTTGGAACTCAAGTTTGAGTGAAGAATTACCAATTGTTGGTAATACAGACTAACATTATGCATTTTTTATGTCTTATGTTTCCTGCACTGTAATAAAAACTATATTTGCATTAAAAATATAACTCCAGCTGATATCTAAGATCACAACATTGAGTAAAACATAGTTTCTATTTTTGCTTCTTTTTAAAAATTACATTTAAATGTAAGTTCCATCATAAGACAGAAAGAAATACATCTTTCTATTATCAACTATGCAAAATTTCATCCCAGAAAGTTTTTTTCCCAACAAGGAAAAAGCCTACGAGTGGCAGTGTAGAATGAAGGTGCCAGCTCAAAATTGCTTTTCAGTAGAGCAGTAGCTTTACTACAGAAGGATTTCCAGTTTTGCAGAAAGAACCATACAGTCCTTAAATTTACAAGAGTATCAAAGAAGTTTTGGAATAGAAACAGTACTGGGGATTAAAATACATTTTGCTTCATGTTAGCTCAGTACAAGTATAAAGAGGCATGTTATCAAAAGTGCAAAAATTATACATTCTTTTTTCACTTGCCACTGAAGTGCTCCCATGCTGCAGTACTATAATGTACATTTTTCACATTCAGAGACTGGTAAATAATAAAAATATACAGAGAAGAAAAAGGTGAACCCTTTAAACAGTATGGGAAGTTACTAATTTGGGTTTTCTTTAGTAGCTACCACAGTCATGTCAGGGGATGCTGTATAAATACATCTGTGTTAAAACAACACTCTATAGACAGCCACTAATCAGTTCAGACAGTTTGTCAGGTCAGCAGGAAGCTATCACAGGTTTATAGTAAAGTAATTAATATATAGGAGTGGGAATTTCGGGTTCCAAAATTTCAATATTTTCTTTCAAGACAAAGAGTTAACAGGAAACAATCAGCAGCAATCCCAGCATAGCATCAATTTAAACTCTGTGTTAAGAGTTTAGACTCACTATTCAGTCTGTCTTTGTACAGAATAATTCGTTTGCCACCTTCATTCATCAAGCTGTAGGTAAATATATATTATTCTGGAAATGAAGTAGCAGGTCAATCTTCCGATTTGTTTCAATTAGTCAAAACCAAACCAAGACTCCTTGGTAGGTGACAAGCAAGATAGGTAGACCCTTATTCTGTGCCCCACTTATTGCTTGAAGAAAGTCATTGAAGCTGACAAATCAAATAATAAGTTGAGAAAAGCATCAAAATTATAACAGCCTGTTATACGTGCACGGTAACTCCATTAGTTCCAGGGTCACACGCTGCTTTTTCTTACATTACTTCATAGACGCAGTGGAAAATAATCACTTAGAGAGAAGAAAAAAAACCCAGAACATGAAACCATGTTTACTGTACTTCCCAGGTCCTTCTTCAAAACATGAATTTTTATTTCCTCATAGGTTTTACTGTAACATTAATTAACACATAGAAAACTCTGCAGTATGCATATGTCACTCACCATACAGGTTACAAATTACTTGTGCCTCTGATGCAGTCACAGAGTTAGTGACAGAGACAGCCTGGCTCCAAACACCTACATTTGCTGATGTATGATATAACCACAGACATATGGGTTAAAGCACTTTAGGTGTAAAATGGTTATTAACTAAGTCCACATACAAGCTGACTTCTGAAAAGGCAAAGAAGCATTGCCCTCCTCAGGAACCACAGCCTGTGAAGGCTTGTTAGCAAAGCCACAGCATGAACATGAGAAGACAGCTGGGGCCACGCTGCGCCTGAGCAAAACATATCTGACACTCGAGGCACCAGAAGATTTTGTGAAAGGATGCACAATCATTCCTATAGAAATCAGGTTGAGTGAAGATGAGGTTACTAGTTCTCTGCAGGTCAAATTCTGTTACGCCCTGGAGACATACTATCTGGGTTTTTATTCCAGTGAGAAACTGATTGCTACTTGTCTATGTTAACATAAATTAATTTTACAACTTCACAAATATCATTTAGGTGACAGCTTGGAATTAAGCTACTCTTATTGTTCTGATTCCTGTGAAATATAGGTGCCTACCACTTTCCATTACTTTATGCCTTTTAAAGACAAAATGCTTCTAATAATCACTTTTCCAGGATTTATGCAATGAGCAACCTTTACTGGGACTGGATGGAGTGAGAATTAGGAAGGAAAATTTCCTCCCCCAAGCATTCTCCCTCTTTGGTTCTTTTACTGGAAAAAAATATATTGACATTTATTCTTTTATGACTTTTTCACTAATGTTAAGCATTTGTTTTAAACTTGTGACATCCATAAACTTTGTGAGGTCTTTCATAGATATGCACCTTTTTTTTCATCTCTGCAACACAAGGTATTTTGTAGTACAAGTAGAGAGAATAAAAACTGCCTCATAATAACATTCCTATCTTTCCAATCCTACCATAATCAGAGGGTAAAGCAGTCCTATATATAATTTACAGAGCCTAAAAGGGGCCAGTAGACTTGCAGTTTTATGTGCCCAACAGCTTTGTCCTTGACAGTGTACATGTCACTAAGAAATGTGATCTCGGCTGTCAGGAATCCTCCATTCACCAACAGAAATTTAAAGTTTTGTGGCTTTGAAAACCCATTAATCCCTAATTCTAGATGGAAATCTTGGTGCAAACACTCAACATTATGCACCTTCTTCAGCTTTTTAGTTCCACTAGATCCTTGAATTTTTAACTGGCTTTGTTCCCTCTGAACAGTTTTGCACAGCATGAGGAACATATGGGCTTAATCATTTAAGAAGGATTTCTAAGACTTGGAAAAAAATAGAAATCTCATATTTCAAGATTATGTTTCACTTAATTAAGTAAAACTATACTATTTGTTTCAAGAATTGACTCAGTGAAATCTGTCATTCACTGAATTTCAAGGATCACAAGAGTAGAGCATTTGAGTGATAAACCCGTGGGAACGCAGCTGGTGATTTTACAACAACTTTTGAAGGCTATGAAAAGTGTAAACTTCATCACCTCTACAACATCCTACAATTTATGTCTCACATAGAGGAGAAACATCTGCTTCAGAAATTTAAAAAAAAGAAAGGAGAAAAACCACAATAAAGTTTGTAGAGATATTTCTCAGCTTAGCAGGAGAAACAAAGCCAGTAACAAATCTGAATAGTCTCTAGCTTCAATAACTTTTAAAGGCACCCAATATAGCAGAATTTTTAAGAAATTCCAGTGTTCTGTACTGAAACAAAACAAACCATAAACAGACCCAAAACCCACAAGTTTCCAAAACAATACGTCCATAGTTTAATTTCTTTTGGTAGTGATCAAATAACATCATATATTATAATCTCCTGAGAGCATAATTTCTCTATAAACAGATTAATATGCCCATATAAATGTAACTCCTCCTGTCATTACACTTGATTTCAGCTCATGTTACGAAAAAAATATTTTCAAATGCTAAATGAAAAAATTACATTTATAATTTTTTGTGAATTGGCATTTCTGTTAGTGTTTTAGACATGAATAAGGTCAACTTGATAGCCTCACATATGACATGCCTTCCTTACCTCAGACATCAAAAATAGAAATGCTGATTTTAAAAAGTTAATTGGTCTCTCTCCCATAATGTCAATCGTGAGCTCATTGCCTCATTTCAACAACATTTGAAGAACAAAGGACTTAAACAAAATAAAAAATTGCATTCGTGCAATTAATTTTAAAGAATTCAAGGAACTTGTATCACACTTTTGAGCCAAGAATTCCATATTCTATCTGCTATAACCACAAGATTCAGCAAGTCCAGTTTGACTGTTGTATGGTAAACCTCTCTTGATAAAAGAACTGGAAGCAAACATACACTAGAAGGCATAGCACTGACATAACATTTAATTATCAGCAGAAGCATCAGTCTTCTGTGTTGCAACATTGTCTGACAGTCACAGAAAAACCTCTAAGGTCATGAAGTCCAACCAGTAAACCAACAGTCAAGTCTATCACTAAACCACATCCCCAAGCATCACATACACACATCATTTAAGTACCTCCAGGGATGGTGACTCAACCGCTTCTCTGGGCAGTGTGTTCACTGCAGTGCTTGATTAACCTTTCAGTGAAGAAGTTTTTCCTAATAGCCAATCTAAACCACTCCTGGAGCAACTGGTCCTGTCACTTGTTACTTGGGACAAGAGATTGACCCTCACCTCGTTACAACTTCTTTCCAGGTAGTTGTAGAGATTAATAACGTCCCTCCTGAGTTTCCTTTTCTCCAGACTAAACAACTCCAAGTACCCTCAGCCATTTCTCCTGTGTGCTCCAGACCTGTCGCCAGCTCCATTGTCCTTCTCTGGACACGCTCCAGCACTACAATGTCTTTCCTGTAGTGAGGGACCCTAAAAAATTGAACACAGTATTTGAGGTGTGCCCTCACCAGTGCTGAATATGATCACTGCCCTGGTCCTGCTGGTCACACTATTGCTGGTACAACGTCTCTGAAAAATGAAAGATTAGAAATCAACACTCTGTCCAGCTAATCTAAAATATAACACCTCTTGTGTGATACTTCAGACAGTATCTTATTAGCTATTAGCGAAACTACTAATTACTATTAGCTAAAGCTGCAATTTAGAAAGCACCTAATTGTAAATGTCTCGCTCTTTAAGGCAGTGTTGGTTATTTGAAATATGGAGCTTTTGATCTAATACTCAATTTCTGCCCATCATTCTCTTGAAATCCTTTAACTCAAGTTTTAAAACCTTAAAGTAATGAAACACAGTATATTGTAGCATATTTTTTGAATAAATTCAAAGCCAATGGAGGAAGGATGAGATTCAGGAGGAAAGCACATCTTTGCTGAGGACAAACTTAGATTTGAAATAAAGAATAAGTTGAGAACTGGTCTGGAAAATAAATACTTTGCCAAGAGGTCCAGCTGGGAATGAGGAATGATCAGGAACAGTATATATGGTCAGATCTATTTCCCCCTTGTTGCCTAAGCTGTCTGTGTTCTTCCTTACACTCATGACTATGTCCCCACATACCTCAGGAAGGAAGAAACCCAGTCCTCCACGTGGGTACAGCACAATGACAAGGGGAAAAAAGATGTAACATTTCTGTTCGTGCACAGTGACAGATGACAGTTTGAAAAAAAATAACATAACCAGGGCTTAAATTTTTATACATACTAAAATTCTAAATGCACTGTAGTGCTTCAGTGATTTACAGATGGATAAAATTTATAGCATATTCTGTGCGAATATGTTACCCAACATTTTGTAAGGAATGAAGAAATATGAAACTGAGGAAGGGCTACAAAACTTAACTAGTCTAAAAATGTAGAGGTGTGTGCTTTTTCACTTAGTGTTCAATTTAGTGGATGCCTTCCATGGTGTTTTTCTGTCACTCTCCATACAGCATTTATTTCATACTTTCTCAGCAACAGATGAAGATAGCTGAAAATAGGATCTGTAACTCACTCCACAACACGCAATCTGGTTTCAAATTTGGCACACTGACAGCAGCAAGCCAATCCCACAGTGAAAGTGACTTTTTAAAAAACTCATAATTCTCCCCCTTGAGATACTTCACTAGGAAAGCATTCAAATGAAAAAGTTGCTCAGTTAAGTATCACAAAGTAAACTAAGTAGTACCAAGTATATACTGCAATTTGTTTCTGATTAGTGGCAATAAAAATGGTGCTGCAGGTTCAGGATTTCTTCTTCAGTGTTTGCTATGAAATGTTAAATACTACATAAATTTTCCAAATGCAGATGTTGACAAATCAGCTTAGGCTTTGAAAAGAAGTTTCTGTCTTTTCATGTTTATCCAAAAAATCCCAGCACATTGCAGAATGCTCTCTCTTCATACCTTTGCAATTCCACTGTTTTCCCCACAGATAAAAGTGTTTCGAATTTAATAACAAACATTAATTGCACACTAAGATCAGAATCCAGTCTATTTTTTTGCACCATCTTCTGTTTTTACTGTGCAATTAAAAGTAATTAGACATGAATAAAAATTAAGTAACTTGGGTTTAAGTGCAAAACTCAGCACGTAAGCTTATAGTCCAATTAAACACAAAATTTGGGGCTGAAATGAGAGATTTGTGAATCAACAATAAATTGCTGTGTGATAGATGATTGCATCACAGGTAAGGGCGAAGGCAAGTACAGACTGGAAAATATATCAATGCAGTCATCCCTACATATGTAGGTAAGCTCTACAGTTGGACTTGTGCATTTCTAAAACTGCTGCTATCAATATTGACCTTGTAGTAAAAGGTAAGCAATTGGCTGAAAGACACAGAAAGTACATTAAACTGCTTTAACTATTTAGAGTAATATTTCCACTTAATTCCCAAGGTTGTTTTGTATGTTCTATATTTAAGATAGGATAATTCTAGGTTGCTTTCACACACTGATGAATATCAACGGTGGGGAATTAAAGACAACAAAAAAATAAAGATAACATTATCATCACCATGACTGCTATGCAGCTTATTCATTCAAACAAAAAGCAAAACCTATGGCTACAAATAAATTCTTCAAAAACACAAGTTTGTTATTCAAAAAGTTTTTGGATCATATTAACTTTTCACATATCTTCCTTCTCTTCTAAAAACGTAGTCCACCAGAAATCTTGTGAGAATTGGAATTGTTCAGCCAGAAAAAGAGAAGGTTTCAGGGTGATCTAACTGTGGCCTTGTAGTATCTGAAGGGGGCCTACAAAAACACTCTGAGAGCTTCAAACACACACACACAGAGTATTGTATTCTGAAGCAAAAAATGCAGTAGCTCCTAATACAGAAAACATCTGGGACACTAACATCTGGACAGCTGGTTTGGAAAAAAAAAAAAAAGGCTTTTTTTCAAAGACACAACTTGGAATTAAATACAAAATCCAGGGTTTTGTCAAACAAAAGGACCCGCAGGCCTTATACTGAAATTAGACAAACTGAAAAAATATGCAATTCCATCTGAGGATTATTTTTATTGACTCACGTAATCTAACTCTTTTACAATTCTGTATATCTAAAGAGGACAGCCCTTCTCAGCAAAGTTAGCAACATGATACAATTCTCCTATATTTTCTAGTACTACCAACAGCTATTGCCATCAATAGTATATGTGTATACTATGACCTATCAGAGAAGTTCAGAAGGCAAGATGGTTTTAAAAGTTCAGTCCAACCCTGCAAGAACTTGTCTGCTTCTTAAATAAGCATATGCAATCCATTACGGATGCAAAGCTCAAGATTATCATGGTAAAATCAAGAACTTGGATTTCAGCACTTCTCCCCAGAAGGATTCATGAAGTTGTAAATGCAGAAGTTGTAAAGGCATCAATATTAATGATTTACCCTCTGCCAATCCAGACTGCTAGAAATAACTTCAGCTCACACAGAGCTCAGTGGGGGAGGAAACCATCTTTAAGATGGATGAGTACATACTGGAAGAACCCATCATAGAAGACTGTGTGTACAAGAACTGCTTTTCAAACAGGCACTCTAAGGTGGTGTGGAATTAGTGAAATGTGCTAACAACAAAATGTAGCAAATCTGGATGTTTGATTTTGGTTTGGGTTGGGTTTTTTTCTGTTGTTGTGGTCTTTGCTGTTGCTGCTTTTTAAACCAAAATAGATTTTATTAGTCCTCCCACATCAGACCAATACAATTCACTCTAATAGCCTCTTTATCACAGCCACTGGTCATATCAGAAAGCATAAAGTATAATATCCGGAAAATATGTAATCTAAAATGTATACAAGAAACAAAACATTTCTAAACCTGAATGCCATTTTTTTTAATTTCAGTGTTGGATAGTGGTTCTTATACTCTAACTTTATACAAGAAATTTTATTAATGACTCAGAGATGAAAAAAAACAAAACCCAAGCAAAAAAGAAGTAAAAAAAAAAAACAAAACAACAGAAACAGAAGCTTCTGAATAGGTTAAATCCTAGCAAGAAAGTTGAAACAAAAGGAGACAGCACTTGCAAGTCCTCATGTTTGTCAAATGACTAAAACTGACAGTGATGAAACAAATTCTACTGAGCCACTGAAAGACATTTCAAGAAGTTCACATATTTTTGACAGTGTTGCACTGTTGGGGGCATGCCAAGTACATGGAGAAAATTACTTCCTTTTTAAAATACACCTAGTAAAGGTACTGTATTCATAGGATTTAATGAGGGATTTTTGAATCTTAAAACCTGAATCTGCTCTTTAACTAATAATGTTTACATAGTAACATCATACAGAAATTTTACAATTAGCATGGAATTTTACACATTCAATACCTCTCCCAGGTGTAAAAGATTTTGCAGAGAAGCTCACTTTTCTTCACTACAGAAAAAGACCCAAAACTTGTAAAGTCAGGATTTTTCTCCTCCTACTGTTTATTTCTACCATCAAATTAACCAGATATCATTAGCTGCACAACCCTCTTCCAAGGGATGGAAAAAGCTCTCAGCTGTTCACATCACCTTTTTCCTTCCTTTAGAACAACTAAACACCTGAGGCCGAGCTAGTGGGAAAATTACAAGTGCCCACAATAAGTCATGACAAAAAGAGGATAAGAAAGAAAACTATATTTCCAGGAATCGTCGTATCTGTTCTGTGCCTTTGAGAAAGAAAAGGCAACACTGAGAATCTGCATATCTCCTATGGTTTATCAGTAGCCTTACTGTCAGACGGTATTAAAACATATATTATGTAAGTACACTAATGGGGATAAGAGGGTTGCTTAACCTCCCAAGACAATTATATCTAATCTAGTTTCTTGGAAATATACTACCACAGACCAATTAGAGTAGGTTCTCACTGGTTTCTCTGCTTATAAAATCCCTTCAATATACAATTTACATTCTTAACTACTTCTTCAACAAAGAAGCAAATGTATTTCAGAGTAACCTCAAAATTAAGAACTTAGTGTCCTTTTTGAGCATATTAATCCTAAATTATTCACTCTGTTCAGACTTTCTGGTTGTTAAATTCTAGCAAACACAAAGAGGAGTATATCTTGAGCACTGTTAGGCTTAGAGAACTTGTTTGCTGAATTGAGTTCATTACATTCTAATAAGGGAAAGAAAACACAAATAAAAGTCATGCCTTTACATAATACAATGAAGCATCTCCAAATAACTATGGTTATGAAAAAAACTTCAGATTTTTAAAGGAATTTAGTATCTAAATGTCTGTCACAGCACTTAAGGGTATTTTGGCACCAAAATATTTGTCTCATCTAAGCTTAACTCTCATCAGTTCCTGAAAATTAGGCACAGTAAGTCACATTCAAATTATACCCTTGCATCTTCACTACTGCAGGTCATATTTACTCCTCTTATTTCTGTGTTATTATATTACCTTAACTCAGGTCTAGATTTTGAGATCAAATCCTGAATTTAAGGTTGCAAAATAACTGTCACAACCATGGCACAAACTTCAAACTTTTTAAGTCTGGACTTTGGTGTTCCTGCTAAGGCTACAGAAGCTGCATTCTGCGTTAGCTGTGCAAGCATTTTTCTGCTCTGTTACTTCATTCCATGTTGACTCCATGTTCACACCATCATAAACAGCCAGGGATCCATTCACTTCGTTTTGAGCAGAAAAAAAGAGCTGCTTTCATGCCTACATTAGAAACAACAATGAATAATGAGTATGGTCCCATGAAGGATGGGACATGGGTAAAAGTGTACTTCCTAAGAGGGTATGTTCAAGGCACAATAACAAAGCTGTTAGCAAAAATCTGTTATACTTGCTATATTTAATGTAACAGTAAGATACCAATTGCTACATTTTAATTAGGATTTACTGAAGATGGGATATTAATGAGAAAAGAAATTACTCTGCATTATAATTACTAATTCAAAATGAAAACTAACTAAACAAACAATGACAACAGAAAAAAAAAATCAAGAAATGTTTTTCCTTTATTTCTACTGATTTCTTACCCTGATACTTCACGGATTACTGAAGATTCATTTCATCTGCTTCAATAAAACCATGTTGTTAATCAACAGGGGAACGAAGGCATTCTTGCTGCCATCGATTCCCAAAGATGTTGATCAATACACTTACTCCTTTATGTGTAGGGGAAAGAAAGGAGTCTTGTAAACTGTTTGAAGATTCACTACTTTTCAAAAAAGCTAATTATGATTCACCTTTTTAACAGTTATTTTGTAACAGGACTTCAACCTTTTGTGAAGAAACATTCTTGAACTTGACATCATTACTTTTCTCAGCCAAAACCCATTCTTTTAACAAACAGTGAACTTTTATGTTTTTAATCCTTTTAATTAGAACAGTAAGTAGCTAACTGGATGATTTAGTAGTAACATGAATTATATCCTGACGCATAAGACCATTTGGATTTTAAATAGAAAATAAAAATCCTTATAAAGAAATGGTACAAGCAACAAATTCACTAAGACTAAGCCTATGCTTAGTATAAATGCTCTGTATTGTCTTCATATAAATACACATTCACATGTAGGAAGAAATAACAGATCTTATTAAAATGAAGATAAATAAAATTGTGTGGCCTGCAGTAATGGATTCACTTTCCCCAAATTGCTTTTTTTACTGTTGTTGCACCACTTTTTTCCTCATTCTTCATTAATTTCTTCTATGTTTCTGAGCAAGAACTGTTTATCTTTGTGTCATTGTAGTTACATACAGTAAATATGAAAAAGAGAACACAGTGAAAATATTTGTAGGATCAACATTATCATAATTGTGATTGGATATATGGAAAATTTAAGAAACTATACTCTTTGTGTAGAGGGCTAAGATGAGCAGAAAGTTTATTACTATCTGCTTTAAAGCCTACTAGAGAACTATCAGTTTCATATTTAACAAATAATATTAGAAGGCACTCAAAACTACCAAAACTTTCTTCTGTCTTTGTTTATTGCAATTCTGATTTATGGTAAGAAACTGCTGTAAGGATTACAGTATTACATGCCTAGTGCAAGACAATAAAACCTGATAAGCCTCTCAAATGTGTTTGCAGTTTATTAGGGCTGCAAATTTTGCTGATTTACCCATCCAACTATAGTTTTATTGTTCACTCTTAAATAGCATCATAGTCTTTTGCATTTTGGAAGAACGAGATGTTTAAAGTTTTAGCATAGCAAACTGTGGAGAGCAAGATAGGAGTTTTACAACTAGTGATACTGAAACAAATTTAAAATTCATACAGTATTTCCAAATGACTGTAAGCTTTTGTGTAAAATAACAGGGTGTCTGTTGAAGCAAAAACGTAACCTGCACTCCCTGCAATGATCTGCATACTTTGAATTTTAATAGGCTTGGTTTACAACATCTTCATCTGATTTTACTACGGAAAAAAAAAATAAAAATGTATATCATGCCACATGTTTGCTGGCTTCTAGCCTTCTGTACAGACTTTCTCAGCAGGAAAAAGGAGACACAGGACAGGGGAATCAGATACCATTTATGTTAGTCAATATCTTTCATGTCTCATAGATGATGAAAATTTGAATTACTAACCCTCAAAATTCAATGAATCTAACATTCTTGTGTCATTGGTCAGATAAATTCTTAAACTGCTATTCTGTGCTAGAAACTAGCATTAAATTGCATCATTAGATAAAATGGAAAATGAAGGGCCTCCCTGTAGAAACAAAAACTCTGAAAAGTTGGGTACAAAAATCATGTCAAACAAGAGATCTATATCAGGGGACGTATGCAAATAATATCAATCCATTAACTGACTGCAGGTGGATGAGTGTCACTTTATTAACCAGCAATATATACTTCACACAGTAAATATCACCATTCTGACTTAACAGTACTACAAAACTGTCTGTACCATCTGAACAGCCAATACACTGAAATTAAACCAGGCACTGAAGAGAGGAACTTTTAAGAAAAGATCAAGTTTTGGTATGTGACCTACTACGATTAAATGGAAGGAAAGTAAAGGGATAGCACATAAAATACTCAACAGATTAAACAAAGAGACAGATAATCTCAGAAGTTGCAGAAATGATAATGCAGAAAAAAAAGTAAAGAAAATACACTTTGAGCTGTTTGCTATCTAAATTCCTCTCCCTTATTTAGGAAACTTCAAATCAAGAGAAAAATCATAACGTTATAATTCATTTCAGAATTAAATTTTTTAATGAAACTAAAAACAAATTAAAAATGAAGTCATACTTTGAGTGTATTCTCAAGGTATTATGAAAATTGTTTTTTTTAATAAATACTGTCAGAAAGAGAAAGTAGTAACTTATCATTTTTTAGATTTTTTTATTGTTGTTTTAGCAGATTTACTTAGCAAATACTATTAACAAATGTTAAGCAAAGACTAGGAACTCCAAGTATGTTTTTATTTTAAATCTTTAACACAATCAAAGGAAGCAATTTTTCCAGCTTTATTCAGGGACATACCTGTATCATCTCTTCTGAATATTTTTCACTGAGAGACAGCACAGAGCACTTGGGCCAAACAGTTAAAGCCCAGCAAAACTGTTACCAACAAAAAACACCTTCATAATGAAAAGTGTTGAGCAACACGAACTATGAATATTGCCAATTTGTTATCTTAGCAAGCTTCTTAAAAAAATATATGCACATACACGCACGTATATGTGTGTGTCATGGGGCAAAGCTTACTTGAAGGCATCACTCAGATAAAACAAGGTCTGAACCATAGGTATGCCCACCAGTTAGATGACAATTTGAAAACCAAATATAATTGTGACTGATAACACATGTAAATGGCATAGGGAAGGCTGACCCAAATCCCTGCCAAATGAGAAGGTCTATCCTATTCCATAGGTTAGCTATGCAAGGAAAAGAAAATAAAGCAGTCATACGACTTTATGTCCTTGTAACATATTCAAGGTAAGAGGCCAGAAAGTCACAGTAACTCAGGTAACAACCACTAATTGCCTTCAGATTCATGGGGATTAGCTGGGGGCTATCCAGCAACAAAGCAATTGGCAGTTTAACCTGACCACCCAAGTCAGAAAGCAACAAAAAGTGAAGAAGGGTGCCTCTCAGTGACAAACCATCTACGGGTGCCAAAAACATGTAGAAGGCTGAGTCTGATGTGAAACAGCTGGCTACTCAAAAAAGCCAGCTGCAAGCCAGGACTCAGCATACAGACCCTTTGGAGCAACTGCCCCTGTTGCAGCCTACGGTGCTACTCAACTGGGTCAGAGGAGCAGGAGCCTTGATCAGTGTTTGTGTGTCCTTACAGTATGTGCAAGTTTCATAGAAAAGAAATCTTAAAACAGAAATTGCTGTCCACCCACTTTACCATTTTGTTTAGTGATTTATTTTATATTCTGTTACTAAATGGTTTTATGCCATATTGTTCTCCTGTTCTTGCAGGTACAACACCCTGAATTCCCCTGTGAAAATACATATTTTTCCCCTTAAGAAGGTCCTATATTATGTGCAGAACTTTCTCATATTAAATCCACATTAATATCTCTAAGAAATAACAACTGAAATTTGCATTTGAGGGACCTCAAAATGCAAAAATACATTTCTTGAAAAATCATTTAAATTAAATACATTATGCCAACACCACATTTTAACTATCTCACTGAGAGGTGGGAACCACTGGACCGTCAAATATTACAATCAAGAATCCCTAGCATCCTCTCTCTGTTTCAAGTCTATAAATTTCTTATTTTAAGTTGTGCAGTTTAAAACATATCTGACACTGATTAAGTGGTACTTAGTATTAACTGAGAATTCTGCAAATGCTGCCTGCTGTAATACAACTCTGCATTTAACAGCTATGTATTATTTCACAGGTATCATACATACTTCTTCGTCCCTGAATCTCTTACTCCAAATCTGAAAGCTAAGAACATACTGGGTATCATGAAGCTTCATTTTTAAATGTCATAAGGGAAGAGAGGTACAGCCTTTATGCAGTCATGAAGAATGAATAAAGAGAATGTGGGAAGAATAATTATTTGATGTTTAGAAATATTTGAAAACAATTTCCCATTCATCAATTCCACATACCCTAGGTAAACATGATACAGATATTTTAAATGTTTGATCATGAACTTCAATATTTATTATTTAATGAGCTATTGCTTCATTTTTACACATAATTTCAATCTTTCTTCAAGAAAGTTTCCTATTAAAACAAACAAAAAACCCAAAAAATTAAATGTAATTGCAGAAATATGTTCAGATGCAGGTGACACTGGGAAAAAGTAATTATGTCAGAAAATTACTATACTCTCTGACCTATGCCAGAGACTTCTGCACACAGAAGTCAGACTCTGGAGACTTGCAGGCATATGCACATACACACACTTCACTCATCTGGTGTCTTCAAGTTGCAGATTCTTGCTCTCCAAGTCATGAAAGTTGTACAAACTCACAGTAATAATAGGATCAGTATGGCCACCTTTGCCAAGGGGTACCTTCTCCTCACTGCTCAGTTCTGCAGTGTGGGGATTTTTTTGATAGGTATTTCCTTTAAACCTTTTGTTCTTACACAGAAAAAAAACCCGTGCAAATTTACAGTTGGCATTTCTGCTGCACGCTTCTTTATGGCCCATGCATTTATCTCTTTTTGTGTAAGATAAATTTTATGGAGCATCTACTCAGTGTGCAAAGTGTTCAGAATTGATTTTCACAGTGACCCACTCTCCTGTTTTTATATTCATAATTTTACATCATGACAAATAATTGCTATTCAGACATAAATTTTCAGTGCAGAATGAAGGCCAGCGTTTTGTAATGTGGTTTTTTGTGGCCCTAACATTAAACCAAATGCAATTGACTTTATGAGGACAGCAGGTAAAAGTTCCCTGTTGATTAGGGCATAAAATTTTTACTCTGAAATGCCATCCTTCTTCCATTTTTTCCAAAGCCAGTGTTTTAACACCAAAAAGAAGTAAATTTGGGCATTTTTTTGCCCAAAGTTCAAATTTTTCAAAACTTGATTGTCACTCACAAGTAAGTACTGTTTATACAGACCAATGATCACCTTGGAGGTTCTTTCAGCCTATATCCGATAGTCTCAATTTGTTGAAATTTTAGAGAAATTTTATCACAGGTAGTGGCATGAGGCATAAAAAAGAAAGAAAAAGCCCTTTGGGATTACCATGAAAAACAAGACCCTACAAATTGCTGAAAGAGACAGAAAAACAATCCATACAAAAAAGACCCCTGGTACAGAACAGAATTAACATTCTTTATAGAACTAATTTTACAACCAAAACGGCTCCTACATACAGTACTCAATAACCAGAAATAATCAAGCCCATTAGATGAAAGAAAGATAACCAATGATGTAAAACAGCCAAAGTCCATCATGTGAAAAAAAACCAAACCAAACCAAACCAAAACAAAACAAAAATAACCAAATAAAAAACACACACACAAAAATCCAAACACAAACAAAAAAACCCCCACAACACACCTTTCTAACTTTAGATAGAAAAATAAGTCAAAAGATTACCCTAAGAAACATGGGAGACTTGGTACCTAAAGAACAAAAACCAAAGTAGTACACAAGCTTGTGCTTCATATCCAAACACCTTCCTGGACAGAAAGAAGATCTCAGCGTATCTTCAGCTAAGATTTATTTAGTTGAAATACCAGCCAGGCCTTTGATTTAGCAAGGAAAAAGATGCCTGATGCCTCAGAAATTTCTTAAATCTCCTTGTCTGAAAGCATCTAGCATCTCATTGAAGCACTCAGCACACAGTGAGATCAGTTCTCATAGAAAACCAGCAAAACTCAGTGTTTTGTTGCTTCACGAAACAACAAAATTCAAGATTAGGGATTTGCATACCTTTTAAATATATTTTCATATTTTTATTCATATACCTTTTACCATGAATGCCAAGTGAATGCTCACGATTGTTCCCTACCAGGATTTGTATTTACATGTTCCTCTTATATCTTTTCCTAATAAAATGGTTAAAACATAAAAAGCATCTGCTAAGAGGCAAATGTTTATTGCAACACTCTTCTAGATTGCACAAAGTTTCTACGTTGCACTTAGATGAGCTTAGACAAAATAAGGGTCCCACATGACACAACCTCTTTTCAGAATTAGTCTTCTGCACGTAATAAGTTGCAATTTTTTAACTTTCTTAATAAATAAACATGTTAAGATTTTTTAAAAAAAGCCTTTGTTTAAAAAAAAGACTAATTACTCAGACAATATATTGAACATAGCTCCAGCAGTCAATCTAGACTATAAAAGACAGCACAATTAACAACTAAGAATCCCCCACCACACAGAGCAATATGCAAAGCAAAAAATATAAGGATTTTTTCTTCTTCATCATGGGAAGGACAGTGAGTTTGTTTCTATAAATCATATCTGAAACAGTAGTTCAGCATTAAAAATCTTAGCAGCAATCCAGGCAGAGTTAAGACCAAAGAAATACCATTTAGTTTTTCTCTCATTAAACTGAAGCAGCATAAAATTGGGAATAGGTATTTGCACTACAAGTGTGAGAACTCAGACATGCTATTATGTCACATAATGCCACTTAAACTTATGTGACATATAATATTACATTATTATTTTGAGTGTCACCAAAATCTTGGTTATTAGTAATGTAAGGAGATATAAAACTTATTTTGCAGTCTAAGCATTTGATTTAAAGGCTAGGTATACTTTGACTAATTACTTCATAGAAGAGCTAGAACATCAGCAGGGTTTGCTTGGTTTTATTTTGAACAGAGTAATACTTCACTACTAGTAGAAGTACAGCATTTGGTTCTTAAGAGTTCCACCCTTCCGATTCTACTCAGTGCCAAACATTATTCTGCAAGAAAGTGACTGGCAAACAGAATATGCTTGTGCACACTAGGAAGTATCAATTCTTAATGTAGGGTTTCCAAGGAAAAAAACAAACAAGAAAAAAATGTCACATGGAAGAGCTCAGTTAAACTTTAGTCAGACACATTTAACCTGCATTTAACATATCTGCACATCAAGTTACCGTACAGAGATACCTGTATAAATTGGGGTAATCATTTTATCAGAAAACATTTTATGAATCAAAAATACAATCATCAGATCTTTACATTTTCCCCTAATTCAGGAAAAAATTAGGTTAACAAAATGCTGTAGGTTAATGACCTTTTTCAGAACAGACACTAAAGTGGTACCCCAAGGTGTTATAGAATAGGTCCATCACTTGTGTATGGCAGCATTGTGGACTTAACTGCAAATAGCAGCAGCAGAGTAGTTATTCCCAGTTATGTCATAATCTATTTATTTAAGCTTAGCTATTTGACAATAATGGTTACATTAGCTTCAGAGAGAAAATTGATTCTGTCATATTTCTCCTGTAACAACCAGACAGTAGCAATTCAGAAGTAGGGAGTTCTATATTAAGATCTTAATTTAACTCAAAATCTTCTGTCCAGGTTGGTTGGTGGCAGACACTGAGACTATGACACCTCTGCAAGTAAAGACTGCAATGCTCATTCTTAAGTCATGTTATTAAGCAAGAATGCCAAATTTCTCTTAGAAGCCACTGTCTTACAATTACAATTGCAGAGAAAAAGCTTGATAACACAATCTGTGAAAATATGCAAAACCCATTCTGAATGGTTTGACTCTTTTTTCAGTTTGAAATGTTTTGAAGCAGACAATTCTGAATGACAGCCTTGGAGCCCATCATTTTTTATATGGTTACTCTTTTTAATTCCTTGTACATTTGGCATTGCACTATCCTGACCAGTCTACTGAGTTTTTTGTTTTATCAGAAAGGAATACTGTGAGCCTGATTGGAAAACCAGAACCTTGAAATAATTTATGGAATATTAAACTGTCCATCCACCTGTCTGCTAAAAACACAGAAGAGCAGTAACATGATTCATGGTCACATAAATAAAGGTTGTATTATTGAAGAAAAAAATCCTCAAACACTCATACGATCAGGCACTAAAAATTTCAAGAATGACAAGTTATATCCTGGAGGTCACAAATACCAAGTGATATGTTATTTATGATTCAACAGTTCTGCATCAAATTCTACTATTATTCTTCCAACCTCTTCTAAGTTATGATTTTTAGTTCTTATGAGTTAATATTCAAAAATTATAAATGGACAATGAAACAAGTAGTCCAAATTCTCAACCACACTCAACACATGCACAAAAGATAAGTGATTAACATTTGTATTTTAAACAAAGCTTAAAATGGCAAAAAGCAAGGAACCTCCACATGAGAAGTAAGCTGATCCAAGCTGCACTGTATGCACAGAACTTTCATGATTAGGTGGAAACGGTAAAAGCTGAAGGGTTTATTGTTTCCATGGAAACTTTTTACCTACAGGATCCACCTATAGGAAACAATACAACACATCACATTCATATCCCTTAGAAAATGGGATTTCATAATGTTCTATGAAAGCAGAAGGAGCAGTGCCACACAAATTTCAGAAGAGAAAAATGAAAGCACAGAAAAATACATCTGGAATTAGAACCAAAGTCAGAGTGCTGTGAGGTGCCCATCAAATTTAAGTGGACTATAATTTAGATGGACATTGCTCTAATGACTCAAATAACGGCATTTATGGGTGATGGAGGGAGGGGAAAGAAATACAGCTGCAAAACTACCATAAAAATACGACTACTTTCATGCATTAAATGGTTACCCATGGATCCTATGAAGAAGACCATCAACGAACCAGCACTCAGTACTTTCACTGTGGCTCAGGAGGGCCAAAGCACACTACCTGCAGACAGTGGCTACAGAGGGGATTCCTCACTAATGAGTCTTGAAACAGATTTCAAGCACAGCACGCGGATAGGCTGAGCTCACAGTGGCACTGCCCTGTGCATGCTGTGACCTCTCCTCACTGGAGGAGACTGCAGCAGCATCAGAAGGTCTTAACAGGCATTCCGGTCGCTTCCCATCAGTAACAGTGTTACAGCCCTGACACAGGGCTCGGGAAACCCAATCCACATTCCCACCTGTGTCTGGTCTCTTGTATTCAGCTCAAAAGTCTGAAGTGGTCAGAAAACTGGGAGAGCAGTAAAGCTTTCACAAGAGTCATGCAATCACTGTCCTATGCAATGCCAGTACCTTTCACTCTCTCACCCAGCACTGCAGATAGTGTCCTTCCAGGCACACAGTCTACAAAGTTACCCACTCCTCTTTGGGCCATGTATGCTGCCTAAGCACAACCATTTCTAGCTGCATCCATCATGTGATATAGTATACTCAGACATCTTGGTCCCTACTCACCAGCACTGCAGGGTTCACTGTCAAAAGTGAAACACGTCTTCAGAACATATTTCACCAACAAAATGCACTATTTTCACAAGATTTGTCCAATTAACCATTTGCACTGTAATAACGAATTGCATACCACTGGAGAAGTCAAGCAATCAGAAGCATTTTATTTTTCTCTCAAAGATAGAGAGTGTCTGAAGTAAAGGGAAGGAATATAGTCAATGCAGCAATACTAACACAGTATTGCTGTCTGACCCTTACCTATACTTCATTTTGTTATTGCACCACGTACTTGACATTTACATCCCATACTGAAATGATGGTTTCTGATTTCTTGCCCAGAACTATAAGGAGCAATAAGGGGGTGAAGCGCTAGCTGTATCTTCATTCCCCACAAACCAACAAAGCCAGTGCAACAGGCTACTGCAGTAATGATACAGTACAGAATGGAAAATTCTCCCTTTAAGCATCTGCAAGTGTGATTCCTTAAGAGAAATGATGACAGCGTGGGTTTTTCTTTTATTTGGACTGCCACTATAGAACAAATCTCTCTAATAAGACAAACACTTCTTTAAAATCAATAAGACATTACTGTACTTTAAACTTTTCAGCATGATGGTGCTGTAAATACAGCTGTAATCTCAAATTTATTTAGTGAGTAAACTAAAAGGGTTTCCTTTGGATCACATGCCAATGGATGCAGACAATCATCTAATTGCTCCAAGAGACAATTTTCTTATTATTGACACTAAAATAGTCCCAACCTTCTATATTCACATAATCAATCCTATGACTACATAGCTGGGCACATTTGGCTAATAAATGAGACAAATGAAGGTATAGGCATCATGCTAATGACTGAAAAGTTTCATTCCACAACATGAATACAGTAGAATAATGTATTCTAAACAAGTAAATGCTTCTACTGTCTACACAGACTGTTCCTGCTGTGACAATTTTAAAAGATAGCACTGATGGGGAAATGAAGTCATGAGTCTTGTGTATTCAAAGCCTAGAAGAAGAGCTGAAACATCTACTAATACTTTAAAGTAGGTTGAGAACCATCCTCTATCTTCTTATTAAAGTTAAATCATCCCATCCCATAATGTGAAACAGCTGATGTTTAATAACATTAATTAATAACATAGAGCTGATGTTTCTAATAACATTAGAAAGAAAACGAAATTAAATGAAATCTGAAGCCTAATATTTTAAACTCAGAGCCATTTTAGAGTAGGAGAGGGAAAACACAAACACAAGCACAAACTTTCAATTTACTGGAACTGGGTATTCCAGAGATAAAAGGAATTATGAGAGCTCTCTTCATGAGACTTGTAGTTAAACTTCAGCAGCATCATAAGACATGCACCAGCAGACTGTAAGCATTGACTACAAACATAAAGAGGCATAAGGCTACTGAGATATGGAATCTTAAGCTTCAAATCCTTTATCAGTGAAAAGATCAATTTTAAAATCAATACTTGTATTTGATGCATAGTCAATACACAGAAACTCAAATTGGGAAAATATATCCAAAGCATGCTAAAAAAAAGCACAGCAAGTAATCTCTTATTTTCTTATGGGTAGCAATGTTTTTTATTCACAGAAATATTAAAAAGGAACAAGGACCCAAAATTATTAGAAAAAAATCTAGCCTGTATTAGGTCGCATTTGTCATTTCTCTCACTGTCATGAAATTGCTTGTCATAAGAATCACATGGTAGATCAAAATAATAAAGTTCCCAAACAGGGGCCAGAAGACTTACTGATAAAGAACCTAATTTTCTAAAGCATCTTAAAGATAACTAAGCAAGCCTCAGTCAAATTTACAGCTGTACTTTGGGAGAACTTCAACCACTGAACACAAAAGCAATATATCACCAAAAAAAAATACATAAAAACTTCACCAGGAAGCAGTGTCTTATAACTGCAGATACACTGGGATTTCCATGCAAACATAGCGTAGAAGTCCAAACCATGGTCATGTCAAGAAAAGGAAAATAACCTCCCTTTTGAGAAATACCAATCCATTGACAATAAACAGGATTAGCGATTTTTCATAAATTTCATGTGACATCAAGTCCAAAATGAGCTTTAAATTAAAAAAACTATGAAGGGAGTTCATAGTTCAATGCCAGAGTACATTAGTAATCTGATTCATATGCTAGAGCTTCCCCTCTCCATTCTCCCATCCCCATATCTCTTGTTGAATAAAAAACTATACTTCCTAAAGAGACTGTAATTATATGACTGTTTTCAAGCATTTGTCTTTGAAAACAAACATCTTTACCCTTCCTGTAGGAAAAAAATCCAACTGTATCTATTTATCTATTAAATTATACCTAATTTATACCTAAGAAACTTTGAGATTGTACGATAATCAGCCACAAAATCAAAACCATCTATCTGGCTTGAGCATAATTTCATCAGTATCCCACAATTCTAAAACTTTTATTCCTTGTATCACATGCCTTGGTATAAGTGACATTTTTACATATCAGGAGTTATTCTATTTTCACCCTTTGGTAAAGTGATCAAAGCCACTAACATTTTTAACTACACTAAATATTATGCCTCCTTATCTAAAAAAAAAAATAAAAATCAAACCAACCAACCAAAAAATAATCACAACAAAAAACCCTAATATAACCCTAAAAAAAATAACATGAAAATCATTTAATAGACATATATAAACACTATTTTCTTTGTATCACACAAGAAGTGTATGCCTTTAAAAGTATTTCAACCATCATTACATCTATTTAAAATTAAGTAAGGAACAAGTGAGATAACATAGGTAAATATAACACAATTCCCACCAAGAGCATTTAGCTACTGCTTCCTCCTTTAAAAAACATGTCAATATCCCCTAAACTATTTACAGGCTTAAAGGTAAACCTTAGCAGAAACTCTAGTCTGGTGTTTAAAAGAAATGTTAACAGCTACTCAAAAAATTGAGTTTTCAGTTTCAATTTTGACTTGAAGATCTGCTTACAAAAAAAATGCATGCTTTTCACAATAAATGAGCACACATCATTTTGAGCAACACATTTTTTCTTTCTTTACTTTTTTTTAAGGTACAAACACTACAGCAAAATCACAAAATTCAAATCTAATTTACCATACTCCCTCCATAAATGTCAAAGTATTTCCCTGGTAGCATTTAAAGCCTCCAAAATTGCAGGTCTCTTGCTTTCTTGCTGCCTTTGATATGGCAAAAACCTGAAAACACTGCTGAAGAACACACAGAGGTCCAATATTTCTTTCACAGCACAAAACTGTGCAGACTGCAGAACTCAATTTCACGTCAAAGTACAATAAATATTGGAGTGAGGATTCCTTCTTGCATCTTACTACATTGTATGAAGTTCTGTGAAGGAAACTTACAGTCCTCATCACCTCTGCCAGAACAAGGAAATATATTAAGACTACAGAAACACAGTAGGTGTAAGTAACTTATGACCAGTAACTTATGAACAAAGAATCAAAAATAAAAGTAAAGCAACAATAACAAGGCTAAGTTATTACTTGTTAATAGTAATTACAGAATATCAAATTTTGTAACATCTTTAGGATATTTGGTTTGGTTTACGGGCAACAGAATAAGACTCATCACTATAACAAGCAAGTCATATCACCATATGAATGTGTCCAAAAGCCATACTAAAAAGGCCGTTTTTTTCTTTTCTTCTAATGAAAATCTTTCAAGATAACCAAATCGAGACTGACTGATTCTGTCACTGGGGTTTTTATTCAAGTATCTTGTACTCTGAAATTATTACACTCAGATAAACAGATCTAATTTTTCCTTCTGATGGACAAAAGTTCACTGTACTAATCCTTTTAAAAACAACATGTAAATTTTCCAGTATCACACAGTGAAAACTGGTTAAGTTGAAAAGGTGTAGTGTCTATAAATTTAGTTTGGTAGCAAGGAGTATCTTCTCTCCCATATCATGACATCAATTGTTGGCTTTTACATTCTGAGTATACAACATTAAAGTTTATTTTTCCACAGTAGTCATGGCAGTTTATCCTATGACCCTTGGAAGCTCTTGGTTAGCATTATGTAGTATTTTTGCTTAACCTTCACTCACTTGCCCTGTCCAATTTTCTTACAATATGAAATTTTCTGTCTGTACTTAACACACTTGAGAATAATAATCCATGCTCATACATACGCAAGACAATGTAAACAGAGGTTACTTTATGAACATCACTGTGTATGCTCACAAGCAAACAATAAAACTATCAGCCACAGCAGGCATATCATCAACCAATGTTCTTGAGGAATCATATACATTTCTTTTTTATCACAGGGGAGAAAATCAACTAGAAATTCAACATAACTGTTTAAATACTATATATATATAAAATAGGAGTCATATATTAATATGGCCCTGGTCTCAAGGCACTGAAGTCTATGTTTTCAAAACTATAACTAGATTTGGAGTCCTGATGACAATTTGACCTGATTCGCTCTGAACAACAGTTCTATTAGTAAAGTCTTCTGAAAACAGACACCCAAGTGTTTTTCTTTGTCACAGAAACATAATTCTACACTTCACTATAAAGTGATGATATTTCTCAAATATTGAAGAAAGATGAATTAAGTACTGAATAAAAAAAAAAACAACAAAGCCCACATCATGTTGTGAATGCACTCTATACTCTATACTTCATTTCTGCAACGATCTTTTCCAACTAAAAGAATAAGAAAGATAGCCTGTTCACTTAAATGTTTGAGGCAAAACAAGTAGCACTAATGACTCTTAAGCTTTTCCAAAATCAGTGAAACAAACTAGCAAAAGATTATACCTGCATACTGAAATGTAGTGCACAGCTGCTGCAACAGATTATTCAACACCTAAGCATTTTCATTGCTTCATTATGGAAAAAACCTACCTCATCTTCAGACTATATTCAAAGAGGCTCTATAGTTAAATCTGATGTAAATTCCATGGTTAGCTACAACTTCTGCTAGTTACTGAGGCAAATCATTCAAAAATTGTAGGAATAGACTGCAGTAAAGTTTTTGCTCCCACAAAGGATACTGCATAGAAAGGTTGTCTGTAAAAGCTCTCTCTAGCCATTATCACACCTCTAATCCTAATATTGGTCAGATATTCTTTATGGGCACTTGTGGCTCCAAATCAGTACCACAATTAATATTCTTAATGATAGACCAATGTTTGGCAATTATCTATAAGTGTGCATAGACACACATTAAAACCTTCAGATAAAGCATGTCTATGAGCATCTAAAAATGACAGAAAAGCATTACAGAATGAGTTGCATCATTAAGAACCTCAGTTGTATATGATTAAGTCAGGTAGATTTATGTAATTCACCATGAACCTGGAAATAGTTCACTGCAGCAAGCTCTGCAATTAGGCAGAAGATGAACTCTTCATTAATTTTAATGCTGTTGTATGGACATCATATAAAATTCTTTGGCAGTAACAGAATTTGGCATACAATCCTAACAATTGTTATCCTAGCAACTGGAAGACCTTTCAGACATTTCCTTTGTTCGTGTCTTCCTGAACCTGAACCAGCTTGATGCTCTCAGCTAGAGGCCCATTTAACTACTTTATTTAGCTTCCACCTCAAAAAGCTTGTAATGGAAAGGCAGAGGAAGCAGGTACTTGCAGAAACAACAGCAGTGGATACCATGAACCCAGAAGACCCTCACCAACAGAGATACATACACTGAGTACCAGCAAGGAAGTTTCCCTTTGTGAGGACCATGCTGTGCAGGATTTGCTGAGATAAAAGACCATCTACATAAGCCTGAGCAATCTCTGTTTAGCCAATAAAAAGGCTGGTTCAATTCTCCCACACTACATCCATAAAACAAACCTGAACATCATAGTTTACATAAACTGCAGATATTATGTGAAAAACATTAGTCTCTACCACTCTACAATCTCTATCAATAACATTAGGGATTTTTACACTGTATAAATTCCAGCCATAAACCTTAAGGGATGAGCACATATTCAAGCAGTATGATTAGGCTCTGCCCAGCAGAGAGCAGTTTAGCAATGAGTACCACGTACTTGAAGTTTGGTTGCGAGTTTTTTAGGTTGGTGTTTGGTACTTCTTATATTAATTTTAGATGAGAACTTTCATGAACTTCATTATCCATACCATTTTGATAATTTCTGGTATATGACTTCCACAACATTCAAGAAGAAACTTGGTTTTCCGAGACACTGGAGTCTTGCTGAAATGATGCAAACCAGCCCTCACAGGAAAAAAAAACCCAGAAAAGTGCATGAGATGATTCTTACAATGCAGAAGCTCTGCACTTCCTCCACTCCTAAATTAACGACCACACTTATCTGACCAGAGTGAATGTTGCATGTATTCTTCAGTTAACTCCAATGATCAAATTAAAACAAGAATCTCAGAGAGCAATTTTAAGCCAAGTAACATTCTATATTTCCACTTTTCGCGCCCCAAGTCTTAATACAGTTTCCACCTGAACCTTCATCTTTAACCAGTCAAAAAAAGAATAAAAAAAAAGCAAAAGTTTTCCATTTCAGGACACAAATCTCAAAATGTTAGAAACTCTGATGCTAATGCTATCAGTAAACAACTGGAGACTACTTCTAGGGAAGGATGCTGCTTATACAGAAGTGCTCAAACAAAAAACAGAATAATCATATTCAGTGAACTTTTTATAGCCAAATGTTGGGGAAAAAAATTATCTCAAATTAAAAAAAAAACCAAGACCCAATGCTTTTCCACAAACACAGACCTGTTACAAATATCAACCATCTGTTGAACTTAACAGTTTCCTGCAAACTATGTCACACAAACACAAAGAGTCCTTTCAGGGATGCAGTTTGTCACAGTCTCTCAGACAATACTTAAAAGACATCATGTTTGTTTTCCCAATAGTTCCTTATTTTCCATACAGTGAGAGAAAAAGAAAAACATAGAGACAAGAAACATGTCTGTAAAAAGCAGATGTCTATGTTATATACATTTACTGCTACATCTACAAACAGACTACTTATGTTTTGGGATTGGAAGGGATGTCTTTTTTTTTTTTTTTGGTCTTGCACAATGCATGTTTGATCTACGTAGCAAAAGAGATTCCAACAGGTAGGTAAAAATACCACTAAAATTACACAGATTTTCTGTATTTTTTCTACTAACCACTAATACAATACAAATCTACAGTTTCTTCTTAACTGAGAGACAACAGGATATGATATTTACTGATGAAACAACACTTTTGTATGTTTATGAATCAAAGAAAGTCAGTCAAGGGATAAAAATCTAAACACTTATGCCTCTAAAAAGACTAAGTCATAGAGCTCATGCCTATGTTGCCTATGAATAACACGTGTATTAGAAAGACAAGCTTTAGAATGGTATTTTTCTTGGTTTTAAGCAGAGATAGGAATTTTACTAAAACTACTTTTTCATCCAACTTGTTATAAAGAAACTGCTACTTTACAGCTTATAGGGAACAGTGACTGTCAGTATTAGCAGGCTGCAAGCACTTAAATGAAATTGTTAGAACCCCCTAATCCAGTTTCCAACTTCCTTCATTTATTTATTTTGTTTTTAAAATAGGCTCCTTCTTTCTGTAATGCTGACATGATGCTATCACAGAATCTTGCTGCAGTGTGCTAAAGCTGCACCCATGTGTACTGTGCAACGCTCCAGCACACTGCATCCTGCTGAGCGGCCAAACCTACTGACTACCAAAGGCAGACTTGTCCTACCATAGCAAATCAAAACCTTCCTCTTACCTCGACTTCCTTGCTCTTCTCTTTGTTTGTGCCCATTGAACTTCTCCCATTGCTGGCAGTCTCCCGTGTTGGAACTACAGAAATCTGCTGGAGGGGCATTTTTACAGTGCTGCAGGTTGCCAGTACCTGTTTGGATGCCTTATATCTTCACTCCCCCCGAGAAGCCCACCTGTATAATTGTTCATATCCTTTCTTTGCCAAGCTCAGCTCTAAATAAAAAGGGGAAAATATTATTTGAGAAATGGTATAGCATATGCCAGGGTCTTCCATCAAAAGAAAAAGAAAAAAAAAAGCAAAGCAGAGAAAATTGCAAACACAAATGAGACACAGCAAACAAAGAAGTAAGGTGCAACAATCCAGAGAGTTTCACATGCTTAGAGTGATGAGTTGCTGCAAGTCTGTGTCCCTGGAGCACCCCCTCACACCACTATCCCCCAAGAGCACTGTGGGAGACAATTCAATTTCTGTGTTACCTAATAACTGTCATGGAAACCAAGGAAACCCGGGTCTCGCAGGCCTTTATTAGCAATCGCTTCCCACTAACGGCACAGGCTCCCACATTTGCAGCAGCTGCCACTTCTGCTTTTGTTTCCCATCCGATTCCACAGGAGTCCACTAAGCACCCCCAGACACTGCCTCGTGCTGACTAGGTACAGCAGCAGAAGGCTGAAAAGCTTAGTGTCCTATTTTGGAGCCAAAATCTCCTCCTTTAAAAGCACAGGATAGCTTGCTGTGTCCTTCATGCGTCTACAATAATCTGCTTAGGTCAAAGGATCTGCCTTGAAGTGAATAGCAGCGGTGAGCAAATGAGGTGTAAAAAGGAAGACAAGACTGGGAGGGATTGCAAATGTGCCTTTCTGAGGTTGATAGTAAAACGTTAACCCTTTGCTGCACTTGTCTTTTCCGGAGACATCACGAGAAGCCAGCTCAGCAGGGCAAGCCAAAGGCAGACACACACGTGCCTTTACAGTACTCACACGCGCTCTGGGAATGTCATTTATGTGAGCTTCTCCCTCCCAACAACTTCAGTTCTCTCAGTTAACAAGAAGAGGAACACCCAGAAAAACTGTTTCAGCATCTCTCCCCCCTTAAAATGCAAAATAATAGAAGAATATCCCAGGTGCTGTATTACAAAAATGGATATGAAGAAAGGAAACTCTTAACATTTATGCTTCCTTAAAAATTTTATTATTCTTGACAAGCATTAGAAATGCCAGCAAAATTGATTTTGATTAAAAATAGTAAAGAAATTATTACATCAGAAGTCAAATTCTTAGCACTGTATAAATAACACAGGAATGAAATAGAAAATAAAAAACACCCAGAGCAAACACCAACAATGTTTTAATATGTCAGTTAAAGAAAAAAACATTATCCAAGCCTTGATTTAAATAATTTCTAGCTGTACACAGTAGCACTTGGAATTCTAACAAGAAATAATAGCATTATATACAGCCTGGATTCTCTTACAAAGCCATGTGGGGAGGATTTAAAATACTGTTGATTCACTACTCCACTACTTTAGTTATTATTTCTCAGTCTGAGTTAATAGTGCTTACAAGGGACTAGCCTGAGATAAATTGGGATCTGGCTCATGCTGTCATCTCAGTTTTACATCACTGGTCTAAACTAAGGTATATTGACACACTGTAATATAAGAGTTTACCAAATGCATTAACAGAGAAACATAATCTGTAGTAGGAGTTTACAGATGCTGCAAGACATGTGTATTTCTGCACATTTTTATATTTATATATTTATAAAATATATATATATTCTATATATCCACAGTCATGGAATAGATTTACAAAAAGTAAAGTCTATTGCCATTTACACAGTCCCTTTACACATTTTTAGTTGTATTTTACATGCTTACTCCATTTTTCATCTCCTATATTTCAAAATTAGTTTGAATGTAAGTTTAAATAGGTTCCAATGTATACAGGGAGATTTTTCTGAATTTTGAATATAAATAAAGAAAAAAAGACAAGCTCCAACTCTACCCAGACAGTGATAAGTCAAAAATTTATTCCAGAAGTATTCAAAGACAAGAAATGTCATACACCAGGCAGGCAAAGTCTAACTGTAATCTTAAATTTGACTATAATGTTCCTTTTCAGTTTAACACAAAGTTTTAAAGCTACAGAAAAATTCTTTTCCTTCCTCCGAGGCACAACCAGATTAAGAATTCCTAAGCCTGGTTCTACTTTGTCATGATAATCACTCACCTCTTTGATAAAAACATTGATAGAAAAGTAGTGGGTTTGTGGTATTAAAATGGAACTTTCCTTTATATATGCTTTTGTGTCTAGTTAAGCTTAAAAAAAAAATCAACCTGCCTTTTGATACTGTGCCAATAAATCATATGAACTTGAGATTTAAATCAGAGATTTCTAGGTTAACCAGTAATCTCTTTAATCCCATCTATGTCTGTTTTAGGCAGAATAAATACCTTAAAGGGTGTGATGTGCTTAGTTGTTTTTAAAATTATGAAGTTGTGTGGCCCCTCTTTTCCCCCCAGAGTGAACCTATAACGTTAATACATATGTAACAAAAAAAAACCCTAGTCCAAAACAAGGGCTATATTCTAAGATTAAGGAGGTCCATGTTCACATTCTGCTTGACTGTTTCACTAATTACATTTCTTCACCATGTGCAGATTTTAAATTAATATGCAATTGCCTTCACTGTACATATGCTGGACATGGCTCCTCTTAGTCCGAGTGCTAAAACAAGTGGCAAAAACAACTAAGCCTCATACTGCTATATCTAGAAATATAGAGAGTACCACTACTTCATGATAACGAAGCTATTAGAAAATACGAGACGTATCCAAATGCACACTGTAAAAGTCAGTGGCAGAGGTGCAGTTGGGATCATTTTTCACTAAACTTTTCCATCTTTGGAATGGAAAACTTTTGCTTTTTCAAGTTTACTATGATAGAATTATAAAACGTAAAACTTTTGCACAGGTGTTAATACACCCATGATCTCAGAACAGCAGTACAACATCAGAGCACATCTTGAAGAAACGATGAAACTATCAATTTCAATTTACAATGTGTTTTTAGCTCCCAGAGTCCCAACATACTTCAAAGTTGGAAAAAAAGTGATTTTATATATACACACACAACCCTCTTCATTAGAAAATATATCTATTTCCACTCATTCCCCACGGTGATCAGCCTGCGGTGTTCTATTTAAAGAATGCTAATTTTGGCAGATGTACCACCCAAAGAGCCATAATTTCAGTGCCATGCCTCACCCGAAGGACTGCATGACAACTGCTCAGTGAAGTATGAAGCTGCCTTGCAAAGCAGCATGATAGGGTTTTAGTCTCAAGAAGATAACAATGATATAAGAGAATTGGTCACCTGGAGCAGGTGAAAATGACATTGTCAGAGAAGAGATCTATTGTTGGATATGCATTAGTAACTGATTTACATTTTGAAATATAATTCACAGTTCTTGAAGTAAGTAACTACAGAAGAGAGAAGTGTCACCTCTCCCTCCTCTTGCTTATGGTTTGAAACCCTACTAATCCCAACTCAGATAAGCCAAGAGATCCAACTTCGTTTTTAGTCACCCAACACACTCCCTTCAGTACATACTTTGTGAACTGTCAGATCTCCCATCCTTTAAGGCTGGGAGTTTCACAATGTAAGTCTGCTCCCTAGCAGTAGACCACCGTGTATGTTTCTGCTCTTGCCAGAAACACATGCAACCTCTTCACCTATTCCATTTCCCCATGGCTCTCTCACACTCAGGACACATGCATTCCCTGCACAAACCATCCCTGGAAGCATTTCCATAAGAATCTGACAACAAAAAGGGATAAGAATTGTAACCCTATATACACACACAATCACACAATGTTTTTAGTTTAATTTAATAAGGAGCACATTATCTTCTCACCATACCCATTTACACAAGACTACTGCATCAAACTAAACGAATCTGATCAGCTAGGGTCAATAGTTCAACCATGGTGATGCAAGTGTCAATGAGAGAATGAAAAACAGCAATACAACCCCTTTTTTAACACAATTACAAGGAAACGATGTACTAGTGTACTGCCAGTTCACTGGCAGCTTATATATAAGATCTCTGCCTTGTTGCCATCACTTACGGAATCTCAAATTTTTACAAGATTCTTTAATTGAAAAAAAACATAATAAGTTTACCTCCACAAATACCACTATCAGACAAAGGTAATTCTAATTCTTTTATGCTCACATAAAATGCTCTTTAGATAAGATGTAGTGTACCTATCATATGATATTTCAGCCAAAAGCTATCTTGAATTTAAAAAAAAAAATCATTGTGGACATAATACATTTACAAGTTGGTAGTTTGGACTCCACATTATTTGTCAAAAAGATACATTGGCTATGAATACACAATATACAAAAGGCTACAGACATATCGTCTATAGTCCTGAGATTTAGGAACAACTTTCACTGTCCTCGAAAACTAAACAGAAAAGCTACAAACACTGTATATACTATGCTCCTTTTACCATCTAACAGGGATAGTTTGTCTTATAATCACAGTTTAGATACAAAGAAGAAAGTCTGAACACTACAGCAGCTGTGGAAGTAGATGCATACTAGATAATGATCAACCAGGATGAAGGACAGTCACTTTAAATTGCAGAAGCTTCTAACACTTAAATTAAACGTGCAGCTAGCAGTAGTCTAATGCGGACCAAACAGGACTGATATAAAGCAATCCCCTGGATTTCCACAGCATCCTGAAGTTACATGACACTAGAACCAAATGAGTTTTCAGAAAAATGAAAAATTCCTTTAGATCTTCTCCCATCCTTTAAGGCTACTACAGTTCAAAGTTAGTCATGGAATTACAGCAAATATGAAAGATATCTTTAGCCAAACACAAATATCCCAAAGCAGCAGATTTCAGGTATCTTTTCCTCTGAATGGGAAAACCTGTTGTTCTCTGCCGTCTGGACAAGTGTGTCCTAAATGCTGTTCTGCACTGTGGGCTGGCTTCAAACGGAGGAGCCTCAGAAATGCAAGAGTTTTCAGCAGAACTCATATTCAAGTAAATCCTCATCAAAAGCAACATTTAAAAGTTATTTTAAAAACGTGAATAGATTTTGCAGTCTTCACAAATCAGAATGAATGGCTGTGAGATGTCATATCAGAAGTCACTCTTTAAATACTACACGGAGTTGGTACAAACTTGAATGTTGTCATCATGTTACTAGATCCTCAGGGAGGTTTTGGTGGCTTTTTCCTTTGTCTCCTTCAGCTTCACAATTGACTGAAGTGCTGAGAACTATCATGTAATGTAATACAGCATGTTACAGCAATATAAGTGTATTAAAGGTATTAAGTAATCAACTGAAAATTTCAAACTAATGTCTTTGGATATTTTTCTATGTTGCTATTCACAGGATATTGTACATTATTACACATCCTTTCATCAACAGCATTACTAAGCACAGGTCATCTTCTCCTCCATGGACAAGCTAAAACAGAAGTGAGTGCAAACATGGAAGAATCTATTTGCCACTTGCATATTCTGTGTAGATATATTGCCTAAGTAGAACAGCCTAGAACATTTTTAGAACATCAGAAAAGCCAAGTTCATGGAAGGGTACAAGTCAAAAAACAAGCTAAAAAATCAAAAACTAATATCTGAGACTGAATTAAAATATCACCAGTACCTCAAATAAAAGTTTAACCAGCCGAAACTTAGATAAAAGTGAGATAAGAAATGAAAGAATGGTGGCAAATTGGATAAAATGTTGCCCGGGCAGTTAAAACAAATTATCTCCATTATCTCCTAGATAACAGAATTAAAACCAACTGAATTTCACTGCCAAACACAGATTTTCACAGATGCCTCCAATGTAGTGTGTGCATTAAGTTTATTTAAATTAAACCAAGCATACTATTCACTTACCACACTACAGTGTCCCCATGAAATAGGGAACAAGGGAAGACTTGCAAAGTTCTACAAACTGCCAGTAACTTGAACAGCCCATTTAGAATTTTTGTTTACTTGGAGTTTTTTTTGTTTATAAGCAAAAAAAGGCAATGACCAACTTTAAGGCAAAATGGGCAGACTATGTATTCAGTGAATTTACATTACAAAAGAACTGAAATTATCAGTGTCCACTGAAAAAAATATTTATACTGCAGTGACACTTACCTACTCACTACACAGACAGGAATCCTATGTTCATTCTAATTTGCAATATCCAACTTGTGTGTATGCCCACAAGTACTAAAAAGTCCTATTACTTCTCTGGGTGAAGTATGATGAACATCTACCTTTGTGATAAACATTAACCTCTCAACCATCAGTTTGCTTACAAACGGTGCTGACCTTCAGCAATATAAAGGCAGTAATATTTAATAAAATTACACTGTATAAAACTATATTCCTGGTTTTGCAGTGGTGGAATTAATCTGCATGCCATGCTGTCTAGCTGCCCATTTCCACCAGCATACAAAATTTAAATGCTGTTGTCCATGTGCCTCTTCAGAATAGAGGGTAAATAAAGATATTGCCACCTAAAATATTACTTCCCACTATTTTTCGCATTATTTCCCACTTCTTAATGACGCAGATGAAAAAGGTATTTAAACAGCTCTCTATCATAAGGTGGTTAACAGTCTTTATGATAGAAACATGACAATTTAGCAAGCAGTGGAATCCACCCTCGTAGTTTTGGGTTAAACACTGCAAACCTGAATCCATTAATCTTAAAAGACTTCCAGCGTTGCTTGCTAAGAATGGATTCAACTTCTTAGCCAACCTTCAAAGCTGTCAATCAACACAGGAGGACAAGGACATAACGCTGGAAGACTTGTCCAAGTCTTTCAGATGAGAGCATTAGAAACAGGATGAAGTTTAATAGTACAAGCAGCAGTTATGGCACTGGTAGAACAGGAAAAAGAACTCAGGTAGCAGCCAGGAGCACAGACTGATAGTAAGGATCAGCGTATTTCTTTATGAAAGGATGACTGGAAAATGCTAGTTATCATCAGCTGCAAGAATGTAAACACAGTTCCAATAAAGCAAGTTATTTCCAATTCTTCTTAGTCCTGAAAAAAGTACACCAATAACTTCCTCAAATACTAGACCTTTTACTTCTCAAATTCTGATCACCAGCATCAAGGAGAAGCTGAACTTGAAGACAGTGAGAAACTGTTATAAAAGACCTGCATAAAAGAAAATCATTTGCTAGCTCATTTGCTTCTGTTACTAGCCACATATTAGACTGGAAGACCAAGACTGTTTATTTTTAATGCAGATATTCAGGTGCACAGTATTATGCTATGAACTGTGCTCTGGATCATTATTTGATAAAGAACAAAGACAGATGCACAATTCGTGATCAAAAAATAAAAGGTCCATCTGTGTGAATACTGAAAGCCTACAAAGATGTTTGCTAAGCATTATTTGTTTTGTGAATCTCAGCTGCCAGGATGTTTAAGGGATAAGAAAAATGCAAGATATTAATTAAAACATGCAAATGAATATTCATTCAAACCACTTTTTATAAGATATTTCTCCTCAACTTCCTACAGGTGTCTATTGTTGATTATACTGTATTTTTGCCTTTATTTTACATGTCTATCTTATAAGCTTATAAATATTGTTAGTTCCCTCCTATTTTCATCTGCTGTGACTCCTTTATCTTCCTTTCCTTCAGAAACATATAAGTAAAATTTTATCTTTGGCTAAATACTCATATTCCAAGAACTATAACTTCTCTATTTTTTTAGTATTCTATTCCATAACCAGAGTTATTGACAATACCTTGAAAAATGAACTCTTCTATATTGAACTGAGTTTTTAACCTTATGTCCAGTTTGCATTGGCTGTTTGGGTTTGAAACTTCTCCCACTGCTTCAGAGAGAGGACAGTTCAATGCTAGTATGATAAGGATCCCATTAAATTACAACAGTATGGAGTTAGAAAGGATTTGTGGAAACTAACATTACAGAGATGGCAAATTAATTTTAAATTTGCTGGTGGTTTTGACCCACAAATTGCCCTGGCTTCATAATTTTAAGAAGACTATAAAGAGTGAGATGTATTATGCCTCTCTTTAATGCTATGAAATAGCTTAAATGAATTCTGATACCAAGATTCATTTTAACTCATATTACAGTTCATCCACAGGATTAACCCACTTTAAAAACACAAACTTCGCATTCTTGAATCATTTGCTTTACAGAAGCACAGAATGGGTAAGGTTGGAAGGGACTGCAGCGGGTTGACTGGTTCAACATCACCGCTCAATCAGGGTCATCCAGCATGGTGCCAACAATGCCAATGTTGTAGGTTTGATCCCTCTAGGGGACATTCACTTAAGAGTTGGACTCAATGATCCTTGTGGGTCCCTTCCAATTCAGAATATTCTGTGATTCAGACCCTGGAGCACATTGCAAAGGATTGCATCCAGACAGCTGTTGAATATCTCCACTGAGGGAGAGTCCACAACCTCTTTGGGCAATCTGTTCCAGTACATAGCCACCTGCACAGTGAAAAAGTTCTTCCTTGTGTTCAGGTGGAACTTCCTGTGCATCAGTTTCTGCCTGTTCCCTCTTGTCCTATTGCTTGGCACCACCAAGAAGAGCCTGACTCCATCCTCTTGACACCCTTCCCTCACATACCGATAGACACTCTCAGCTGTCTCTTCTCAAGGCTGAATGAGCCCAGCTACCCCAGCCTTTACTTGTAAGGAAGATGCTCCAGTCCCTTAATCATCTTTGTTGCTCTCTGCTGGACCTGCCCCAGGAGCTCCATATCTTTCTTGTACTGAGGAGCCCAGAACTTGACACAGCACTCCAGATGTGACTTCACCAGGGCTGAGCAGAGGGGCAGAATCACCTCCTGTGATCTGATGAATAAATTAAACAATACTGGGCCCAGTATTGAACCTTGGGGGACACAACTAATGACAGGCATCTAGCTATAGCCTGTGCCCTGATTATGACCCTCTGGGATCTGCTGTTCAGCCACGTCTCAGTCCACCTGACTGCCCACTCATTCAGTGCACACCTCCTGATTTTTTTTCTATGAGGATGTTGTGAGAGAGTATCAAAAGCCTTGCTGAAATTGAGGTAGACAATATCCACTGCTCTTCTCTCATCAATCCAGGTAGTTGTTTCATCGTAAAAGGCAATCAGGTTGGTCAAGCATGATTTACCTCGAGTGAATCCGTGCTGACTACCCCTGATCACCTTCTTGTCCTCCATATGGATATAGATGGTCTCCAGAATGAAGTGCTCCATTGCCTTTTCAGGAATTGAGGTGAGGCTGACTGGCTAGTAGTTGCTTGAATCCTCCTTCTTGCCATTTTTTAAGACTGGGGTGACATTTGATTTCTTCCAGTCCTCAGGCACTTCAAAGATGATCATGAGCGGTTTAGCCATAGTGTCTGCCAGCACTCTCAGCATGGACTTGTGGATGTCAAGTCTGCCTAGGTGTTCTCTAACCCAATTCTCCTTGACTAAGGGAAAATCTTTCTTTCAACACTTCTTTACCCTGGTCTCCTGAGTCAGAGATTCCTGAGGGCTGGTCTTGTCAGTGAAGACTGATGTTAAGGTGGCATTCTGCCGTAATTGTGCCTTCTCTGTATCCCCTGTTATCAGGGTGTCCCCTCCAATTAGTAAGAGGCCTACATTACCCTTATTTTTCCTTTTGTTATTGATGTATTTGAAGTAGTTCTTCCTGTTTTCCCTGACATCCTTGGTCAGATTTAATTCTGGATGGGCCTTGGCCTTCCTTGTCTCATTTCCACTTACTCTGTCAACCTCTCTATATTCATTCCAAGTGGTCTGACCCTTCTTCCATCATCTGTGTGTTCCCTGCTTATGCTCAAGTATTGATAAGCGTTCCTTATTCTTCCACACAGGTCTCTTGACCCCTTTGCCCCATTTCTTGCTCACCAGGATACATAGTTCTTGAATCTGGAGGAAGTGATTCTTGAATATCAACCAACTCTCTTAGACCCCTCTTCCCTGCAGGGCTTGTTCCCATGGGATTCTTCCAGGAAGATCCCTGAAAGGGCCAAAATTTGCTCTCCTGAAGTCCATGTTTGTATTCTTACTTGCTGCCCTGCTTCCTCCTTGCCTGATACTGAACTCCACAATCTCATGGTCAATACCCAAATATTTTGGTTTAATATCAAAATATTTCCTAAGTTTAAAAGTAAACACTATTTTAAGTGGGCACCACTGCTAAATTACTGCAACCCACCTATTGTGTGATTTATACGTAGAAGGAAGTAATCAAATTTTATTTCCTTATAATGTTACCCAGTATCTCTTTATTTATTTTGCAAATTAACTGAAACTGCTGTAAATTTAAATGCTGTTGTATCATTCTGTAAGAAAATTATTGATGTTTTTCAATAAAGCATAAGTCCAGAAGGAACTGATGCCTGGCTGATACCTGGGGTCAGAACCTTGTTTGCTTGAGTAAACAGATACCAAGGAAAGGAAACAGACCCTCAATGTAAATGAGCCACCAGAGGGAGCTCATCCAGCCTGCTGAGTATAACAGAACTATATTAACATTGGCAAAAGTTAATTAAACGTTTTTACAGGGGTCACTGACTGACTTCAAACAAAACATATTCCCTGGGTGAAACTCTACATGCCTGAGAAATTTAATGAAATCAGAAAGGTTGCTTCTTTATCAAACATGGAATATATTTCTGATTAAATAAAGACAATTAAGTATAGAAATATGTGATACAGCATTTTTCTAAACATGCACAAGTTTTTTCTTCATCCCTCTTTATTTTCTCCAGATAAAAAGAATTTCCAAGTGTTGTTAAACTACAAGACAAAAAATATGGAATTAACTTTAAAATTTAATCTTAAAACTGGAAGTATATCGAAAGCAGAGTCACACAAGTAGTACAAAGATATTAATCTCTAATCAAATGTAGTTTGGTATTATGATGCTTACCTAATTCTGTAAATATTTATTACACTTAGATGGACATTGCAATACTAGCTTTGAATTTATTATCACAATACAGCTTTCTCATTTTAAATTGTAGCGAACCCAGATTCAGAAAACAAATCCCTCAAGCTCCTGTTCTGAAGGATCTGATGATTACTTTCAAACCTGTGAACATTTTTTGAGAAGAAATACGGAAATACGAACTATTCAGGTTTTAACACGTTACTAATTGACAAGAAATCAAGAGTTTGGAGGGGGTTGTTTTATCTTTTGCTTTTCCATGGAGCTCAGCATCCAACAGTGGTAATTCATCTAGGAGACACGAAGGAGAAGAAAGACAATAAAATCATTTCCTAAAGAAACACACCCGTCAACATAAACGCGCAGGCAATTCAATGCACTCTCTCTATGTATTTCTGAAGATTATGTGTCTTAAATACTCATTCCAAATTAACACACCTCTACCACAGATTTAAGTTACATATTCCTTTGTGTTACCCATTACCAGCTTTCTAAACATTGCATGATTAATTTGATCATACTTTTATCTTACCTCTGCCTGGATGCTTAGCTTTGGAAGATAAGACTAAACGTGTTCTTTCAGGCTTCAATAAAAAGCTAAATTCTCTTTAATAGTACATGAAAGTAGTACTTTTTGGAGTTAACTCCTGTGCAGTATGAGAAGACTATGAAAAGCACTTGTTCTGTAATCACACTGCTACTTAAGCACTGGAAGAAAATCAAACCTGAGAAGACCAAATACCAGTTACAGTTCTTTTAAGTTCCACTAAGCACTTCAGAGTGTCAAGCTTCTCCACACAGCAATTTCACCTGTAGTGAGCACAATTTTTCATCATTCGCCCATACCAATCAAAAACAATCAAGAAAAAGGTTACAATTGCTCTCCAGTACACATTCTGAAGCCACCCTTCCCAAGAATATTTACAGACATAAATAAGTTTTTTCTTGTTTTTCTCACTGAATAACTGCATTTTTTAAAAGAATCTGAAGAGGTTATCAGGAGCCTAAATTAATGAAGGGTCAGATTTGTCAGTGTCCTGCTGACAGTTTTTTGTAGTTTCCTACTGAAAAAAGTTTCTTGTGGGGGAGGGAGGGCAATGGTTAAAATTCAAATTCAGATAATGATTTCCTGTTCCATCATTTTCAGTCTGTGTATTTGCCTAGCATAATTTTAAGGGTGGACCTTTGCTGTGTAAGAAATGTGTGACATTTGTGCCAAGGCTGTGATTTTGTTCATGTCTTCAATATAAGTTTGAAGTTCAGAAGCAGATAGATGGGAGTGGTTTCACATCTTGGAGGTGTTAGTGTAATCCTAACTTTAAGACCTAGGGTATCTGTGCTGCTCAGAGAATGGGAAATAAAGACTTGCAATCTGGTGTGCACAATCCATTTGCAGTACATTTCCATTTGCAGTACATTTTCTAGTAATAAACACTGCAAGCGGGGAATATATCTTCATTCAGGTACCCGGTGTGGAAAAAACGCAAGGGTAGCAGCTGTCTCAGAGTAGATGCTATATGCAGATATCAGACCACATTACACAAACTTCAGCTAATAGCTGTGGAAAACCTCTTTCTCCAATGCACAAAAATATCAGGTTCAGTAACTAGGTATATACCTCTTGAATATACCAGCACAAAACTACTTGAAACTGCATAAGGAAATCCAACACGTACTTGAAGCAAAAACAGTTACAAAATAGCGGAAAAAGAAAAAAACTGGGGAAAATTAATAAAGACCTTGGACAATATCACTATTAGACTATACTGTGTCAGTTTAATAGGCACATAGGAAAAAATGCTAGATGAAAAGTAAAAAAAAAAAAAAGAACAAAAATATCTCAAAACCAATATAATCAGCCTTTTCCTAAGAGTATTTCTAAATTCTGCACCTAAAGATCCTCTACTTTGGGTGCCGCTTACTTAGTGCCTTAACCTGGGATTAGGCTTTGAATTTTCTGAAGAGTCTGAATAAATTTAAAGCCTTGTGCCTGCTAAATTTCTAAGGCAATTTGACACCAAATTCCTTGGAAAATCCACCATGATCATATTTGAAAACTGTATCCTTTTCACTTACTGACGGATTTAACCTACACTGAATATCTTTGAAAGATATTCTTGATTTGTCCTTTATTTTCTTCAAAGAGAATTTAATGAAATTTTGGTCTTTGCATAAAAAAGACATATTAAATATCAAACATGTTTCATGACAGTAGTGAACCAGTTCAGGTCAAAATAGAAGAAATCTAAAAATACAAAATATTTTTGAAGCTGAAATAATATTTTCTGAAGTTAGCAAAATTTCCACTTCAGGCAAACACTATTTTGAGAAGTATTGTGAAATTTCTTTAGAAAAGAATGCATAGATAACATTTCCATGTTTCCCAGAAAGATGAGTCTCAAAGCACCTGAACAAAGCCTGCACCTTTAAATATTCACAAAAACTATTGTGGCACATCTTGTTCTGATTACTATTTTTTTCTAATATCATCCATTGATAAACACTTTGTAGATATTAGTATTTTAATAAACATTTACCTTAAAATAACATTCTATCTCATTAATAGATAGTAGAACTTCCTCCTAGTCAGTTCTTGCTCACTCCCTCCAGTATTCCTCAGCTGCCTGCAAAGGCATTTTATCACCTAAATCTCATCCCACTGGCTTTTCCAGCCTAAGTAGTAAACTTAAACAAACTTAACTGAAAACCCAGAGCTCTCTTATCTCACTGAAATTGTCATTTTAGATGGAACATGCAATTAAGAAATGACCCCTCGCTAGAGGATTTTCCCCTCACTAACGGTAAGGAAAACTGAAGTGACATGAGATAGAATAAGACCCATAATAGACAGAATAAGACCTATAATAACAATACTGTAACATGCATTTACCAGAAAGACTAAAACGATGGTGTCTATGAGACACTAAGCAATGAATGAAGCAGCTTTGCTCTCTCCTATTACTCAGCTTAGAATGAAATACTTTTCACAGCCCTGAGTTCTTGCTGTCCTACTAACTTAAAAAAGCTACAAGACTGTGTCAACTAAGCCACAGCTATTAGTGGCACTGGGTCAAGAGTTTCATTACATTTGTGACGCAAAGAAAAAATTTTCCCTTTCTGCTGCATGCTGTGAAATCCACCCCGGATGCAATTAATAGCAGGTACAAATCTGGTTTTAGATCAAGTGCCCTACTGTTGCAATTTTTGGAACTGCTTGCTTTAGAAAAGCACTGAAACTCCCCGCTGTCGCCTGAGCGTGATTCCCCGGTAGTACATGAGTAACAAAAAGCTGAGAGGTGCCCTTCTTTAAATTGCATAGCCCAGTTTACTCAAGGCAGTGTATGACTACGAGTATGACGCAAGCATGAACATCTGCCTTCATACGCTGTCTGTTCAGTTACGGGTGCAATTTCTTCATTTAACCAATAATCACTTTATTTTCTTTTTTTACTTTTAGGGAAAAAGCACTTCATTACAACTTTCCTTGTAAGAAACTTAAAGTCTAAGAAACTTTCTTTCAACCAGAACATAAGGCATAAATGATGGAGCAAGTAAGCTCTGCTTATAGAAAAAGCTACCACTGTAAAACCTTATTTTCAACCCATGTGTTTTCTGTATATTTAGACGGTAGGCACTCCCATAGGAAAAGAATATTTCTTAATATGCATGTCATATCTAGCAAATTGGAAACCCAGTTTTATTAAAATAGGAACACTTGTTAAAAAGAAAAAGACAAAAGGATAAAAATTCACTGATATCAAAGAATCATTATAATCATTCTTACCTCACACTTCTTGCAATAATAACAGTGCTCAACTTATGTCTGCAAATATCATCTTTTCTTCCATTCATGGATCACAAATGTGAAAACAACTAAGCATGATTAGTTATTGGGGTAGTTTTATTGCAACAAACAACAGAGACTATTGCTATGACTTATTTAACATAAAGTAACCACATTACAGGTACAGCATAATAGAATCAAAACAAAGCTTTGTATAACCAACATAAAAAGAAAGAAGTAGGAAAAAAACTCCCCAAAACTGTTACTGTAATTGCTTTCTCTGTTTTTTTGAGGGATGTGTCACCAGTTTCACAGAAGCAATTGCCACAAGGTCATAAACATTCACTGCAACACTCCCACCCTATTAGGTTCACCTCAACAGTACAAAATCCACAAAACTTCGACAGGCAGAAAGACAGATGAAAAGGACAGACTACTAAATTGGAGGAGAGGAATGATGAAGAACAAAAGTGAATAAAGTAACGAAAGATACACAAAAACAATAGATGAAGAATTTTACCAGGACAGAAAACAAGGGCCTATTGAATGAAATTGTAAGGAAAACATTTCATAAATTGTAAAAGGCTAGAATTTTTATAAAGCATAAAATTAGAGTAAATAATTCAGTTACAGGTTGCAGTTAGAGTCATAGTAACATTAAGAATTAGAAGACAATTAGACATTTTGTTGAAAGAATTGCTTCTAGGATACATTAGCAAAATCAAAATTTAGGTCTCAGATGAGACTTTCACGAGCTAATAAGATATTTTTAATTGTTACTGGTTATGACTACATCTCTTTAGATGAGTTACATCTGTCTACTTCAAGGTGTTCAATATGGCATCATGCCACCTAATAATAATAGCAGTAGTAGTATAACTGTACTTAAATGCATTTGTCAAATATAACAAAGTTTTTATTCATGAAGACATCTTTGAAAATTGATTTATGTGGACTATTAAAAACACTGCAAATTAGAGAAATCTTCCAGGAAAAAAAACAGTAACAGCTTCCTTTTGTATCTGTTTGTCTCATTATAACTCTGCTTATGCAGAATATATATATACTTTGTATATTTAGCTCCATTTAAATATAGTGTGATTTGCTTAGGAAGAAAAAAACATTATTTAAAATAAAATACAATCTCTTCCAAAACAAAAATCTCAGTTAGTCTATCTACAGTCAGAAAAGAATTGTTGACATTTTGCTTTCAATTTCTCTTTATGACCAATGCAGTTACATTTTGTCAGCTCTCAGGAAATGTCTTCACTGTAACATCTTACACAAAGACAGTTCCAGTACAACACACATATACTCCCACTGCCAAGTCAGTACACATGAGGGCAGAGACACTTCCCAGGTACCCTAAGCTCTAACCTTCAAGTGTCATGGCTCTGCTCTTTCTCCATGTCAGGAGCAGGCTCAGCTGCACTCCCTTCTCAGGGGTGTTCATGTTTGAGCACATGAAAGCCAGGCTATCAGACCTTCTGAAACCATGAGAGATTCATGATGGGAGCACCCAGGAAACTAAGGCTGTAAGGATCATTCCAGTATCTTCCTGCCCTCTAATGTCAATTGAGACAAAATATAGATGATATAACCTCCTTCTTTAAGATGCACACTACTGCCACCTCTTCAACAGATCATTTAAATATGAAAGCCAAGTTCACTTCAAAATGGAAGTTGTTGCATTTCTCTTTCTTTGACACACTGGGGAAAGAGTTTATATATACCATCTAACCGTAGCCACTCAAAGTGTGCACACTCTACACTCCAAAGCAAATTTTCTCCTCTGTTAAGCCAGATGTTGGCACAAATTTTGTACTCTGAAATTAACAGCAGTCAGTGATGTCAGTGCTAATGTAGCCTCAGGAATTAACTTTTATGACATTTTACACGAAAGAGTATTAAAGAAGTTTTTGCTTTAGCAGGAATTCTTGAATGATTGCTGTAAAACATTCCAGGAACAGTACCTTCCAAATTAATGCAAGATTAATACCAATCATACCTCTCTGACCTATGCACAGGGTTCCCTCAGCAGGGAACCCTCACATGCAGGCAGCAAGCACACACACAGCTCTAGTCTAGCCACATTCCCAGTCAGAGAACAATCAAGGCATATTGCAAGGTGTACCTGTTAGAAATTCTAGCTACAAACTACAGTTATAACTATGTATTTTAAGTATTTAAACAAACAAATACTACCTATCAGCAGTATTCTTCCAATTTTACCACTCATAACAAGATAATTGAACCTGGAAGTCCAAAGATTGCAGCAACAGTTATGCAATGCTAGTAATGGGAGGTGGCAATACCGCACAAAATCTTGTTTTCTCAAGATCTTCTACGCGGTTCCGTATAATATAGACTATGTACACTGCTGGGCCAGTCAAGCAAAAAAACCATAAGCTGCTGATATGTCCTACCTCCTAGTAAACAGAAAGCTGCAGATAGCAGAACAGGCAAGTTTTGCTTGTTTACTTCTTTTAGATTATTGACTCCTTTCACTGATTAATCACAAAAATACAAACATACATAGGAAGCACATCAGTATTCCTACTGCCCTCATGTCAGTTTGTCAGTAATATCTTATGTCACTCTTTGGATTGTTTTCTGTTTCAATAAACCTTCTACTTATAGTTGCACTCACTTCAAACCTATTTACAAAGCAATAGCTGTATAAAAAGGATATCTTGAAGCCCGAGTACAAAAGTCATACAAAATCTAAAAATACAAATAACCTATCAGAGATTACTGCATAGTTGAAAGGCAATGCTCTTACAATGCACACGATTTAAGAAAAAAAAAAAAGGCAACAAAAACAACCCCAAACTTAAAGCCACACAGACCTGACATCAACGCTAAACTAGTTACTTGAGGAGCAAAAGCATCTCTTGACATTTTAACTGTTTTCTAACTAGCAATTTCTTATGATTCATGCAGTGTGGGTTTACCTGAAATAGACTACAACAATAAACTGCAATCAAAATAATTACAGAAGTATGAATTAGCCTCTCTCATTCAAGTTTTGAGCCAAGAGCTTACACTTTTTTTTTTTCCAGGAAACTACTGAGGTGGCAGTGGAAATGGAGAATCATTAGACCATCCTCACGTGAATGTGCCCACAAGAACAGTGCTGTCTTTGGTTCATTACATTAATAAGTATCCTCTCTAGTTTTGTAGATGGCACCAGAAAGTAACAATCATTACAGTCTTTCAGACAGTATCAGTAGTCTATGGCAACAGTAATCCTGCAAATGACATCTCCTGAGACAGTCACCTTAAACTTTAGAAGAGTTTAAGTCTCCTTTAGAAGAGGGAGACACAATGCTCAGTGACACATCAACCCCTAGGCAACATGAAGGAAAAAAATGTAAGTTGCTTCTCTACCAATATGAGGTTTCTCAGGAGTGTTCTGTTTTCAGTGGGTCCAAACAAGCTTCTCAGAGATGAGTGTACTTGCGTGGGCATTCTGGAGGTCCTGCTGCACCCCTTGCATCTCTCTGACAATACAATACCTCCACACTGCGTAAATTATTGAGAGTGGAGTTGAACTTTTCATCTGTCAGGAAGCTGAAACAAAGTTTTTTGCCCAAAGGCAGGTAGTATGAGATGCAGACATACAGCCTAACAATAACCATATCTCACCTGAAATCGTTGTTCCTGTAAATTGGCGTGAATTAAAAACTATAGGGAATTCTCTTTGCACTTTTTCTAACATCATTATGACTTATGCTCTAAAATGCATTGGTTTTGTTTGCAGGACAAACAACTGTTTGCAAACAGACTCAGCAAAAACAATTTTCACTGGCTCTTAATCCCAGATAACGTTTCCTATAGACTAATTGTGGAGTAATAGCTAATGAGTGTAATAAACAGTTGAAGTAAAAATGACAGGCTACATAATGGTACTCATTCCTTCCCTTCCAAGCTACTGCTACAGCATGGTCAAGACAGTAGCTTCAAGACAGAGGCACATTTTCACTAGTACCATTTTGATGTCTACATGTGCATTCTGACACTACCTGAGATTTAGGAAGTTTATGCCTAAAGAAAACATTGATTGCATACTGTCTGTAAAGAATAAAATATTTTGTTTTAGTTTCATCAGTGGTCTTAACTATGTCAACATATTTAACTTACAGGACATTTTTTCCTGACCACTACTTTCAGTTAGTATTAGGTACCATATATTTTTAAAAACATAGAATTTTCACAGAGCCTGTCGTCTTAGTTCACCTTCAGCAAATCATAGGTAATATCTGTCTGATTTTAACAAAGCATGAAATTATACCTCAGCAAAGCAAATTATCAAGCAACAGGGACAGCTGCTGTATTTCTTAGTGTCATCAGTTCAGATATATCTATTTATATTCCTCAACAGACCCCTTATAAAAAAAAATCTTCTTAATAAGTAATAAAGCAAAAGACGAAAGACCTTTATAATAATTCTATTCTCCTTACTCTGCAAGTTAGCACCGTACAAGTTTATGATCAGGAAGATGCTTACAGTATGCAAAAATGCTACAGTTATAACTTGTATAACCTGAATATATTCACCAAACCCAACATGAAAATTTACACCAGGCAACACATGATATAGAAGTTCAAGTCTAAGTTTAGTTCAGAAAGACAAAAGGCAGGCATGGGGAGAGCAGTGGAAGATTCAATCCTCAGAGATGACTGAAACCTTAATTAGAGTTGTGCAAGACACTCCTTGGAAATTAATATGCTCTTAGGGTCTTGGAATTTTCTACAACAAAAAATCTTCGCTATTCTTTACCAGTTTCTAAAGACATCAATTCTTACTCCTGGTTTTGGTAGGGTGTTTTTGGTTTTTAACTGGATTAGTTTCACCTTTTTCCCTACTTGCACTAGACTCTCATCAGGATCTCCCAACTCTGTACTGCCAGTGGAATCAAGAGAAGATTTCAGATCTCTTTTTTCAGAGGGCATGAGAAGAATAGGAGAAAACTCCCCATGGCAGGGGAGTTGAAACTAGATGATCTTTAAGGTCCCTTCCTACACAAACTATTCTATGATGCTATGACTTGTTCACCAGCTAACATTAATAGAAATAATACATGCAAATTCCTTTTGGGAGAAAAATATAATAATTACAAACCCAATCAAAATTAAGTAATTGTCACCATGATCTACAAATCTCAATGAGTTATATAGTTACATTTCTGTATGTCATGACAGCCAGTTTTACAACACTGATTAATTCATTCAGAATACTACCAGGTACAATAAATTTATAACAGAAAGACTTTTAATCAATATAACAATCAACAGTATGGAATTATTTCTAACAAAAAGACTTGAGAAAAATAAGTTGGAACTATCTGATGGTTAAAAATGTTAGATTTCTCTCTCTTGTAGCAACCTGTGCTCAGAAAATAATAATAGTAGTAGTAATAATAACATCCTTTTTCCTCTCTATGTTGACTTTTCTGTTTATATATATATATTCTGTTTATATATATATTTATACCAATATAATGATTGAATATGTGAATTATAAAATCAATTGCAGTCTTCGGTAGGAAGTATGCTTACACATTGCCAGCTCTTTAACTAGACTTCAAAATTGTCTATAACTATATAGTAATAGATTTTTTCTGCTATTTTGTCCTCAAATGCAGTCACAATATTAAAATCAGACAGAAATCAGCATATTTGCAGGATTCCAAATAACGCATGTGTTGTCTGGGAGGCTGCAAATGTGCTTTATTGCTCAGTGTGCAATACAACATGTTTGCATCCTATCAAAGACTTTTCTTCATGTTATTACCTAAGAATTTTCCAAGTCACTTCTGTACTTTTGTCCCAAATGTTGTCTTATCTTCAATGAATATAAATATCTCTAATTGATTCACATCTGCAGACACACACTTCTATATCTACAGGTATACACAAATAAAATACTTGGATTTCTCAGGGAAACATGAAGACATGAACAGACTTGAAAGAGAAGACAAAATTAAAATATATTAGACAATTCTAACTCAATCTTAGCTCTTATCAGTTTGTGTAGGGTTTTTTAAGGCTACCATTATGATGCTGGAAATCCACTTGTCTGACTAGTGCTAAATAATACTGAAAATCTGACAAATTCAGTTATTAAGACAGCATTATCAAAGCAGTAGTTTCTTGACTAATTGTAAAAGTCTCCTTGAATTATCTTAAAATAGCCTCTCTAAATTCTTTGATAAAACCAAAGGAAATGCACATCATCAGTCATTTTAATACATTTAAGATAACACAGGGCAATTGCTGAAGTTGCACCAGTACTGTGTGAATATTAATACAAGAAAGACAATAATGTTCAGTTTTTACTTTACAACTCAAAGTGCAGAATTAAGATTCTAATTTCTGACAGATTTTCTTGTTTGTACCTAATTTATGGTTGTCTAAGTTACATCAGAGCATTAAAAAAATACTGAGACAAAGAAGAACTTTTTGAAAAAATCAGAAATAAATATCAAGATATTTTCTGAAACTTCATAAAGAACTTGAATTGTGGAAGACTAGTGTTTCCAAGTTTTTATTTCGTTGCAGGTTTTACGTCAAACTAAATTACTTGTGCTGCCCATGTATAGACTTTGCTGCTATTTTAAAATAGAGTGCTAAATAAGGAAAAAATTCTGAAATCATTATTTTTTTAAGTTTTTTAAAGCTGCTATTGTCAATTTTGAAACATTTTTCATCAGTACCTTTTTCCTTAAAGTTTTCAAGATCTTGATATCTAGTTGATGTTCAGTCAAATCATGACAATTACATACAAAAGGGAGAAAATTAATATACTGCCTAAATTCTAGCTTGCAAACTCCCAATCGCCTTCATGATACCCTTTTTAGGCCTATCTATATATTTTTGAATTATACCACTTGATGGGGACTAAGAACTTCAGAATTCTGCTCTCAGTTCTACCCCCACGTACGTGTATCTGTCAAAATCAAGCCTAATGTTTTTAGTTCTTTATGTAAAATGGATCTCTTAATACTTTTTCTTGCAATATTGCTAGGAAGACAAGTTCATCTCACTTAAATATTTTGATGTAGACAATTGGAGTTGAGATGAAAACAACAGTTTAAATTCCTAAGTGGAGTTTACTGTGAGATGTATGTAAAATTAAACAAGTTCACTGTAGCTTGAAGAAAATTCTTTGCTACAAGTGACACAACTGTAAAGGGCACAATCATATAATTTAATAACTCTGAAAACCGAAGATGTCTGAGTCACAACAGGCATCTGCACATGCAATCTTTGCTAAAGAATTTTAGTGGAAAAGTTTCACACTCTCATATAAGTTTGGATGATTTTCACCTTTCATTTGCTTTTAAAAGAATTTCTGAAAAATAAGCTCTTGCAGTTTAGCATGCATCACAGTGGATGTATAACCTATAACGACTCAGCATGAAAATCTTGCTCATTAGATTCAAAACCTCAATAAAAGAAGAAAAACATTTGCTTGCTCTTCCCTAAAATATAAAGTTAATAATAGTAGGTGTTAAACGTAATGCACTTGATAAGATATTCTTCACAATCAAGCTGCAAGTCCAGTTCAAAATAAACTGGTTTTTTTCTAACTGTACAATACAATTTAACATTTAACAACAGAAAAGAAGAACTTACAGGTAAAGCAATCTTTTAGAAAATTTCTGCTATGACAGAGCTTCACATGACCCTTCACATTACTTCCTGGGTTCATTTCCTAGAACAAACAGAAACAAGACACATGTGAAACCAGTTAGAATGTTAAAATAGTGTCTATTTAATTGTCCTAAAACATGCTATGAAGCAAGGTTTGGGATAACATTTTACGCTGGTGTCTTCCAGATGATACAACCTACAATAAAAATTCTGGAACTGAAAGGTAGTCTTAAACAATTTTTATCAAATTCTTCACCAGATACTGATAACCATTAATCTTTCTGTAGAATTTGAGACTGATTTGAGATAAATCCTTGATTTTCCTGAGCACAGGAAAACTATACATGATTTTCCCTCTATCAGCCACACTAGTGGAAAAAGCCTTTTTATAACCAGCGAACCCATACAGCATTGGCAGAATAACATTCAAGAATAAATAAAGCTTAATAAAAAAAAAAAAAGTCAAAACATATAATTAGTTCTCCAGCAATGTTTTTACATAAATTTGCTCACAAAAGAGTACAAAAGATAAAACACTTAACATTTACTACATTGCTGTTCGTGTATGGGGTGGGGGGTGTTAGGGAGTGTGGGGGCAGGGGTGTCAAGAGCATGGAGAGCTCAGGCAGTTTTCTCCTCAATGCTTTCAGAAAAGCAGAAGAGTCAAGAAGGAGTTGACAGATCCCACATGTCAACAATTGGTTGAGCAGTTGGTGTGGGCAAGAGGGTTTTGGATTTCACATGATCATGGGATATTCTACGAGGACAGAGGATTGTTTAGCAGTGATGTTGTCCACATAAGTGGGGAAAAATATTTTTGCCAACAGGCTGGCCAATCCAGTAATAAGAATTTCAAACTAGGAATAACAGGGTTAGGAGAGGATGACCAGCAATCAAAAGAGGAAGTGAAGGACCAGGTTGGCAAGCAAACAGTGTCCGGCAATGTCAACAGGAGGAAATTTGTAAGCAAAAAACCGGGGCTGTAAGGGTCCAACTGCAACTGTGTGCATGTACATAGAGAAAAGCCTACCAGCCTACCTTTTCCAGGAAATCAGTTCTCCAAAGAGCCTGTATGCTAATACATACAGCATAGGGAACAGGCGGAATTAAGAGGTGCATGCAGTTGGAGAATGACAACTTCACTGGGATCACAGACATGGGTAAATAGCTCACATGAACATGAAAGGGAACAGAAAATGTTTCTGCTGGTGTTATCTGCAGCATAAGGATGACTACGGAAAATGGTGGCCCACTGCTGATGAAGATCTCACAAACGATATGAAGGCCAACACACTGAATGCCTTTCTCATCTCACTCTTTATTAAGAAAACCATCTCTCAGCAACCTCAGGTCTCTGCGACCAGTGGGAAAGCCTGGAGCAAGGTAGGTTTCCTCTCAGTGGAGGAGGATCAGGTTAGGAAGCATTTAAACAAAACGGACACACACAGATCCACAAACCATAATGAGATGCACCCACATGTACTGAGCACTGGCTGATGTCATCGTGAGAGCACTCAACCACAGAAACATCAAAAAAGGTCACAGTGATCAGGGTGGAGGGAGGAAACTCTGAGGACTGGAAGAAAATAAATATCATCTCTACTTTAAAGAAAGTCAGTCACAGTTCACCTTGACTCCTGGGAAAGGAATGGAGAAATTAAACCTGAAAACCATTACCAAACACAAGTGGGATAAGAAGTTGTCTGGGCATATTGAGCATGGATATATGGAGGGGAAATTGTGCCTGACCAACCTGATAGCCTTTCACAAAAAGAAGGCTGACCGAAGGTTGACCCAGTGGACAAGGAGAGAACACTGAACATTGCCTATCCTGACTTAAATAATGTTTCTCTCAGAGCCTCCCATTGTCTTCTCCCTGACAAACTGATGAAACACAAAAATTTCAGTAGAAATTCATCAATAACTTGCAAGGTGAGACACAGTGCACAGATAATGCAAAACTAAGAGTATTCGATACATCAGAGGGTTGTGTTGCTATCCAGAAAGACCCTGACAGGCTGAGAAATGGGCCAACAGTAACCTCACAAAATTCAACAAAGGGAAATGCAAATTCCTGCACTTGGTAGGAATAATCCCATGCATGTTGGCAGAAAAGGACCTGAGGGACAACAAGCTGGCCATGAGCCAGCAATGTGCCCTCACAGCAAAGAAGGCACACAGCTATCAGGGTTGCATCAGGAAGAGTATCATCAGCATATTGAGGGAGGTGACCCTTCCACTCTACTCAGCACTGGTAAGCCACCCTGAACCTGGGCCCAGTTCTGGGCTACCCAGAAAAAGAGAGACATAGACTTAGCGGAACAAGGCCAGCAAGAGACCATGGAGGTAATTAAAGGACTGGAGAACCTTTCGTATGAGGAGAGGGTATGAGAGATGGAGGCCTTGAGAAGAGAAGACTAAAAGGAATCTGTTCTGCGCTTACAAATACCTGGTTGGGGGCAGAGTAAGGAAGGCAGTGGTATCAAGTGAAAGGAAAAGATGAAACAGGCATAAATTAAGTACAAGATATCCCACTTAATGTTGTGGGCGTTTTTTTCCTATGAGAGTAGTCAACCAATGGCATGGGTTGCCCAAGATACATCTGAATCCTTGCAGATATTCAAAACCCAACTGGGCATAGACCCGGGCAATATGTGATAGGTGACCCTGCTTTGATCAGGGGGCTGGGAAATCTCCAGAGGTCCCTTCCAACCTCAACAATTCTATGATTCTGTAAAGTGTTTTATTTAACTGGTCTTTGCTTAAAATAAATTGAAAAGAGTTTAAATTAATCACCCATGAAATCTCTTCTCCACGATGCATGGGAAAAAAATGCACAATCAACCTCATTGTGCTTTAGCTAGTGTAAAAGGAATAAAAAGGTTATAGCTGAAAGCTAGCAACATATAGTAACTCTGATAGTCATGCCAATATGACTTTTGGCCTCTCTGATATTAATGGCAAGACTTTACAATCACAGATTAAAAGCAACAGAAAAAATTCAGATACTCTGATCCAGTTCATTGTCTCCCTCTCTAGAGACAATGACCCACCTGTCTAGAGACAAAACCCACCTGGATGCATTCCTCTGTAACCCGCTCTAGGTGACCCTGCCTTGGCAGGGGTGTTGGACTAGGTGATCTCCAGAGGCCCCTTCCAACACTAACAATTCTGTGATTCTGTGATTGTAAAAGACAAAAATTTTCCTCTATAATTCCTGCTTCTAACTCTCCCAGTTTCCCATGAGAAAGCAAATATACATAAACGTAGAACTTCAGGTAGATATTCACATTTGATTTTTAAAATGGATTAACAACAAATATATCAAATGTATTTCGTTTCATAATGGAAAGATATACTGAAAAAGCAAACAAACATTGCTCTGACTACTCAAAAAAATTGGATAACATGCACACTAAAAATGTGAATCAACTGTATGGAGTTTGGTATTTCATGGTATTTCATAGTAAATGAAAACACCAACACTTATGTAAGCATTCACGGGTTTATGACAGCATGACCCAAAGAACTGTTCCACTGCATGTGGCGTAATCAACCCATGGAGTAAGTTTTATAACTCATGAGAAAAGAAGCATAATTAGACCGTAGAAAGTTCAAAGAAATATTTTGTAGTCAATATATTACTTAGAGGGAAAAAAACCTTTAGCAGTTCAAATCATACATCTTCAAGGAAGTAGATTAAGCTTTTCTTTTTCCATAAGCTTTGCTTTTCACAAGTTAGAATTTGAGCTGTTGAAAAGATATGACTAGAAATTATATTTCAAATTCTCTAATGATCTATTTCCTTAAAGAAAAAGCAAACAGCACGTGCCTCTTTTATTCACTGCCAGGGAGAACAAAGAATACATGTTAAATAAACAGCATGTTTCTGTACATATATACTCATAAAAAGGCACATTTTATTTATATCGTCACAGGGATATCTTTTGTGTTCATGTTGCTATGGAAACAAACTTCTGTGCCAAACACATGATTACAGAGACATTCTAGTTCTTAAACAGGGTATGTATCTTAGCCTTTTTATTTTTTAAATCAAGGAAAAAAAGCTAGTGTATAAGGTTACAGACGAGCTCTCAACAGTCAAGAGCATGTGAAGCTAACAAAATTATAACATCTGAAACACAAGGACTTTTCATTCCATAGTGTTTGTGTGCTTAGATGTATCTTTAGAGGCTATCTCAAAAAGCAGTAGATTACAGCATAAAGTTAGGACATTACTGTTTTGCATAACATAGAAGATGAAGCAGAAAAACCTGACATTTTCTTTGATTTGTTGAAAATAAAATTTATAGGAAAACTTCACTATGGAACTGCTCATATCAAACAGCACATCCATTAAAAAGAGGGTGAATCAAAGAACGTTACATAGATTTAAGTTCCTGTTTTCCTGTTTTTGCACAGAACATTAAACAATATCTATTCAATACCTGTATCTGTTTTATTTATCATGGTCCATCTGCTCTGCAAATGTTCTTGCAAAGCAGTTTCCCATAGCAACATCAAATATCATATAGTCTCAGTCTTCTGTCAAAGCCCTTCTGAATTTCAAGCAGCATATTTTTCTGCAGTATTCAAGTAAATAAATAAATGGAGTATTTCATCAAGAAAAAATGAAAAGCACCAAAAAATGAATTTAACAAATACCCATAAATAAATCCCATAATTTCATTTAAATAATTACATTTAAAATCTAAGGCAGGGTGGGAGATATATGTTATTTAAAAAATCTTGTCAATATGATAGTAGTTTTTACTTGATCAAAATTTCAAAATCATTATGTTACATGGAGCAAAACAAATTGTGCATGATACAAGTTTTAAAGAATAAGGTTACACTATGCTGGAAAGTAAGTTTTTGAATGAAAGGCCCACAATGGCTGCTTACTATGGGACAACTTCAGATAGATATCACCTACAACTCATTATTAGCCCATCTAAATTTTACATCCTCATGTTTACAATGATCAAAGAAATATAAGAGGAAAATTTCTCAATACATTTTCATGTAAGATAAAGAAGAACACTGATTTCATGAAAGTAACTCATATTTTACCTGAGATTATATCTTGAGAATTTAAGACACGATAGAAATATACATTTTTACGTGAAAATCTTCTGAAAAACTCTCTTAAAGGAAGCACATAAAAAATTCTATACCCCTCAGTAAATATCATGTTAGTCTTGAGCACACTGATTCTGTGTGAAATTGCAACACAAGTGTTCTTCAAGCCGTAAATTAAAGAAGAATTGTCTTAATTTAGGAAAATTAGCCTACTGAATTTCAAAGTCTGATATCTTTATTTTAGATTTGTCTGTCCAAAACCACTAGAATCAAATCTCCCTAGGGAGATTTGAAAGGTAATCAGACTTTCTGGGTCACTTCTACATCACCATACTTTAATTTATAACTTATAGCTACTTTATGACCCACCACAATTTAGCAATTTTAGATCCATAATAAAGAGCAGGATTAAATTCCCACAATCATTTTCTACCAGCATCACCCCCTGTCCCGGTTTTGGCTGGGACAGAGTTAATACTCTTCTTAGTAGCTGGTACAGTGCTGTGTTTGGGGTTCAATATGAGAGTAATGTCAGTAACACTGATGTTTTGATTGTTGCTCAGTAGTGCTTACGTTAAATCAAGGACATTTCATGTTTCCCATGCTTTGCCAGTGAGGAGGTGCACAAGAAGTTGTGAGGAAGCACAGCTGGGACAGCTCACCTGAATTGACCAGAGGGATATTCCATACCACAGAATGTCATGCTCAGTTTATAAACTGGGAGAGTTGGCCAGAAGGGGCCAATCGCTTCTTTGGGATAGGATGGGCACGTGGTAAGCAATTGTATTGTGTATGACTCATTTCACTTGGGTTTTATTCACAGAATCACAGACTCATTCCTCTCTCTTCTTCTCATTACTATTATTATTGTTTTGTTGTTTTTATTATTACTATTACTATTGTATTTTGTTTCGATTATTAAACTGCAGTTAATGCATGAGCTTTACTTTTTTTCTGATTCTCCTTCCTACTGGAGGGCAGAGGCAGGGAGTGGGTAAGTGGCTGCCTGGTACTTAGTTGCTGGTTGGGGTTAGTCCACGAAACTTCCTTTCACCTATACATTTCCTCAGGTTATTCTTGTGTTTCCCCAGGCATTCTCTTTTGCTCCCCTTGAAACTTGGCTCAAACAGGTTTTACAGATTGGTCTAGATTGCTGGTCTCTCTGGTGAAATTTCGTACAATAATTTTGATATTTTTAGTTAGAAAGGCTTCTTTGCATGTCTTAGACATAAATGACACTATGTTCTAATGTAGCAAATGTGGTATTTCTATGAAGCACAGGATAGATCTCCAATAGAAGGACAACAAGGTCTGTTGCATATGCAGGAAGTCCAGTACACTTTATGAATATATGCAAATGTTGCTGGAGAGAAAAATCCAAAATACAAACACAAGAGCCCTCTTGCCTGCAAATAAGAGCACATTAAATACCTCTTTAGTAAAGCACCTGCAAGCTCAACTCCTACCTTCCCAATGGTTTTCTATACCCATCAGCCAAAGTACGGTGCTTACAATCATCAGTACGCAGATAGATCTATTTTATCATTACACTCTAAAAAACCTTTCTTCTGTATTATTTTTAATAGGCCATTAAAGTATACCCTTGATTGATGAGGGATATGTTTATGTTTTCTAATGCATTTTATTTCTCAAGCAAAGACAGGTGGTAGCACTTCTGCCATCAGTCACCGGGGTGATGCTAAAAACTGGTAAGTTGATCCTTAATTGTATAAACCTAACCATGGATGTACTTTATTATGCTTTACTATATACAAAATGTTTCTCTTAAATGTGTAGGTTGATTTGCAAGAAAATCAAAGGCAAAAACATTTCAGTCAAAATTACAGTGAAAGCTATAAAAAGTATATTACTGTAAGTTTTCATCAAATCACACTTACTCTGTGTTTACCTGTCCATAGGAGGATTAGATTTCGGCTCATTTTGAAATACCAGAGTAAAAACATCAGTGATGAAATGATCAGTAATAGTCAACTTCATTACAAGAAATAGATACACATGAAATAAACTGATCACAAGTAGAGCATGTTTTGAAAAATATTTTTCAAATATGCTACTTCAGAAGTAATGATTTAATCGAAAAATAAAATACAAATTCTTAAAGGACTAACATCCTGCTTTTTCTGACGGTGTCTAAAAGGCTATAAAGCCTTTAAATTATTAGAATCTAGTCTAGAAATGGCTGAGCAGCCAGGTCCGTATTCATTTATCCTTTGTCCTTTTAAGCTTTCAGGGTGCTGTGTAGCCATAGTAACTATGCCTTTTCTCTGCAAAATCCATTAGCTGGTTTCAATCTGGGATTCAATACTACCATAATCAAAGCCAAAGATTAAAAAAAATTGTGATTAAGAAAAAGATTGTTGGTGACAAGCATTTCTATTCAAAGCAATTTCTGCATATCTATGCTTTGTACCTAACAGCAAAAGAAACCAAAAGGTTAAAAGGACATCAAAAGATAAATTCAAAATTAATTTTAAAACTAGGTTACCATCGAGAATTACACACTACTACCTCAAACTGGATCTCTGAGCAAAACTAGCTCTCATTTGCATTAAGTCAGTCAGTGCTGCTGGCTGGTCATCAATGAAACAGCACAACAGATCACCTTTCAACCTTGCCATCTCACTCCCTTTCTGACAAGCAGACTAGAGTGCAAGTATTAGGAAGGGAGACCAGGAATTGCACTGCAATTTGGTAAGGCTGCGAAAAAGATAAAAATCACCTTTCTTCCTTCTTTTGTGTGACAATAGAGACAGAATACAAATAATCTGTTGTATTTGTATTGTAGAAGAATTCTGTCAGCAGGAAATGGAAAATCTTGGAGTTTTACTCCATATAGACAACTTTGTAAAATGGCAGATGTTTTGGAAGACAGGATAAGCTTTATCCTGTATCCTATTTGGATATGTTGTTTTTAGCCACAACAATCCTGAGCAACTTCAAATGCCAACTCAGCCCCGACATTGGTTACAGGTTAACTAAGCTAATGACATGGCCACAGTTTGCTAGAATGCTAATTACCAGGAGTTACACTTGGTAACTAGGAGGAGGCACGTTTTTCTGCAAGTAGTTGGAACATATTCCACAGTTGGAATCTGCAAGTGTAGGAAAATCTTTCACAACCCACTAATTTAAAAATAAAGAATTCCTTGAGTCTTTGTACTGGATACCACATTCCTTAACTGAAAATTTCCACTCACTTTTCAGCTATTTAACTGTTAGTTCAACATCTGCTGATTTTTCTGCTTCCATTCACTTCTGCATTATATTAGAATCAAACATGATTCAAAGAAATATTCAAGAAAGTATCTGCCATTGTAAGAAGTGTGCATATTTGTGCTGGGGAATGGGAAGATATCCACTAATAAGAGAAAATGAATCCATACTGGTATTTTATTTCTGCTTTCTTGCTCTTTGTCCTGCTACTGCACTTCTTGTAACAAACAACAAGACAATATGGCAAGGCCATGTTCATATAAGATAAAAAAAGATTACATGATTATTTTTAAGAGACCACAAAAATTGCAAAATGAAATAACACTTGCATTCAATAGAAGCAAAAACAATTTCATGAGAATTACCTGAATCTAAATCTTCTGCTTTTTCTCTATAATATACAACTTGTAAAGTCATAGCTTCATTGATGTTAATAGCATAAGTGCCATAAACTTCAGTAGGGTGAAGATTTCACCCTATGTATATTTAATGACAACGATGACAAAACAGAGGATTAAAAGTCATGCTTTCTCCGTCACCATGGTAGAGGACAAAGTCATGTCACCATAGTTCCTACACCTGACTCGTTCAATAATTTCATGATCATCAGCTTGGCCCTAGTCTAATTCAGAATGACAGAAAAATTCAGAAATCACAGCACAAAGCTCAATAACAGCTTTTGAGAGTTCAACACTCAAAGCAAGATGAACAAAACGCTTCTTGCCAAATACTCTTGGTNCTCTTTGTCCTGCTACTGCACTTCTTGTAACAAACAACAAGACAATATGGCAAGGCCATGTTCATATAAGATAAAGAAAGATTGCATGATTATTTTTAAGAGACTACAAAAATTGCAAAATGAAATAACACTTGCATTCAATAGAAGGAAAAACAATTTCATGAGAATTACCTGAATCTAAATCTTCTGCTTTTTCTCTATAATATACAACTCGTAAAGTCATGGTTTCATTATGTTAATAGCATAAGTGCCGTAAACTTCAGTAGGGTGAAGATTTCACCCTATGTATATTTAATGACAACGATGACAAAACAGAGGATTAAAAGTCATGCTTTGTCCGTCACCATGGTAGAAGACAAAGTCATGTCACCATAGTTCCTACACCTGACTCGTTCAATAATTTCATCATCAGCTTGGCCCTAGTCTAATTCAGAATGACAGAAAAATTTAGAAATCACAGCACAAAGCTGAATAACAGCTTTTGAGAGTTCAACACTCAAAGCAAGATGAACAAAACGCTTCTTGCCAAATACTCTTGGTTCTGCCTTTCAAACAAAAACAGACAGAGGCTCACCTTTACTTCAAAACATTATAAGCATATTGAGGAAGGCAGGGATGTTCTTAACAGTTAGAACATTTTGACAAGACGCTTAGAGACCCAGATTCAATCTTGTCCTACGCATTAAGATACTCAAAGACACAAACCTGAGTACCCAAAGAAAAGAAAAAAAAAAAAAAAACCTTTGTCATTAACAATGACTTTACAATTTTGACCACTCATGCTCTAGAACAAAGTACTTCTCTCCGTATTGACGGAACACTCTGTGAACTGTTATCTTAGGAGAAGAGAGCAAGATATACAGCTACTTTCCTTTTTCTACCTAGTCTTCCTCATGCAAAAGGTTCATAACGGGAAGCAGCACTGATGGGACAAATCACAAGAAATCAAATCCAGCTCTGAAGAGAATTCAGAAAAATAGAACTTAAAAAAAAAATCAGAAAAGCTAGAGATTTGATACAGTATAAAGAGGTGTAGGTGCTCTCAAAAGACTTGCAAGTGTTGCAGAATCCGATGACAGCTTTTGCAAGTACTACAGCTTAGAATGCCTTGAAAAATACCAGTAATTTTCTGTTCCCAGAGGCTTCAAATCAAAATACTGCACAGCATTCTCTACGTACATGCCTGTTTAAGCAACTTTACCATTCACCTACATTTATTCCATACAGTTTTTGTCAAAATTCAAAAGCTATTGTTCTTTCCTTTTCTCATTAAACTAGAAGAGACACAAAAACTTTAAGCCACATATTTTCATAGCTTTAGTTTTCCTTTGATTTAATTCTACGGTGTTAATGCCTTTAAAGCCCTAGGAATATTCCACAAGCTTTAGATTATGGGGGAACATGAGCTAAACCTCTCTTTGAAACCTGAAGTACCAATTAAAATAAACTTGGAAGTGGATGAGTCATGGAAAGCTTAATTTTGCTTGACATTAGAAAACAAAACAACCTCACACAAAAAAAATGCCCATATATAATTTTCATCTGAGAATGTTTTCTATGTCCAAGGATATTACTTCTTTCATATAAAGCTCTCTGCTTACTCTCCATTTCAACACACTGCAGTTGCCATAGTTACCATTTTACATGACCACACTCTGAGTGGTCACCTCACATTCAGTGAATCCCCAAAGTTTTCAAGTTTGCAAAATATTTCAAGATTTGTACAGAAATTTTGCCATGAGTTTTCACTAAATGATTGGCAGGTGCCAGGGCACATTCAAACAAATGTCTCTTTTTGAAGGCTGGATATTTTATTTGCTGAACTGCAAACTTTGAGCCACAATGAAAGTATAGGAACTGAATGAAGGTATAGGAACTAGAACCATGGCACAATTCATTAATTATATTCTAAGAATTTAGAAATGCCATTTTCATTATTATCTATATGGTTTTAAAGTAAGGTGATCCAATTGTAAGCAGGTTTCCTCTTTCCAAATTCCAAAAATAATGAAGAAAAATCCTTAAAAATTCCTAAACCAAAACATAGTAAGCAGGATCTGAGTCTTCTTATAGATTTTACAGATTGACCTTCCCTAAATGGTTTCAACACAACTATCATGAGCACAAAACACACGATCAGCAACCATTCTCCTGAGCTTGACAGATGACAAAAACAAACCATAGCGATGACAATCTATAAATCAGGTGTCACGTCCATAACAGTTAAGTCACTGAATCCTTAACTACTGCCCCGTAATAAATGAAAGTAGATATATTGGATTTCTGCATGAGGTCCCGCAGACTAGCCCTTAAGGAATAGGGAATATAAAAAACTCTGCTTGAAGGAATTCTGTGTTGTGTCTGAAATCCTTCATCTAATACAGTTTACTGTCTATTGACTGATATATAAAATTCAGGTACACATTGCATCTATCCAAGAAACAGAATTTTCAAAAATCAGAAATGAATTTGTGTTTATCAAATGAAGTGTTGGATCCTTGGACCCTTCCAGAAGTTTCCAAATACACAAAGGAAAACTCTTTTCCCTACTTTTCCTGTAGATGAAAACACAAACATTATTATAGAAACTGCCCTAGCTTACAAATATGTGATTATCCCCCCCAAAAAAATGTAAAGATTGAATAACTTGAAATATATCTTTTAACAAATTAGAATAAACTAGAGCCCCTTCAGTTTGTTCTGTTAGATCAGGTGTCTTACATGCCACTCAACTTTTCTTTTGTCTTTCCTCCTCCCCAAATCAAAAGAGAACACAATGAGATGACAAGAATCCACCTGGATTATACTGATATGATGCTAACAGGGAAAGGGACCTAATGGAGTTATGAAAACATCCTTTCCATCCACTTATTACCATATAAACAATTTGTAAATCAAAATTTTCATCACAAAGCCTCTCTAGCTCAACCATTAGCACTAGGGATCAAATGTCAGAAAAGGTTATTTTCATATTCTCCTGTGATCTTTCATATGCAAAGCAGCATCACTCTGTCCCGTATCTCTCAAACATCCTTGGAGATTCCACACTGGTTTTAAACTTAGAATAACAATGACAAAAACCATCTGTGACAATCCAGCACTTTGCCATAGATGCATTTATTTCCACACCTAGTATGTTTGGTATCTTTCTCACTTATATTTGGCCAAATTTTTTTAAGTTGCTCTTCTGATGACACTAACCCTGCAGATCTCAGGTTTTCCCATGTAGATAGAGCAACTAGAAGGGTTCTTCTCTTTCCAACATTTCCCCACCCTGGCCTAGCTTGAAAACAAGAGGACAGTGGAGGATCAGTGGATCTAGAGGCAGATGAAACAGATGTAAGTGCTTCCCTTGAGCGTCAGAAATGAGGAAGCCAGATTTCTGTACTTGGTTTTTAAGGTGAATTATGTTAACAACACACTATCGCATTCTGCAAAATATTTTGGTCTCTATGCACAGACTTCCACGTTTCCATATGTATTTAAAAATCCTTGCTCACATTAACAGCTAGTATCAATCAAGCTCTTTCCTCCTAAAATCAACAACAATCAACAATGAAAACTGTCCACAGTGTTGAGCTCAAAGCATTGTAGATCAGAAGCCAAAGACACACCCCAGCTGTCTACACAGGAGCCAATATTGTTCAGTATCTTCATCAACAATTTGAAAGGTGAGACAGAGTGCACTTCAGCAAGTTCAAAGATAATGCAAAACCAAGAGATACATCAGAGAATTGTGTTGCCATTCAAAAGTACCTTGACAGGCTGCGAAAAGAACAAAGACAACCTCATGGAATGCAACAACAGGGAAGTGCAATGTCCCGTACCCACGGAGGAATAACACCAGGCACCAGCACAGGTTCGGGGCCAGCTTGCTGGGAAATAGCTTTGCAGAGTTGGATCTGAGGGTCCTGTTGGACAAGCTGACCATGAGCCAGCAGTGTGCCCCCCATAAAGGCAAAGGCGGCCCACAGCAACTTCACCTCTCCAGGAGGTCAGAGGTGCTCCTTTCCCTCTGTTCATTACTAGTGAAAAACATCTGGAGTACTGACTCCTGTCCCAAGATTCCCAGGACAAGAGAGATATGAGCATAGAGTGAAGCAAGTTCAGCAAAGGGCAACAAAGATGATTAAGGAACAGGAGCATCTTTTCTATGAGAACCTGAAAAAGATGGGGGGCATTCAGCATGGTGACGAGAAGCCTCAGTGGGATCTCATCCATGTTTATAAATACTTAATGGAAGGCATAAAAGAAAGTGACAGGCTTTTGCCAGTGGTGCCCAGTCACAGGACACAGGGAAACGGGCACAAACTGAAATACAGGAAATTGCAGTTAAACATCAGGAAAAACAGATTGGGTAAAAATTGGAGAATGTCACCAAGGTTGCTTGTGGAGTCTTCATCCTTGTATAAGCTCAGCAAATGACTTGACACAGCCCTATGCACTCTACTCTGGGTGACCCTGCTGTAAGCAGGGAAGCTGTGCTGGACAATCTCCAGAGGTCCTTCCAACTTCAACTATTATGTGATTCTGTTAAGGACTAACATCTCTGGTTTTAAAAAGGGAACCCATAAAAGTCTTCTCTGAGAATTAATGTGTCTACACAATGTTTTGTCATGATCCACTATGTTTTTGCGTTGAGTCGACTTCACAAACAACTGAACCACTATATTCTCATTATGTCTGACTGCCTGTTGCTTTGAAAGTAACAATTCTCATATTCATCAGCAACACTAGCACCCAATGAATTGCAAAAAGAAAAAATTTAAAACAAATAAACCGGGGAAAAGTGTTTACAGGAATAAGTATTACATGATTTTTTGTTTCAATTGCCTTACACTAAAATTATTTCATAATGTGATCACTTGAATTTTATTGTGTAGATTTTTCAAAGTACCATCTGTTTTCCAAGTCCTGGCAAATTTTGCCATTAAAAAATCTGAATCCCAGCCATCTTCATTCACTATACAAAGAAGACATTGCATATCACTGAAAGTCGGAAAAAAAATCTCAGAGTTTGTAATTCTCTATGAAGTGAGTTGTTTCTCTCATTTTCCATTTCCAACTTACTATTTTACAATTTAAAAGTTATGTCAACTCATCCATAACCTCCTTTTATGTTCTATTTTGACACTTTGTGAATAGAACATTAATCTAGCATTTAAATTAATATTTAACTGAAGAGAACTCAGTTCATGAATTTGAGAATTCATAGTACCTAGTTGTCAAGCAACATCCAGCAAGCTGTCATGAGGAAGAAGTACTGTACATACCTTCCTGCCCCCAAATGCTGTCTCCCTTTATGGACCTTCATTCCGTACAAGGAGCTGTTCAACCTTCCCTGAAACATTTTCTCCCACTTTTGAATCCAGCTGGAATTTTTTCACAATCAAAATCATCACTAGTTTATGGGGTTTATGCTGAATTCATTTAAACCTAGGTTTCTTCCATGCTAAGTTACCAGGAGGCTGCTCAAATGATCCTTTTTCTAGAATTAAAGAAGGAAATAAAAGCAGAAGGAAAAAAGTGGGAGAATTTTTGAGGTATTTCTGTCTTAGAGTTGTTTATGAATCTACATCTTCAGAAACCAAAAGAAAGTATAGCACAGAGTGAAGGATAAGTAACCAGTGACAGGGTGCATAAACTTCACTAGATCTCAAAGAATCTGAAGTTTGTTTCCTTATGATAAAAAAATACATTGGGGATATCTTAAAATTAAGATAGAGAGGTATCCTAACATAGCCTTTCACCTCTATCCTATGACTTCTGCAAAGAGGAAATAAGATTTTCTGTCTGTGATAGTGCCACTCAGAAGGAGTGTTAGTACATTTAGATGACCAGCTACCCTAGTGTGCCTCTTTGCTAAACTGATAAAATCTTACTTAACAAGCTAAGGTAAGTACAGGTGGAGTTCCTGCATATCTAAGATGCACATATAATGAAACTGTTGTCTTAAAGTTGGAGCTAAAAGTTTAAGTCAGTTCCTCAGGTAGTACATTTCCTGAAACAGAAGAAACATGCAAAGCACTGTCTTACCAGTGCTAGCCTCTTTGACTTAACATTTTCAGTCCACAACTCCATATACTATATTCACAAAGCCTCCACTGCATAACTTTTTTTCCTCTACTAGAGAGGGTGCATTATTATGCCTTTACATTATTAAACCAAATCCCAAAACTATAATTGCCCTACAAAATCTGTGTAACATACGTGTCAGACAACATATATACCCTGAATTTCTAAGCGAATGGCTAGTGCTAAGATAAATCTTCAAAAAGAAACTGCCAGAGGACCAAAAGCATTTTTTGCTTAAACTTTTATTTTCCCCATTCTCAGAAAAAGAACCAAACCAAAACACAACAAAAAACCCCAAACAAATGAGCCCAACTCCATTTTACTTATGCACAAGGAAGGTACATCTTCTCAGACTTTTTTCTAGTAAATACTCAGGGAATGCCAGCATTTCAAACCACTGCTACATTGAGATATTCTACACTTCATAAATTCAAGTTACTATTTGGTCCCTGAAAACATGACAATACAGTCGTTGGTTTGTCTCTTTAAAGCTTTTCCAGTAGCTGACTTTTGAAGACCAGGGGGGCCTCACTAGAATTGAAAAAGGGTGATAAGATCTTAAAAAAAAAAAGGAGGGTGAGAAGGCAAGCTCTGCAATTTAAACAAAGCAGCACTTTGCTTCTGCTTCTTGCATGTGTTGCTGCACACTGCAATGGCCACTCAAATTTGCCAGAGTTTTCACTGGATTTACCTGCATTACTGCTTTAGGCTGAAGTCATCAAGTACAACAAAAGGGCATCTAAATTGATGTAGTGTGATTTTCTTGAAAATTAGTTAGAACGAAGAATGAAACCTTGGAATAAAGAAATTTGGTTCTAGAGGGTAAGCAGAATGAAAAGTTTTGCACACAGTCATCCTTGCCCATATCCCATCCCTGAATAGCGAGTTTCTTTTACTGGTCTCAAACCAATGCTGAAATTCTGGCAAGCATCTGGTTTCTAATGAACTCCAGGCAGTTCTTTTTCAATCTTCCTGAAGACTTTTCTAACCATCTTTAAAAACTGATCCCACAGAAGCCTTCCTGCTTCTCATAAGCCCATCTTACTGCCTGTTTTAAGCCTTTCTAGCAGCTAAGGCAGTCTCCGACCACCTGCACAACCCAGCACTACCAGAGCCGTTCCTCAGGCAAATCCTGGGAGCTGTCTGCTGGCAAGGAGCAGTCACCCCTTCCTCCCCAAGATTCCTACCTCGACCATTTCCTAGCATCTGAAGGAAGGCAGCCCCCTTCCACAATGCTCCAGCTATGCCCCCTTCAGCAGAAGGAGATACAGAGCAGGTAATAAACTGCAAACAAACTAACAAACTGCACAGAGAAACCATCACACCTCAGTGCAGATTCTTAAGGGATGAGGTAGACAACACCTCTACAGATGTGCAATTTTGGAATGATTTCAGGTAAAGTTCATATGAGAAACACATGATTTCTGTAGATCCCTTCCCACCATCTAAATAGCATTTGTTCTCTGTTACTTGCTCATGTTTTTCCAATACACTTTGCCTCACTGAAGCACTAAGGGTTGGCTAACATACACTTAAGGATCCCAAAATGAAAGCTGGGAGGCTTTTGTCATTAATTACTTCAGACATCAAGTTCTGCAACTCAAAGCTCATCATCTCAAAACTCAGTCACTCTGCTGCACTTCAGTAAATATCCCCATGATACATCATCAAGCATATTTTTCACATCATCTGTAGAGGCTGAAAATTGTCCTCCTACTATGGTTCACTTGAAATGGAACTGAATTGAGGAAGAAAATGATCATCATCTTCCAGGTCCCAGTTGAGATGCCAAACTGCAGAGAAAAAAAGATTTACATCCTTCAGAAAAGGAAAAAAAAAAAAAAACAACAACCAAACCCAACAAACAAAAAACCCTCCATCCAGTAAGACAGTTACCACTAAGGCAAATCTTCCCAAAACACCAATCAGCAAGGCCTACAGAGTCTATATACAAAAGCATGCTTCTGGCCTCCAAGACAAGAGTCCAGTCAATGGGCCAGAGAGCAAGCATGACAGCGAGTGCATACATGCCCTAATGGATTTAGTTTTCATGATCACGTGGCTGTGGTTGTGCCTAACGTCGTACATTACTAGATCTTGTCAAATTAACAAAATACCTCTAATTCTTAGAGCTGCCATCAGGTATCTTTTAATTAAGGAAGAATTCATAGCTCACAGTAAACACTTTCCAACACATCTCATTATATCAGATATTGTGTTTCAAACTCTGAAAGTCTCTCTCCAACTGTTAGTACGAATATCCTTATTTTATCCAAATTCTATTTGTGTGATCAAGAAAAAGAATGACAGCATGTGACTATTAAACTGCTTCAAAGAGCATACTGCATCCACAACTACTATTCTGACTGGGCATTTCCCAAAAGACTCAGTAAGCCTAGTGTACACACCTGCCCCACTACTGCCAGCAGTCCCTCAGAAAAATCACTGCTAAATAAGGAAAGCAAAACCTGAAGATGTGAACCAGGAAAAAAAAAGTAATAAGTACCTTTCCCTTTAAAAGTCCCAGATGGCCTTTTGACATCAATGCCTGCTGCTATAAATACTTTCTACTGATTCAGTAATTTAAATAAAAGATATTAAATTGAAAACTACTCATAGGCAAGATTCATAGCTGGAGTTATGGCTATTTACACTAAGGTAAATGACGCCTGTAAGAATGTAAATTTCCTCTCCTGCTCTGTACCTGGCATAGTATTGACTGCAAGGTTTCAGTCTACAGCTTTAGGCAATCAATGGTCTAGCTTAAGTAAAGTTACAAGACTGTAAAAGATGTCTGGAATAAACAAACATAACTAACAAGTCCATTACAAAAGCAAAGTAGAATTGCCTGCCCCAGGAGATAGGTTTGTCTGTGTGAAACCAGAGCTTTCGAGTTGTAAAAGGCTCTGGCACATACTCCCGACCTACCTAGAACTCCTCAGAACTCTCTCACAGGCATTTACAAACTCAAATTTTAAACATAATCAAAGTGTGAAACCAAAGACCAAGTCTTTTCTATCAATGACAAGAAAAAAATCCAGTGCACAAAACCTCTTCCCTAAGGAAAGAAAAGGCAATAATTAGACCACAGACACAGACTAACATCCACAAATACTACAGCTATGTGTTTGCAGAACACAATACACCATTCAATTGCCAACACAGTTGTAATATCAAACACAGAGCTCAAAATCTTAGGAGTCATGGTGAATGGTGAATGAATGGTGAATGAACAACTATCCTATTGAAAAACTAAATGAAGAAAATAAGAAACCTGTATATTGTTGAATCCAACCACTGTTTCTAGCTATTCATCTTTTAATCCAGATGACAGACTGATTGACCTGCAATGGCAAAACCAAAAACTCTCACATATGACTTATTGTGCCTTGATAAATCCCCAAAGAAAAAGAAACGGAAATTTGATGCCCACTAGTCCAGCAGGTAGCTTGTATTTTATGGCACAGTCCAAGAATTTCTTTTGTCCTTTTCCTGTTTCTGTTAAGTGCCAAGGACCTCATTTTGTGGTGAACAGATTTCTTCAGGGTAATATTTTTCTTGCCTTTGTCTTCATTCAGATCCATGTTTTAATTATCACAGAAGCAAGAGCTCCAGTATTTAAATTCTTGCTCCCTTGTGAGTTAAAATAAAGATAGTTTCTATAATTGTTTTTTGGGGTTTTTTTTGCTGCCTGGTTGATTAGATTCATAAACATACTGTACGGGGAGCCAATTCTCACAGGACTAGTCTAATTAAGAAGTCAAATTGCTATGCTGATTACAGACACTCTTCAAGAACTTTAAAATCAATAGTTCTCAAAGTAATTTCAAATCTTGTGTGCTGTTTCAGGGCACAGTTATATTTTTTGTTGTAATAGAGTATTACAGTTTTCATGACAAACACTGAAGCAGGGATTTTTTTTAAAAAATTGCCTTCTGTACGCATGGTGGTCATTCACTTTACTCACATATTTGCCATCACACTTATCAACTAAAAAAAAAATTAATTTCAATGCTATGAAACATTCTCAGTTTTGTGTTATAGATTCTGACATTTCAGAATAAAAAACAGTTATAATATGAGGTTATATGGTTATGATTTCATAATAATCAAGTTGAATTGGTGGGCAAGCAAACTGCTGAGGGAGCTCATTGCTTACCGTATTAACGTGCTGAGGGTTCTTTAAAGGCTTAAGACAAAGGGCTAATTCAGAAAAAAATCTGCTCTCTTGAAGTAAACAGATAATTCATGATCCATAGTTTCTTTAGCCCTAATGTTTAGACTTCTTCAAAGCACTTAGGCGGCTAGGCTGTTTTTCAAGTAGTGAAAAAATTTCCAAGAGGAGACACAGAATTTTGAAAAAGAGCAAGTTTTGCCATTGAAAAATTCTAAGTCTTCCACAAATGCTGTTGTACCAGCAACCAAAACTATTTCAAGAATCTGACTAGCACACTGACTCGTGAACGAATTATCACTCTTGTCAATCCACAATTCCCAATTTTTTTTAGAACAATGCTGTATTCACAAAGAGAAAATCCTCCTCACATAGGATACCACTTCCAAAAGCTTTATATTTAACAACTACAGCTTTAAATGTAATCATGGTGAATCCAGCACCAAACAATAATATGCATTTTCAACTTTGCCTCCCAAAGGTCTCTTTTAGTAATGATGGTATTTCATTATTGGACAGATAAGGATATAGTATGTATCTTTTTCTTCTAAGAGTTTCACTGATTAATGAATGAAGCTAAAAATTAGTTCTTAGTCATCAGAGAAACAGAAAAGTTTCAGGAAGTAGTCTAAAGAAGCAATCTATCTTAGAGAACAAAAAGAAATAAGATGATTATAGGAGGAAAGGATTACTCTTATATGCTCTAACTGTATATATGTGTATATATATATATATATATATATATAAACATGATCTGTTATTCAGGATGTTGCAATGATTAGAAATAATAGTCCAAAGTTAGGAAAAAAAATGGGATGCCAAGGAAAACTACTGTATGGTAATATTTATCAGGCTATAAAAAAAACCTGTTAAAAAGTATGAACCTGAAAGAGCTAGGACTTTTAGAGTGTAACAAAGCAAATAAATATAAGAAATACTTTTATGCCATACTGAGGAAGTGAAAATTACAGCTTAACAGGTTTATTTTCCACCTCTGATATCTATTATTCATTCCAACACTTTCTGCTGAAATAAATATCTGAAAAGAAAATAACCAAAATTTTTCCTTATTCCAGAAACCAATAAATATCTATTTTACTCCTAAGTATTCAAAAAGTTATGAATAACACACAAGCACTGGAAAAATGCAAGAACACTTATCATACTCAAACACGTACTACTCAGATAGAAATTCAGCATTTTAAGCAGTCCAATAACAGTATGTAATATCCTTTTGAAAAGAAAATCACATTATATCTAATTATTTTTAAAGTAATTAAAAATATTTTAAATACAAAAACCACAGAATTCTACCTTTCTTTTCAAGACTCACAGGTCTGTGGGCTCAATATGTATTAAGACATGACAGTAAAGACACAGGTGGGATCCAAAATAAAGCAGTTTATAATACGCTATTGTGCAAATTTCAGAACATATGTTATGCAGGACAATATTAAGGCACTGGGTATCTGTAAACAGGGAAATGAACAAATGGGGCAGGATGTGGCAATGTGCAAATATTTTATATCTACAGATGTGCAAACATCTAATTTTGGTTTACCAAAATGATAAAATAAATATAGGCCATTTTTGGTCAGTTAAAACAAAAATATAAAAGAGTTCTGGTTAACCAAAAATTACAAAAATTATCTGTTTTCTTGAAGTGCTCAAGTGTTTCTTAAACATTCATCTTAGCACGTTATGTTTCCATTTGGCATGGTGTAATATGGGGCCTGTTTTTTCAAGAATACAGAAGTAAAAGTCAAAGCTTTGTGCTGTTTTTGATTGAGGCAAATTAGGCATTTCATTCATCTGAAAAGAATTTCAGCATTTTCAGCATGAAATACTATCTTTTTTACTTTGCTTTTTTCTTCTTCAGAAAAATGTAGGCTGTCTTCTTGTGGAATGAACAAATCACTAAAGACAGAAAATATATGTCTAGTTTCAGTCAGCTCAAATATGAATCTTGTGAAAAAGTTACCCCATCCCTTAATCCTGCAGAACAATTGACTTCTGGAGTTTTCTCAATTTATCTTTTGTGTACAGTCAGAATTTGTCAATGGAGCCATTTAAAGGAAAAAGTGCCAAGCCTTAAAACTATGTATGCATTTAAAGCTTGTTATGCCTTTTCTAAAGTTGTTGTTGTTGATTTGTTTGTTGTTTGTTTAGTAAATATTATTTTATCTATTCACTGAAGTAGACTCATTAATACTGATTCATTGTATTGGCTTCTCAGTTGAGGACACCAGTCCTTTCTACTGAATTAATAGGAAAATTTCTTCACCACCTCATCTAAACCCCCATGGCAATACCCTTCATGTCACATTCTGATTGAAGGAATGTCCTATTTACAAATTCTGTAAGAATCAAATGTTAAAATAGGAAATATTTTCAAGTATGTAGATTACAGGTCATTTTTATGCCTATGTGGAAGCAAATTCTCCTATGATGTTTTGTTTTCCTGCCATGTCCTAGAACTTCATGGTTTGATAGACAAGTAATAAAACAAATCAGGAACTAGCAGGAGGAGGTCCCTTATCACACCAGGTAGAAATTTTTCTTCTAGACTGTAAAAGTTTCGGTGCATCAATCAGATATTCCATTATAACAGCAGCACTAAAATATAACTATAATATGGAGAATTAGTTGCTCATTATTCTGTGACTAGTTCAAGTTCAGTCTGTACAAGTTTCCCTATTCACCCCTACATTTTTAACAGTTTTTCACACTTCATAACTATTTATAAAGCCAAGATTTCAGTGTTTCATAGCATTTTTATAACAACCCTACCTGCAAGCAAAGTCACTGTTCCACACAGAACTTATTGCTGACTTATTGCTTTCCTTATATTTAGAATTCTCTTAATCTGCTAGGAATAATAAACTCTATGGTTATGAAGTCAAAACTCTACAATGTAATTACATTGAATAAAAATGTAAACACAGAAATGTATTTAATATTACACAGACTGCTGACAAAATACAGAGTGGAAGCCTGAACAGCAGGCATCTCAACCAAGACACAGTCACCAAATTTAGGCATCTCTCGATATTCATATGTTTGAGGGAGCTGAAGATGAAGTACTGCAGTTTGGAGAGAGATAGTCTAAAATGAACACAGATGAACACACCCCATAACTTCAGCCTCCTTGGCACTTTAGAAGGCAGGGGATTGAACTAGAACATAAATGCACTGATCATACAGTTTTTACTGTATACAGTTCCAAGGTACTAAGATTAACTCTGATGTGGTGCTTACAGTCTTGCAGCAGTGGAAGAAGGAAACAGTAAGACTCACCCTCCTCCCTCTGTCCCACCTGGTTCTTCTAATCTAACTAGAGCATTTACATCTGTGGCTGGGCCTGTACTTTGATTGTGTTATTATAATCACTTAATACATAAACCTCATTGTTATCAAAACTATTGATTAAGTTAAGGACCACATAAAAGCTGAGTATTACTGTTTTCACTTAATATACAAAAAAGACTTTTAGATCTATATAAAATCAATGTTTTCTTGTCTTATTTTAAGGTTACTTTTCCGCCATACAAGAAAGCAAAACAATTCTATCAATGCAACAACTAGTCGCATTATATTCAGTGCTATAAGTAGACTTAGCTGTCTAATTTCAAGTAAAATTAATTCAACAGATCTCTCACCAAGCTATTTACCAAGTGGCATTTCATAAAACTCATCTACGAAGCTAGATGGGAAAAACTTCTGCATTACTAAGCCCTATGAATTTCACCAGTCTTGCAGCAAAAAAAATGCTACCAAAGAGCTAATTTTGGTAATGGATAAAGTTCTACTTACATATTTCAGAATCACAGAATTCTCAGCAAAATATGTTATTTGAATGTTTTTGCTGTTACTACAAATATTATCACTTTAAACTGAGGCTAGACAAAAAACCTATCAGAAGTATCATGCTTCAAAAAAAGTGTTCTATTCCATCACAAAAAGGAATATATACTGAGAGTCAGTAGTCAACAGCAAAATAATAGCACCCTATTCATGAACTGTGCAATTTTTTGAATTTTAAATAGCTACAATGTAGTACACATAATCTAGGGTAGAGGTGGAGAAAAATCACCATTGATTCTCTATCCCCTCAACAATAAGTAATTGGACCCAGGAGCTAAATAGTACAGATTAGCATTAAAATACAAGTCAATTATTACTAGCTGTAATGTAACATTCTGAATGGACAATACTCCGAACAAATACATGTGGAGTTAACTAGAACATGGAGACCAACAGATGGCTGAATAAAAAGAGCCAGGAACTCCTATTAGTTTCAATTAGAGATGCAATTCACTCTTACCTTGTACATCCTTTGGATATCTGTATTATTTCAGCATAACACAAAAAACAACAATACATCATTACAGTAGAGAAGAGCTCTGAGATGTTCATGGCGTGTACATTTTTTCCCCACCAAGGCAGGAGTTAGTGTTCAGAAAGAAAATGGATAATCAGTCGTGATGGAACAGGGACACACTCGAAGAATTCTGTAATTATTGCCCTGTTCCCGTGAAATGCCCGATCTCGTGGACCAGCCATAAAAGCCTTGGAACTCGATACATTGTTTTCTCAATGGAATGACAACAGGGTATTAAGCAGAATGAAGTTTTCCAAGTAGAAAGTCTCAGCTCTCAGGTGCCCACATTAAGAGTCCAGGGGAGTATTTGGCCTCTGACTGAATTTTTGTAAGAAGGAAGATATCAGTGATCCTGGATCCGAATGTAAGAGCTCAAAGGATTATCAATTGCCTTAGTGGAATGACAGCACTGACCACCATCACTGGGAGAGATCAGAGAGGCAGAGAGGGAAAGAAATACAACTGTAAGGGCAGCTACCCATGAATATCAGGCATACATCACACAGGGACACAATGCAGAGAAGAAACTTTTAGCGCTACGATAATCATTTCACAGAGAGCTGGTTAGCGAAACCATTAGAGATGTAATCCCAGAGTGCATGAAGGATCTTGTTCAATTTTTTTCGGTTGAAAGGCACGCTAATAATGCATTCAGACTCAATATCCCTACAGGAGTCACAAAAGCCAAAAAACCCACCACAGATGTATGTGACTTCCAAAAGGAAAATGACACAAAAATGAGAGAGCCTATTAAAAAGAAGATAAAAAAGAACTGCTAAAAGAATTAAATTCCACGGACATCATGTATCTCGCTGAAAGACACTATACTGAAAACAGTGCCAGCAGACATCACTTATTAAGAAAGGTTTGATTAAAAGTTAAAAGGAAATTGACTTGGAGAAACAGGCTAAGAGTAGCTTTTAGAAATAAGAAAACAACAACAACAAAAACTTCATTCATTGAATAGCTTAGGTTAATCTCAAATAAAGATAAAGAGAATCACAGACCCTAGAGAATTAAATAAATAAAAACAGGTAAAAAAAAAAAAAGTCTGGGCAGTAATTCAGAATTCAAAGATACATACTAAATGCAACCCCATTCAGAGCTAGGTCTCTGCTAGAAATATATTGCTTGCTATTTTATCACATTCTTGCTTCTGGTGATTTTACTCTTAAAAACTTTTGTCAGCTAAAACTAAAAATTCAGACAGTATCTGCTTTGCTGAAACATGGAATGTAAAAGCAAAGAAAGGCTGGCAAAGATCTGAGTTTTAAAATCTAATGAAAAAATATGACTAGCTGTAAAACTGCATTTTTGCAGAAGGTAAAAACAGTGAAAAACTGTCTCAATGCTAGAGGTAGGACTTTTCCGCTTTATTTGTTTTAAGGAAAAACTAATGCAAAATTGCTTGCACTGATGTATTCCTTCAAAGACTATTCCAGTTGACAAAAGCCGAACATTCATGTCAGCCTCGTGCGGTTGCCAGTTTTCTAGCAATTTTGTCATATCTTGCTACTCCTGTTGCAAGGAAAACTTGTAAAATTTGACATTTAAAGGCATAACTTAAATCAGACCCCTATCTTACCTTTACAAACATGGATATTTACTGCCAAATAACATGTCCTGTGGTCAGTTATGGTCTACTTATTTTTACAGTTACACTTTCATGATTTGCATTTTAAAATAAAAATAATAGTGTTGACTTGTGCAAACTAAGGGTTTATTAAATAAATACTGTAAACACAAATTGATTATGACCACAATAGTAAGAAGTCATCAACTGTATTTTATTTTTCAATGACTAAGCTGAATTCCCTCTCTCCTACCAGAACTAAGTGATATGCCAGCAAGAAAGAGCATCCCAAGAAACCCTGACATAGATGCAATCCACAAAAAGTTGATGAATGTACAATCAAGTACGTTTTCTGTGCACTTTAGTTATTTGGTTCAGGTTTCCCCCTACAAGTTAGTGACAGAATCAAGAATGGTGAAAAATAACAAAGAAACAAATGTAAAGCTATTACCATGTGCACACATAGAAGTATATCCCATTGATATACTGGTTTTGTGTCTGGATACGAGTTAAAAAAAAAAAAATAGAGAAAACTAGAAAAAAAAACACTACAAAACAAACAAACAAAAAAAACCCCCAACCAACCAAAAACTCCCGAACTGAGAACTTTACCTAAACAAACAAATTATTTGGTATTTCAGAGAAAATAAAAACAAACAAAAACCAACCAACCAAACAAACAAAAAACCCACCAAAGAAAACCCAAAACACCCCACCTCCCCAGTACCAAGGGCAGTACGAGCACTCAAATCTGTGTATCAGGATATTTTAAAAGTGTCAGAGGTACCATTCAGTTTTTTCCTTTCACCCAGGCATTATGGTCCAGACAACACATTCTATGTTCACTATTTCCCAGAAGAAGAAACATGGTGAGGACTCTTCCAGCTCCACTGCTTCAGCTTCTTCAGGTCAAGTTCAATACAAAAGTCTCAGGAAATATTTTCAGACAGTTTTTTAATTAAAGGTTATCATTATTTTCACTCCTCAGAAGAGCAGTTTCTTTGCCAGTACTTGTTCTTTATCAGCCCCTGCGTTCAGCTCCCATAGTAACTCAAAGGAAATATCGTGCATTTACAGGTACATTTGTGCTGTTTTGCTCTATGAACTGTTACAGCAGAAGGATTTTGCAATATCCAAAACCTAAATTCACTATATACTCTAACTAGTATGATATCTGATCAGCAAATTAAAAAAAAAAATATGAAAGAGATTATAAAAATGTTTGGATCAGAGCAATAAAGCAAGCCAATTCAATGCAAGATCTTGAGACACAAGAGACAGGCCTCTTGAGTACTTGGCCTTCAGTGCTGTGCAGTGAAATGAAGAGACAAAATGAGCAGGGCCCTGGTTACAGTGAAGAGGCAGTTTAGCATGTAGCTCCTTATCTATCTTTTAAGGTATTAGTCATCAAATTTCCATTCATGTTAAGTGCTCGCAAAAGCACACAGCCAGGCATAACCATATTAGTGAACTTAATAATGTTGACACATTAAGTGTGGAAGAAAACTTGGTATTTCAAGGAATGAGCTGAAGGTTAGAAGCTTCCCTACCCCTTATTTTGTCTCTCTCCAGCTTCCATCAAGATAGTAAAATATTACACAGCATGTACTCGAAAAGAAAAAAAACATATTTCCAAAAGCTATGTTACAACTTGAGAGAGGAAATTTACAGTACGGTGAACACCTCACAACACTCTCTGGGGAACAGTGTGGGAAGATAGATGTGAGAGAACAATCTTAGAAGTCAATTCTTCCAGACTAAAAATAATCTTCACACAGTTAATTTTCATGTCAGCACTTAAGGGAAAGCAGGTAAGAGGAAAACGTCTTACACACAGTGGGGTTTTTGTTTTTAAATAAAGTGCATTAAATAGGAAAAATTATACCATTAGTGTAACTCAACAGCTTCAGTACCAAATTCTCAAAACAAGTATTTGGGAAGGAAAAGGAACAGCAACAAGAGAAGATTGTTGATCTTCTCTGTGAAAAAACCCTGTCAAACTGAGATAATGCATTTAAGTATTACACTTTGGTGGAAGGTTTTATTATAACTTAATGTGGATGTAGTAGAACACTTGCTATATTTATTTATTTCAACATAAGTCTTTGTAGCACTGGAAGCATAAATCACAGTACAGCAGCATAGTTAGCTGCACATGTGATCTGAGCTTATCCCCTGTGCTTAAACTGGCTCTTAAAATCAGTTACTCCATAGATATGTAGCATCCTTGTCTTGGAAATAATTTCAGAAAATCACACTCACAGCTCTGCACATAAAAGCTTATGATGACATGAGTTACATTTCTTCATGAAATTCAGTGAAATTCAGGAACACAAACTCCTAACAGCTGATGAAAAGCTTCTCAGCAAAGAGCTTAAATAAAACATAATTAAATGCAAAAAGAAAATCAATTTTAATTTCTAATTAATAGGTGTCTTGTCAAAATACATTTCATCTAATTAACTGCACACACTCAAAGCTTGCATCTTCTCACTGTCTTGCTGTGGCACTACAACAAATTCTACTACAACACCACTGAATCACTATCCTAGCAAATCATAATCTGTTTTATAAAGAGGCAAAGTTTGAAAGGCATGTTTTTGTTAAACCAGCTGATAGCAAGCAAGTCCACAGAGAAACTTTTGGCACACAAGCCCTTCATCAGCTCAGAAACAGAAAACAAATGACAGCACCTCATTAGAAGAAAAGTGTAAACAATTTACAAACAATTAAAACTACATAGAAACAGTAAATAATAATGAAAATATCTGAGAAAGTTAATCATCTGAGTAGATTACACTAGAATTTCAACCTTTTGCAACAGAAGTACTCCAAGCGACATCTACTGTAAAGGCATCTTCTTTGTCTGGAAGTGGTAAACACAGGCTTGTTCAAAAAGTACTATGGCAATCTAAGTTGTAATTTCGTCACACAGTTAGCTACTAAGTGGGTTTTTTTTCCCTCCAGTGATAGTTGAATGGTTGAATGATACACAACAAAAAAAGTTCTTTGACTTCAACAATTATGGTGGCAACTACATATTGGCTACTCAATTATCCTGTTCTGACAATCACAGAATAGTCTCCCTCAGAAATAGGGCTGACATTGAAAAGCTGTATAGATAACTACTTCTATACTCGAGTTTTCATGGGTTTAAAATTTAAGCTTGAAGACAAGATTCTTACCTATGGGATAACTGCTAAATTTCAGGTCAACTCTGAGTTTTAATGCTGTTGAATGGAAGAGCATATGAGAACATAATGATAACTCAAGGACTGATGAGCAAGCATGGAGAGATTTAACAGACTTCCTGTTTCTGAAATAATAAAATAATTTCAACATAATTCTTAACACACATCACTGTATTTGCAAGGTCAAGAGGGGCAGGAGTGCAGTTTTACTTATCTTCTAAAAAATTTAGACACTTTACTCAAGGGTGCAGTGAGTTGCTCCATGTGCCCAGGAATCCTTACTGTTGAATAGATGTAAGCACTCCCATTTTTAAAACTCATAGAACACTGAAGACAAAAGACACTACCCTCACTTCGTACAACATCTAGGCAGGACAACTTGTCTAGCTTGCAAGAGAAACATGTTTAACTTCGTCCTGAACTTGAGAAGACTAAATCCATGTTAACCACATCCTTCACATTCTTGTGGACTGTGTTACTTACCAAGCTTCTGAACATGTACTGGTAAGAATTTAAAAAAAAAAAAAAAAAAAGGAAAACTGAGGCAGGATAGCAAGAACATGGCTAGATAGACTGGGCAGAGCATGAATCAGAGAAAACACAACTTATAAGTTACATCACTTGCTCTGAAGATTATTACTTTGGGACACAGTTCATTAAGGAACAATTTCCAAAGAGTCAGTTTGGGTTTCTCTGAAACACAATAAACTATATAAGAACCTATGGATAAAGATCAGGATCTTTATCTTCTTCCCTACAATAAATATTGTCTTAAGTAGACATAAGCTAGTTTTTCCAAGTTCAATATCTGGAAAAAAGGAGTAGCAACTACTCTTCTGTGCATTCAAAAGATTACCTCGGTAGGTCTCATCAGGGTCAAATTCATGTTATTAATAGCAAAATCATCATCCTTTTGCTCTTGCTGGCCTCCTATTGCTGGTGTCCTCTTGCTAGTCATCCCTACCAATCATATTATACTTCACAGTACTACCTGGACTGTATCCTTCGCAAATCTGCAAATGACACTGAAGTAGAAGAAATAGCTGGCATAAACAGTAGAACTTTGACTGAGAGAAACCTCAGCAAAGTCGAGGACTGAGCGTCATGAACCTAATTAAGTTTAACACAGAAAAGCACAAAGTTTTACACCTCCAGCAGTGTAATTGCAGTGTAGACCAGCAGTCAACACCAGGTCCCAGCACATGGTGGACATCAAGTTAAACAGCATCTAGCAGTGCCCTCTAGTCATGAATAAGGCAAACTGCACCCTGAGCATCATTAACAAGGAGGGCCCAAAGAACAAGAGAAGTTATTCTCATCTTACAGTCTGCACTGATGAGATTGGCATACTACAGAGCCAGCTTTTGCAGCCTCACTTCAAAAGCAAGTTGGAGAGATCCAGCAGAGGCCTGTCACAATGGTCCGGGGACTGGATCCCAGGATGCACAAAGAGAGGTTGAGGATGCTGGCCTTGCTCAGCCTGGTTAATGGTAGGCTATGGGGGCAAGCTGATGTGAAGGGGAATCACAAAGACAAGGAAGCCAAATTCTCAGTAAGCAGGGGGAAACAGCCACAAACTGGCATTTGGGAGGTTCAGGCTGAACATCAGCAAGACAACATTTCCATAGAAGAGCAATGCAGGTCTGGATCTGGTTGTCCATGGACATATGGAATCTCCACATCCTTGAAGACCAGACAGAGTCCAGGGAGACGTGACCCAGTGCTGGCCATAGCCCAGCTCTGCCTGAAATTTGGGCTTGATAACCCCTGAAGTCCTTTCCAGCAGACGCATCTACAATTCAACAGATGTTTAGCTGAGAAGTGCTTTCATGGATGCCTCATTCTCAGTTAAGGCTTCTTCCTCCTATCACTCTGTATGGTCACACTGACATCTTTTTGCCTTTATCCATATTCTCCCAAGAACAAGTGAAATTGAGGACAAGGTGGTATTAGAATGATCAAGTACAAGATAACCATGAATGACCCAATCTTAGGAGGAAAACCAAAGAGTTTTGAAAAGATAGTCCTTCCCTTGGGAGATATTTTTCTTCATCTAAACAGAAGATCTCTTGGATGTAAATGAAAACCAGATTTAATATAATGCCACATGCTTTACTGAATGTATGAAACTACATTAATAATATGAGAATGTAAGAGGTTGCAACAAATAACTGAACCAACTTTTGATCCCTTTTCTTTTTTTAGTCAATATTGTCATCTTGTCTTTTTGTTCATTCTCACCTGACTGTGTCTATCAATTTGTTCCTCATTTAGTTTGCAAAGTTTACAGGCAGAAAAACTTTCTTTTTTGCTGTTTTATTTTTGTTGTTGTTGCTGTTGCCTCGGGTTTGTTTTCTATACTTTTCTTTTTTAAGGTCTTGGCCATTACAAGAACTGATAAGCCTTAGAATAAATTAAATTCAAAACCCCAAAATGAAATGGCTATGACAAAAAGATGTACATTTAGGTTAAAAAGGCAGGATGTAGACAAAGAAAAATCCTCAGTAAATTGGCTTGGCATTTATGCTGTCTTTAGCCCTTTATTCTAGACCAAAAGCTGTTGCCTAATATTAAGAATTTATCAAGAAATGTGCTCAAAGTAGTAAGGCAGTCACATGATACAGCTGTAGAGAGAAATAAAAGCTTGTCTATTCTGCAGAAAGAGCTGTCATTAGATAAGCAAAGAAAAATAGCACAAAGAATTATAACTTTGCTTGTACCAATTTCCTCGGAATCTTTTTTAATCCATTACACTGAAAGACACTATTAAAGCTGTAGTTACATCTCCTGGTTTGAGAAAAATGCTTACAGTAGGAAAAACACTTGCAAAACCATGAAGCAATAAATAATTCGACTTACAAAATGGGCAAAGGATCTGAACAAAACAATCCGTATAAATTTAATTAATTGGAAGCTAATACAAAAACGTTTGGCAAAGAAAATCTCAGTTTCCTTTCGTTAGAGAAGGATAGATTCCAGAATTAGGTTAATTACTGATCAAAAAAACAGCTCCAACACTGTATTAGCCAAGTGCTTTACTATAGTACAAAAGGCATGCATTGCACCACATTATGTGATTCACCTCTGTTACCAGAAAATTAATTCTAGCTATCTCAGTAAGGATCTTACTCCTTGTGTCCATCTACTTTGCAACCTGGTAGAAATAACATGTACTACAGGAAATCAACAGAATGAAGCATTTTCAGAGAATAAACATTCTTATAAGCATAAAAAGACCAGTAATATTAATTGTGAGGTAAGCTGAAAAATGCAGACACATTTGTGTATTGTAGAGAGGAGGACAATAACAATACTGAATCCCTACCAAAAGTATTTTCTGGGACTGTATTCCAAAAAGCACATATTAAGAAGAAAGATTTAAAAACAATCAGGAAGGTGATTAAACCTGAATTCAAAGTTTAATCTTTGGAATGAAAAAAATAACCAAAATATTTTCTGAGAAAGTTTAGCAGAAGCTTCCCTTTCTGTCTGTCAAATAATTCATAAAATCCTCATATAAAAAAAAAGACTTGACAACCATTCTCCTCCACTGATGTCCCCTCTTTAAAATTACCACCAAAGTGTACATCTCTCAAGTGTCCTGCCATCTGATCTCCCACCTTTGCAAGGTAATGACAAAGCAGGTCTGCCTTCCAGGATCAGCAAAGCTTATCTGCAAATTCCTTGCTTGAACTATTCCATATAATGAAAACAACTCCTCCAAACAGATTATGATTTATCACCAACATCACAGATTTTGCTGTATGAGGATTAAAGAACAATACATTTCACATAAATTATTCATTCACACACCAACTTTAAGACACTGCACAAAACTGCATGAATATCAACAACAACTCTGAGGGTGCCAGAGGACTGTCAACAATGGAAAGTAATTAACATATCATTTTAAGAATTAATTTACTTAAGGCAGATTTAAGTTTTGCCCATACATAACTCCTGCAGTTCTCCCTACTCCTCATACATAGAAGGGAAAGGAAAGTTGCCAGTGGCTCATATAATCATTGTTTCAACCTCACTTAAAATTTATTATTTTTTTTAATAATATGCAACTTGGAATTCCCTGATTATCTTCACAATTTTTAGAATAAAGCACTTTAAAATCACTTGAAAATGAAGGTTTTAGGTTTAAATTAGATTTTTTTTTAGATTTAAAATTAGATACAGTCTGCACTTTATCTAATTTTAATAAAACAAAAACAAATGAAAACCCAGGGTGACTCTGAATGCGTGTACTTGACCTACATGCACACAGTTCCTCATAGCTGTCTACTGAATAGTTGTACTCAGGACATGGTGATGCAAAATAAGAAGCATTTTAAAAACCACAATATTCTTTTTTTTCCTGTCAGGAAAGTAATGCATATTGTTCCTATCCTCTTTAAAAAAAAAAATCTAAGCTACATGCAATTTTTAAGTATGTGAATATCTCTCATATTCTAATCACAGAACAGTGGGCATATAGGCTGAAATTGATAATCAAAAACAGCAGAGAGGTCTCATAGGATTGCCACATCCCTTACAAACCACATTTCTAGATGGAAAGAAGCCGTTCACTTTGCAGGGAAGCTGTCAGTTGACCAATAGCCACAAGAGATTCAGACCTTGCGCTTCTGGAGCAGAATAACTTGCTGACCAATAGCACAAGTTCTAGTATTTCAAGGGAGAAGAGCAAATCCAAAATGACAGAACACAGCTTCCTAGGGATTACATGAATTTGGCCAGTAGGTAGGTCCATTTAGAAATTTTTATGAACTTGGAATTGCCATTATAGCTCAATATGTGCAAAACTGTTATGAAGTTCCTCCCAAGGAATGAAGGTTGTTTGTTTTAACATCTGTGTATTCATAACTTTAGCACTTAACCTGCTCAGAGACAAGATAGCACCCAAGTGCATGCAGAAAATAGGAGATTATGGTAAATAAAACCAGTTGGAATTCCATAACTTAACTAGAAGATCTTCATTTCACTCTTGAATAAACACCTTCACCATATTTTGTTCAAATACTGTATCCCTCATTTACTTCTTTCATAGTAACAAATACATTTTGAAAATTCCTTATAATGTTATCCATAAAAGTGAGGCTAATGTATGTCTCTTTAAAATTTTGACGGAAAAAAAAGAAAAAAATTCAAATAAGAGTAATGTTATAATTTCATAATTTCACGTTCCAAAGCACCTTTAAAGGAGTAAGTCAAAACATTACTCTACAATCTGTTGCATAATAGTCAGAGCAATAAATTACATACATTACCATAAAACCATAATGCTATCACAATTTTGTTTTATAATGGAGTCCAATTTTCTCTAAATTGAGATGCTCTGCTGACTAAATTGAAGTTTAAATCGGATGACAGATGATTTCTGATACACACGCACAATAAGAGAGACTACGCCACCCACCAACAATTTTCATGTTTGAAACATAACAAACAGTTTGGTGAATATGAATCAAGAAACATTCTTCACAAAAAAACAGAAAATGTGATTGGAGAGATGATAATGTGCTGTTACTGCCAGCCATGGATTGCCACCTTCTGAAAACTGAAGGTTGAGATAATTATATTATGCAGAAATTATTAGAAACTTTAGTAGTAGTAAGATTTCTCAACATTTTAGAAACTGCAGCACAAGTTGAACAATGTATGATCTTCCAGCACACATTTTTATGGGAAAAGATGATGCTTCTACATGTTTTCCTCCTCTTTCTAAAATATATTATTCTGTCAGAAAACTTTGTGCAAGTCAAAGAATCACAGAGTGGGTAAGCTTGGAAGGGACCAAGCTCAAGCAGGGTCATCCTAGAGCACATTACACAGGATTGTGTCCAGACAGTTCTTGAATATCTCCAGTGAGGGAAACTTCTCTGGGCAATCTGTTCCAGAGCTTGGTCACCCATACAGTAAAGTTCTTCCTCATATTCAGGTGGAACTTCCTGTGCATCAGTTTCTGCCCATTTCCTCTTGTCCTATTATTTGGCACCACCAAGAAGAGCCTGGCACCTCTTGACACCCTTCCCTCAGATACTGATAGACATCAAAGAGATCCCCTCTCAGTTGTCTTTTCTTGAGGCTGAATAGACCCAATTCCCTCAGTCTTTCCTCATAAGAGAGATGCTCCAGTCCCTTAATCAAATTTGTTGCCCTCCACTGGACCTGCTCCCAGAGCTCCATGTCTCTCTCGTCCTGAGGAGCCAGAACTGGACAAAGAACTCTAAATGTGGCCTCGCCAGGGCTGAGTAGTGTAGGTCACCAACTAATTAAGCTTTTAACCATTTGAATTCATAACTATTTTAATTAACGACAATTCACAGGACTACAGTGACTACAAGCTGATTTCCTTGCATTTAGAATTATCTTTCAAGTGTAGTGTACTTTATGACTCCCTTCACTGATTACAGAATTGCAGCTCACCTTTCTCTGCAGAGATGATGGTAAAAAAAGGAGACCATTATTTCAACAGCAGAACCTCCCCCCGGAAAGGGATTGCATAGCAATCAAACCAAAGAGAGCTTTATCCACAAGGAAGAAAATGCTGCCCCAGACCACGTCTCTGTAGCCTGTGGATGGTATCCTCTCTTTTAAATTTTGAGGAACAATTGTAAGAAGGCTTTAACCAGGAAAATTTTTGTGCCCAAGATAGAATTTTTTGACAAAACCACAATTTGCCACGCTAGACAAAATTCCACAGATGAGGCATTTGAATGAGCTATCGAAAAAAAAAATCTGTTGTGATTTCTAAATGAAACTGAAACAGCTTTCGGCACCTATAGGGCATGACCTCATTTTATAAATACTATCTACCATGAAACAGCTTTAGCTCAACACACATACGTTTTCAAAGATAAGCTACCCAGCTCCTGTTAAAACAGAATAAACACATTTATAAAATAGTGAAGAAGCTTTCAAGGATAGGAATATTGTTGTCTACACTCTTAAGTAGGAACTTCAACCAAAAAAACTAGCAACACAAATATCCTTACATTCTAACCTTAGATCACATTTAACAATTTAAAATATTAAAAAACTGGTTTGAGTCAGACTTGCTGAAAAAGGAGTTTAAATAAACTCAAGTTATGTTTTAAAATATCCATTTCCTATGGAAAAGAAATTTCCCATTTCAACAAGGTTTTATATGTAGGTTATTCATGGCAGATTGTGACCTTTCAACTCAATTGTTTTTAAACATATTTCTTGTTGGATACCTAATGTCATATATGCATGTAAATCAAACTGGAATGCTTGAATAAAGGTGAATAATTAAATTCTATTTTTGCAGCTTTCCAGCTTTTAAAGCATTCCATAAACTGTTACAGCTAAGAGGGTCTTCAGGAAAGTCCCCTCTTATGCTAAGACTGCATAGTTCAAATGCCTGCTTTTGTTCTTTGTTCAAGTCCTGTTCCATCCTGCACATAGCCTGGGAACCACACAGAGATAAAAATTATGGAAAGGGGGTGGCCAGAAACTTTAATTCACAGTCCTGCTGCGAACGCTATTGATGTCAGTCCTCCTGGGACCAAATGACAAATGAAGGCAGTATCATTTAAGGCACACTCTCTGGCAGCAGGATAGTACTGATATTTCCTCTGGTTTTGTACTCTTTGGAGGCAGTTGCTTTAACCTCTGCACTGGAAGAACAGAAATTTCTGTTTCATGGATTGAAGTATTAATTACAGTGAAAAAGTTTAATTCCCATTATGTGATTATATTATTTTTACCTTCAGCCATCTTAAATAAAAATACCTCACTAATCCTTACTCATTCCTTATTGCTACTGTAGGAAGTTAAACCTCTACCATTCATTTCTATGAAGTCAAATGAATGGAATAAAGGTAGTATTGCAAATGGAATTCAATTCCAGATGTGTTAACTAACCTAACATCTAATCTTTTGGGAAGAGATATTTTACAAGTTGGAAGATACCTCTATAATCAAGAACTTTTATATCATTATACAAATGAAGCCAACACACAGGTTTCATACACAGTGTATTCCAGATTTCAGAACTGCTACAAATGATCAAGAAATCACGACTGTGGCAAATGAGTAAAACCAGAGGATATAAACCAGTAATATACCAGTATTCATAATGTCTCCAACTTTCATCTCCTTGGAAAAGATTTAAAATCTGTACACACTTCCTGGTTGAGCAACAGAAGTTATGCACGTGTGGAGAACATATGCCCACAATGCTACCATGAAAACCAGCTGTTTTTATAAAGGATACAAATAAACCATTAATAGAGATCCACCTATTTCATATGCGCATTATGATTCAGAAGAATGAAGTCAAGCAGTATCTTAAGTAGACTACTGTTGCTGTTAAAATATAATATTTCTTGAGCAGGGTTTTTGATTCATCCGTCTTGTCTTCTTCCCAATTTCCAATCTAACAACCTGTCAGAACTTAATATTGATTCTACATTGATGACAATCTTTGTCAGCTAGATAAAATGCTTGACATTTCAAGTTACACTGCAAAAACTAGCCCTTTGCTACCTACCTTCTCCTGTTTTCTTCCTCCAAGTCATCCTTTTCCTCAAATAGTAGGTTACATATTTTTAAATATCCTAATTGTTCTTAAAGCAATTAATTAGCTATGTGATACTATGAATCTTCCAACAGAATTTGTCATAGCATTATGTGTATTCCATTCAAAATACACATATATGCCCATATATGTGAAAGAGCTGCCACACCCTAGTTTGCCATGATTTTTTTCAGCAGATGCCAGAAATTCCTTTCCTGGTAGTATTCCTGCATACCTGTCAGGCGTACCTAAAATACCCTACAGTGCAGTCCTCCTACTTTAAAGGTACATCATTAATTGCCCAGAAGAAATTAGCATAAGCAATAAACAGTGAAGCATTTTTAAGCCCTTCATAATTCATTCACAGCATCCCAACTATCCCAAAACCACACTACAGATGCTCTTTGTCCTGATTTTTAAAAATCATTTCCCTTCAAAGCTTTTGTGTTGCAACAACACAAGTCATAAGGCAGTAATAATTCCTACCCTAAGCCTTGATCAGAAGTTCACTGAACCAATAACCTTAGGCAAAGGTTTGAATCAGGTCAGCAATGTTTCTAGCATACTACTACTGTGTATGATTCCATTACTACTGTTGTACATTCCACTGTGTTATTCCCTCATTTCTCAATAGCAAAGATTTGTACAGTGTTCTTTAACAAATAAGTGAACACATGTACTCTATTTCTGTATTGAGGGGGAGGGGGGTGTGACTGTGTATGTGTGTATATTTTCACAAGGACTTCTATCAATACACAATATATAAAAGTTGCTGGTTTTAGAGAAATGACAGCAACAGTAAACGAAATTTTTTTCCAGTAAATTTTCACATTACTGCCCAAGTTCTCTTTAAATACTAGAGAAATATGGAACATTTTCTCAGACAATTTTTGTTTAAGCTGTTAAGCAAACCATTATTTTTACTAGCTGGTATTCTCCCTTGGAAAAATAGTACCAAACAGCTTTTTAAAACGTAGGTTATCTTGAAGATGTTTATCTTGACAATACATACACATGCAAATTTTAAGTTACTCTAAAAAGTACCACTGTAAAAAGTAAAAACTCTATCATAAAAACATTGTTCAAAGACTAAAATATTTATTTTCATGTAAGATGCTTTTTTTTCCAGAGGCTAAAAATTATCACTGTTTTGTTAGTACATGAAATCAAAATATAGTCCTATTTCCTAAGATAAATTCTTGTGTTGTTTTAATACCTTACTTACAAATGAAATAGAACGGTTATAGATTGGCATTTCAACTTATTTTCTTCAGTGGAAAAACCAAAAAATGGGAGCCAGAGTATCAACATTGAAAGTGACAGTATGGTGGTAAACATTTATACTGATGTTATTTTACTTCTGTGAATGTATATAGCTTCTCATTATAATACTAATATGAATGAGATCATACACTAACTTGATTACCTTCAAAACACCTGGATAATTTATCTCTAGTTTTCAGTGTAAATTTAGGAGATTGCATATATCAAGAGTGATTTGTTTTCATTATCACAATATTAAATGAGTTGAACAGCCCAACAAATCAAACATGACTAAATTCAATACTGAAAAAGCAGCCAAACGTGTATCTTGGTTGATCTACAAGTACACTAACATTCAGTCTCTCACCAATTTTAGAAAAACTGCAATTTATTCCTGAAGAAGTCATAAATAGTACCCTTATCAGAATGGTCATTTATAACACTCAGAAGACTTTAATGTTTTATGGACACAGACACATGCAAAAGGAAGAAGGAAAAGGAATATACTTCCATACATTACTAACTATATTAGACTTCAAGTGTTCCTAGGAAGCCAAATGATTAGTAGAGAATGCCTTAGAAACTAAACTGACGTGATACTGGAAACTGAAGAGTTTTGAATATACTTCTCCAAATACATTTATAGACACATATAGAATATGCCTCGTATAAACCAATATTCGACTTATATTGGAATGTCTTTAAATGACAAACCACTTTGCTTTTCAGAACAAGCATCTCAGATCTGTTGCAGCAACTCTGCCAAGCTAAATTTTTCATTTAAGTAATGGCTTGATACATAGATGAAAACAAAATTCAAATTGTAACTATCTTGAAAAGGTCATCTGTTTGAACCTTATCCCAAAGGCCATCTGGATTTGCATATGCAATTATCATTATTTTAGAATGGCAATCTTGGGTACTACATCATAGTTTATGCAGAAGAATTCATAGGTATTTAATATTCTTATAGGAAAAATTCACTTTTTCATGTATAATGGCCCTCTGGATGCAATTTAGAAAACTCAAAACATTTTTCCAATGCAGTATAAAAATTTATCACTTCCACTGTTAAAAAAATTATACAACATAACATTCTTCCAGTTTGTGTTGCATTGCTTTGCCCCTTAAACAGAGATCTTTAAGATATGCTTTCTGAAAGAGATTTCAGCCTTCTGTTCATATCAATATCTTATTTTACCACCACTGCTGTTGATCAAAATGTCTCTGTCACTTGAATCCCTTAGATAAAAAGGGCACGTAGACATCCAGGTTTCTTCCTTATAGAATAGAATCATAGATTCATAGAATATGCTGAGTTGAAAGGGATCCATCAGGATCACTGAGTCCAGCTTCTGGCCCTGTGCAGGACACCCCAAGAATAACATTTTACACCTGAGAGCATTGTCAAGATTCACTAGTTAGAACAATAACAAAAAAAATTTTGAATCCTCTCTTTAGGATGCATTCATAAAAATTCCACGAAGGAGAAAATTTAAGAATCTAAGTTGTCTAATTTGAAAAGGAACAACACTGAATTTGGAGTAATTTTTTTCTTTGCCTGGATTTACAAATACACTTTTAAAACAATGAGCTATGGTTTTCAATACATATTTAATATTAACCTCCTGGTGGAACTAGATAATCAGTAATTAATATCCCACACTTCCAGTTTGCAACTTCAGTCATTCCCTACGCATCGCTATTTGATGTAAGATTCACTATTATTAATCTATTTTATTTGAATTAGACCGATCTTACATCAATTTGAATCACATCTGTTACAGAGAGTTAAAAATCACTATAATACGCATTTCTACTTTCTTAATCTTTACTAGAGTTTCCAACCGCTGGCTTTGCAATGTTTTAAATACAATCTTAGTTAGATGAGGATATATAGAAAATATACAAATGGAACTTAGCAAGTGCCAGAAATTCAAACAGCACATTTTTACACAATTTGAAAATGGCAGGCACTGCCAGTTGCAGGATCTTTAGAAGATAATAAAATCCACGACTGGCATGTGAGTTCGCTTCTTCCCCCTACTTTTACTGACAGTAACAACTGACTAACTTGCAGTATGTATGCTCCAATTCAGTTATTATTTCTTAACAGTCCATTGCCCTTCTGCTACTAATTAAGCATTTTTTCACAAGGACTTTTATCAACAACTTTTTGCACAACAGTGCAGAGATTTTCAGAAAACAAAAAATCTGAAACAAATTGCAAGTTACTGCTCAAAACAAATATCATGGCCTTTATAAAGATCACATATCACAGCTCATCATATCCAACTTATTCCTTTTTTACAAAACTATCACGTCTACATTTAGAAGACTATACAGTTTTCTCTGAAAACCAGTATTTTTTGTTTCATAAGATTCAAAAAACATTTTCCTAATTTAATTTTTGTAGCTTTATTTACTCTTATTTTTCTTACACAGAACATCCAGACAGATATGTAAATTGCTCAGCTTTCTATAGGTGTTTTTAAAGAGATGACCAAGTCTACTCTTAGAGTTTTAAACTTGCAGTGAGAAAGTATCTCGCTTAGAAATACTGATAAAACTTACAAATGCTAATTGGGTTACATATGTGATTTTAATAATAGAGGTGGAAAAACTGCAAGGTGATTAACATGTATTTGTTTTTTACTGTAAACTTCCATTTAATTTTATATAGAACAATATAGAGATAAAAGATCCATGCATAACAGACAAGTGAAACCAGATACAAAAAAAAACTATTTACAAGGAGTGAAAATATCTGTGGATATAAGGAACTGGCAAGCAAAATAGGACCAGATAGCCCTGCAACTTCAAGTCACTCCACTGCTTCCTGTGGTATATACAAACCATATTTATCTTGGATCTGACGTCATTTTGATTCTAGCTACTGAACTGTATAATAATAGAGTTAATATTTTTAGTATATGTAGTTAAAATAGCAGCAAACCAATTCCCCCACTGACTGAATGCGCTGAAAAATAGGTCCAGAAGAACATGTGTGCTCAGTTGTAGTTCAGAAGCTTGAACAACGTTTACTAGCATCTTTCTGCACCACAGTTTATTTGAAAATGCACAGCATGAACTTTTTAGCAGTTTTCCCCAGAGGCAGTAGTGCCAAAAATAAAAACCAGGGGTTTCTCTCAGCTGCCTAAGCATGTAATATTTATTTGAGTTCTTAAAAATTTCCATCTACACACTCTCTGGAGGCAACTTCACCATCTTCCATGACAGTACTACCCAAATTCTCAGGCTGCCTTATCTTTCATCACCTTTCTTTCTTCCTCTGCATATACTCTTTCAGTAAACTCTACTGCTTCTTTCTTCTAAGTCTATCCTCCTTTGTCACTCTTTCTTGTCTTGAAAAAGACATTTTCTGCCTTGTTTGCTTTCTCTGCTTCATCCAAAACTCTTCCCTTCAGCTGCTTTCCCAACTACATTTTTTTATGAGTTTTTCGTTTGCTTGTCTTGTCTGCCATCCACTTTCCACACCCAGTCCAAGGAGGTAACAAATGCGTTTCTGTGGTATAATCTTATTACATATATCTCTCTGCTCAAAATCCCTAAAGCGTACTATGAGGTTCCAAAGGCTTCTAGTGGCTCCTCTCTCCATGAGGAAAGACCAGGGAGTCAGCCGACAGACTGACTTCATTGGGACGTACTAAAATCAGTGTCTCTTTAGAGCCATATTCCTCAGAACCTCCTTCTCATGTGATATTTAAAAAAAAAAAAATCAAATTACTGTAATTTGGAATAAAACACCACTAAATTATTGGAACATTTTCAGAGTAAAAATGGTCACTCCAATTTTCAATTCATTTTAGATACTCTTTTCTTCTTTTACCCCTTTGTAACACTTCAATTTTAATGGCAAACTGGATTATCACAATTAACTTTACAAAGAACAATACATTACTATTATTTTGGGCTGTTTCCAAGTAACAAATTAATTCAAGACAAAATTTCATAATGCTAGAGAATTTTTGCCTCACAGCTGTAGGTCTTCTCAACGAGTCTATGCATGTCCCAGCCCTATTCTGTGGTATTCACAAACTGAAGTACATACAGCTGAAATGCTACTAGATTAATACTAGTGTTCCCTCCCTCTGCCTGCCAAAAACAAACAGAAAAGAAGCCATTTACAGTTCCTAGAAATGTTGCCTAATACTGACCATAAATCTGAAGTCTCTGAAAAGCCCCTGCAATTTTCCATAAATACTTTATTTTTCCCTAGCGACGGCTATAGGGGATTTGTGACATTTTGAGGCAACAACAATGCCCCTGAACAGCAGGAAGCAGGACAGGAAAGGGTTTCAGCAGAATATGGAGCTAGCTGCAGAATCCATCTCACCTCCAGGATGAGGTTTGATTCAGAGATGAATAATAGGGCTGATGGAGTAATCAAGACTACATTCCAAAGGACCTTTGTTGGCTCAGAAAGAACAAATCCTTTGAATAAAGTTTCTCAGTGGATAAGAAAGGAAATTGAAACCTAAGACATGTTAGATACTACTGAACAGACAGACAGAACACTAGTATTTGTTTTTTCTATGAAAAAACCCCAAATCTTTCCATTGTTAATGGTTGCACAAAGAATAGGAAGACAGAGTGATGGACTAAAGCTTTTTTCTTTTTTCATCAGTATCTTACATATAGCCATGAAGAAAGTAAAATAATTCAAAAGCGTCTTCTCAATCTTTCTCCACAGTATTTTTATTCTTATTTTAAGAGAACATCTATTTGCCTATAAGGGATACCTAATGGGTATCCAGAGAGCTGCAACTTTCAGTAGGACTGCCTCTTTTTAAGTATTGCAAATTTTTGTTTAATAGGAAAGCCAGACAGTGTCTACCAGTAAGCAAATTAAAACACACCAACCAATTCCTGTGAACACTTCAGTTAGTTTGTCAAACACAGAGCAGCCTACAGTGCTCTAATAAGCCAGTTTATTAATACAAACCGCTCCACAAATAGACTTGAGAATTCCACTGAGAGCTGATTAACTCACACACATGACAGATTCCAGGAAACCAGGAAAAAAAAAAAATTGTAGTAAGATATGCAGATCATCAATTCTAACAGTTCTTCACATACAGTAAAAAAACCACTTTTTGCCTCTGTTACCATTACACAGCATCCTGAAACACTTAGCATTTACTGTCCCAGAGAATTTACTACCCTTCAAGTAGAACTTTAAATGGAGACAGACACTAATGCCTCTCAACTACACAAAAATGCTGGGCAAGTTGGCTTAAAAGATCTCAGTTGAAATAACTATCATCCTAGTTTATCAGTCGCTAACCCATTTAGATCTGTCAAGCCCTTAAAGTGCTCCATTATGGGTTGACATGTCACTGTATGAAGTTCTATCTATGTATACAACTGTGCTGTAGTTGCTTTGTGCCGTCACATGAAGCTGAATTTTGCTGCTTTATTATTGAACACGGTAAGAAGAGTCTTACCAGTACACCCAACATCTGTAAGTGCCCTATAACTTTATTTAGACAAACATTTCTTGTCATGATAAACAAAATAGGTTAGAATTTGCTGTCAGGAAGCCTCTGTTACATGACAAGTGTGAAATCAAGAGTAATCCATGCACACACTAGCTGTGGCTGAATTTAATACCTGAGTGTATGTGAATTGATTAAGGCAGAATAAGGCAACTGTATGGAGATTGGAATCTTACCAGTCAGCACTAACTGCTGGAAATAACTTGGAATACAACAAGCACCATCAGTCTACACTAAGAATGCTGACCAGAAAGCACAGAAGACTACAAACATAACAAAAGCAAAGCAGCAGAACAGCTACTTTATTGTGTCCAGAGGAACCTCTATGATAAAGTTACTCTTCCGTGTAATTACTTGGTCTTGTTCTAGAAAATGCAACAGTTAACAGAATGAAAATACAACTTCTTCTAAGCAGCCCTTCAAGGCTAAATACAATGGAGCAATCACATTATTCTTTGTCTTTGTGGCAAATCTGTCTATTAGTAGTAGTTAACCTCCTCCTTGCCAGACAGCTGAGAGTTCATGGAACAGGTTTTGCAGGGAGGCTGCATAGTCTCCAGCCATAAAGGACACCCAAAAGTTGCTTGGAGGAGCACCTCTTCTGGCCAATACCATGTTGAATGTGAGGCTGCACTTGGGCCCTCCACAAGTACCTGCCAATCAACATATGTCTAGGGTTCATCAGCTGTGATGGTTGCCCAGAGTAGTTTGTGCTACCTATCCAGAGTGTTTGTAGTGCTTTTGTTTCTTCCCCTTTCCTTCATTTGATGGAATCAGATACTAGATTTTGCTCACAGTGATGCAGAAACAATTCAGAAATAATTCATCTACATACAGAGAGTTGAGAGACAGGCTTTTCACAGACCTTAGGTTTAGACAGGTTAATTCCTGTTCTGAATTAATTTTTCAATGAGATTGTCCAGTAACCAAAAAATCTGCAAAAAGATAAATTCTAAATTAAACACCAAAGCTAGATACTGAATTCTCCTAACCCACTAGTACTTGAAAAATATTACTACTTTATCCCTTGAAAACTACACACCAACTTGAAATTTTATTTACAAATACACCTGAAGGCCTCTAATCTTAGTTTTTAAAAAAATTTTAGAAAGGAAGTGCTAAGAATTTCTTTCATCTACAACAGCATTTCAAAAATACCAAGCCACAGACATTACAAGAAAAAAGTAATCAAACTTCAAGATGTATCAAACATTTCAATACTGGAAAAGCTACTTGGCTGCATAGTGTGGGGGGATTTTTTACTTGAGCTGTGGATCTTTTCAGCAGCTTCTGGAACTTCAGATGTTCTCTATAAATTACTCCTTCCTTCAACAGGGAAACTAGTAGTTTCTTTGTGGGAAGCAGTATGGCCAAACAAAATAAGCTGGAACATTATTGAATAGAATAAAAAAATGCTGAGCATACATTTGGTGGCAAAGAATAACTAGTCAACACAATTAAACCCTTAAAAAACACATTTTCCCTAGCACTTTATGAGCCTCTAAAAATTTCCCAGTTTGAATTAATTAATGGGTAACAATAAGTCATTATACCAAGAGAATTTTCTTCTGTTCTGAACCATCACATATTGGTAACAAGTACAGCAGGTTTCCCATACGAAAGGACAAGGTGAATTAGAAGTATAAGCTCTTTGTGTCTCTGTATTCTCCTTTTATAGTTTTAGGTAATCAGATATCAATTTATTCTTCCAAAGTTCCATGCATTGATTATTTGAATGAAATATATTGCCACAAAGAATTTCTTTTTAGATTATAATAAAGGGCAAGAATGCTTCATTTCTTCTCCTTGGTTTGCTCTATCCACAGAACAGTTTAAAGAGTCTATCTAAACTCTAAGGGAATCGCTGCCTGTAACATAAAATTACTCTTTAGCTGAAAGCATTGCCTACTTCATCTGCTTCAACTACAAGCCTCCTTTCAACAACAAAGTAATCAAAGAGATAAATGTGGTTTTTTTGGTTAAACATGACCATGATGCAGGTAAGGTATTTCCACGTACATAACCTGCAGGACTACTCCTTGATATAATCTGAGGCTTCAGAACGCAGAATTATATTTTTCAAGGCAGTTGAAATAGACAAATATACCTCAGGACAAGTTTTTAGCAAACTTTGGGAAAGGACAGACAACTTATCATAGAATCATACAATCAATCAGGTTGGAAAAGACCTCTGAGATCATCAAGTCCAATTCTTGATCCAACATGGCCATGGTTACTAGACCATGGCACTCAGTGCCACATCCACTCTCAGCTTAAAAACCCCCAGGGATGGTGAATCCACCACCTCCCTGGGCAGCCCATTCCAATGTCTGATTACTCTCCCTGTAAAAAATGTCTTCCTAATATCCAACCTAAACCTCCCCTGGCAGAGCTTAAGATCGTGCCCTCTTGTCCTACTGCTGGTTGCCTGGGAGGAGAGACCGTCGCCCACCTGGCTACAACCTCCTTTCAGGGAGTTGGAGAGCCTGGTTTCAACCCCTCCCCCCTTCAAACCTAGTTTAAAGTCCTCCTGATCAGTCCTGACAACCTATGGACTAGAGTCCTTTTGCCCTTGCTAGATGGATGAAGTTCATCTGACTCTAACAGGCTAGGTACCATAGAATTAGCCCTATGGTTGAAAAAACAAAAATTCTGCGGGTGGCACCAATCCTTTAGCCACATATTGATAGGATGGGTTTTCGTACTCCTCTCCTCATTCATTCCTGCTACTGCAGGAACTGAGACAAACACCTCCTGTGCCCCTGTCCCATTAAACTAATTGACCCAGCCCCTTGAAGTCCTTGCTACTATTGATGCACCCTTGTAATGACCTTATCACTCTCCACTTCATCACCCATTCAAATATTACTGTCTTTATGTTCTTCATGTTTAAACACTGACAGAGAATCTGGGAGGGGGGGGAAGAGGAAAGAGAAAGGAAAAAGGGAAGAGAAAGGAAAAAGTTAAATAAAACCAGACTATAAACATTAATGAAATTAATATATACTGCAATTTATTGCAGTATAAAAAGAAAGATAAGATTAAAGGGGGGTTGACCTCTTCTTTGGACAGGATATAGAGGATCAACTATAACTGCAATATTTTACAACAGATTGTGTTTCAGAGGAGATGATCATATAGGGCAGGCCTGAAGCACTCTACTGCTGTTCATGCAGAGGCACTTTGTTCCCAAAAGGTAAAATCAATATACTATTTACCAGAAAGCTTTACAGAAACAGGAGTAAAAGAGGCACTGTCATGCAGCATGGTATAGTGTCAGATATAAACTTTCTCTTCCCCAGAATGCAGCTTTCCTTTTTTTACTTGTCTGCTCAGAAAACAACATTAGGTGAAGGAAGGCAGAGGACTACCATTAGATTCTCACTGTATTATCACTTCCAACTAATTTGAACACCTTAGAGGAACATTAAAGATCAGTTTCCCAATCCTATTTTGGAATCAAATGAACAAGTCAAACTTGATGAATATTGTGACTAAAAAGAAACCCTAAAAGAACTCATTCAATAATCATTGAAATGAACACAAAAAAGCAGCCCCGTTATCTAACCAGAAACTGCATTGCAACATTAAAAATTAAAAGTCAGTCATAGAACCAAGAAGAAAAAATTAAATGCATGATACAAATAAAGACGTAGACAATTTTTAGGGAAAAAAAAAAAAAGAGCTGGATGGACCAATTTTTTTCTGTTTTTTCCTCCCCTGAGGTAAATAAACTAGTTCCATAAATATTAGATAATACTTTTTTCCATTTCACACGGCTTCAATTGTAACTTGACAAAAAGCATAATCCTTTTGCTCAAATTCAAGATCTCAAGAACACACTAAGTTGAACTATATAAAAGTCAGTACATCAGTAGCAAAGCAAGTCCTACCTTTGTTTACAAATTACACCTTCATATCTTCCCAAATTAAGGGTCATCCCCTTTTTTGCACAACTCTTTAAGTAACTTTAAGTGGTTTAAAGCAGACTCATTTGGGGAGGAGCTGAGAGAGCTGGGATTGCTCAGCCTGGTGACAAGAAGGCTCAGGGGATTTAATCCATCTAAAAACCTGATGCTGGTAACTAAAGAAGATACAGGCAGACTTGTCAGTGGTGTCCAGTCACAGGTCAACAGACACAAATTGAAATACATTTAAACACAAGAAAAAGCCTTGACATGCTGTCCTCTGTACCCTCCTGACCCCTGCACGTGCTCCTGCCTGTCCCCACAGTGTTGGGTGATGTGCTGTAAAGATCAAACACTGTAACAGGCTCTTCCCAGGCTGGTTGTTGAGTCTCCGTCCTTAGGAATGCTCAAAACCTAACGTGACACATGCCTCATAAAACTGTTCTAGTTGGCCCTACTCCCTACAGGGAGACTGAGCTACATAATTTCCAGAGGTTTTTTCCAACATCAAATATTCTATGATTAAAAACAAATCTAAAATTACTCCAAACATTGTACTTTTAATTGGCAAAAAATATCCATGCTTTGTTTCACTGGAAAAGGTATTCCAGAATTCACCTATAGGTAAATCCTATTTTTTCTGGTTATATCATAAAGCATTATAAATATGCTACAAATCGACGCAACAGCAATAATTTTCCCCTAGACAGAACAGCAATAATTTTCCCCTTGGAGACAGAAATCCCATCCACTCCTGTTAGGGTCAAGATTCTGGGAAACTGTACTTCAATAAAGTTAACTGAAGGGGGGAGGGGGGAAGGAAAAAAACAATAGAAGTGTTACAAGTTTCACAAACAGAAAATCCAAACTACTCCAAAACCGAGGTTGTTGCAAATTAACAATACTGCAGACTTGGATATATCACATTACATGTATATGAAAAAGAAGTTTGAATGCCAAAACACAACAGAAATGTTGTACGCAAAGATTAGTCATATGTTTGACAACTCTCTGTATGCAAATTGGGCTATTCACAGAAAATTACAGTAGGCCTTAGCATAAGTGCTCAGAAAGCTAGGAAGTGCAAAGGGAGTCATTGCAATGTTTACCAACAGACAAAGAACAAACAAGAAAAAATTTTCTTTGCAGAAAATCCTTCCAATATATTAAGAAAAAAAAAATTAATTTCCACACAGGAAAAATATTTTGGTAGGTTTACTGAACAAAAGATGTATGGTTCATAATTAAAACACCAAATAAATTCTAATAAAATAAAATAACTCCATGAATTCTGAAGAACAAACACAAGGAAGTGGAATAATGTCTAATACTATGAGTGGATATAAAATGTCAGGTAAAGGAATTAAAAGTGTGAGGAAACAAGCTTGGACTCTGTCATTTTACAGACTTCAAGGCAGAAACAGTGAAGACAGAAAGGAAAGAAAAATATGAAGTGCAATAGCTTTAACTTCTGAAAACATGGAAGAAAAGACATAAGTGACATCAGAGAAGAGAAAAAAACTAACTTTGCAGGTTTTCTTTGGCATGAGGTTGTTGGAGTTTTTTTCCTTCCCCTCCCAATTTAATTCTATAAAGAAAGGATAATGGCAATATGGGGAAACAACTAAAGACTGTGAAAAACTTTCAGAAATCAAGGTTTGCTTCATTTATTACAAAACTTTGGACAAGCTGCTAGTATTTGGAGTCAAAAATTAGGTAGAATTTTACATGTACATAAAAATACATTGTACCATTATTTCTTACGTGCATTTCTGCTAAATTCTAAATTCTCAGATTCAGCAGTCACTTCACAAACAGATGGACCAAAATTTACTCTATAATTTGAAAAGCATATGCAAGGGAAGTACGGAAGTTTCACACCGCCTACTAAGAATTCGAAACATGATTATGGCATTCACTGACCAATCATTCAGAAATCAAATGATATCTAAAACCAATTGCATACATATATAGCAACTTAACACTATTGCTATAACATGATAAATTGTAGTATTAGGAAGACATTTCTAGTTTAAAAATAGGGTAGAAACAAAGAAGTTCTCAGTCTTTCAATGAAGTGTCATAACAGTCAACAGCCTTAACAGCAGGTGTTCCTCAAGCTTGTGCTCAAGAGGGGTGACATCAAAGCTGACATGTGCTCTTCCCACCCATTTGTTCCATGACAGCAAGGAAAGAACTCATCAGGTCAATTATGATTTAATGTTGAGATTCTAAACCACTTGTAAAAAAAGCAAAATATACCCAGGGACAGTAAATCTTACAGCTCTGTAACCCAAAATTAAAATGAGCATTTTATCTCAGAGTGCAAAATACACAAATTAACAAAAAATAGCAACACTCTATTTAACACACTTCCATTAAAGTATGTAACAGCAAGTAATGAAAGACAGAGATTTACAGATAATATTGTGGCTAAAAATCTTTCCACCACTTCACACTTAGTATAGCTTCTCCTACAAAAATCTTGTGGACTCTACTAAATATCTACCAATATTACCTCGCTCATGAATTCCACCCATTATGTAGCAGTTATGCTAACCAAGTCTTTGCAAAATTTCCGGCTATGTATTAGACACAGAAATCAAAAGAGCATAAAAATTATCTCGATTCAGGAAAATGCCCATCAATTTTCAACTGTTTCTGTGCTTTTAACCAGCTTTGATACTTCTGATAAAAAAAAATATATCTTGGTGCCCTGATTTAGAATCTCCAAGGGCTCAGAGCAGAGCAAACCCACTGAAAAACTCTGTTTGAACTACTAAGAGAAAGATGTCTCTGCTTCAGGATATATAATTACAAAAAAGGGAAGGGGTGGGGGAGATGGAAATAAACACAAGCCATAAATAACAAAGTGCTGAAATATACACTAATTAATTCTCTGAATAAATAAATATAATCTCTCTAGTGATTAATTTTTTTGTTATTCTTGTTATTCCAAAGACCGCCTAAATCACTAAATTCATCCAGTACTATTGCAAAGTATTTCATAAGTGACGTAGAACTTACGGAAGGAAAAATACTTACAAATACGGGCCTTAATAAAAATGCTGAAGAAATTAAAAACACATTACAAACAATTTTTTTCCGTATACTGGCATATAAAGGAAAACAAAAAGAAAAAATGGCAAGAAAAAAGTAGTGGTTAAAGGGGCATAATCAAAGCTTAGCTGATTTTGCCAATGATTAGATCAAATTTGACATAACATTTAGGAAATGAAATCTTGTTAGTGTTTCCCTGTAACTGTCTCATCTTATTCTATTGTTATATCCTATCTGGAATTAGAAAAACAAGTGCTATCTCTGAGTATCTTATCCAGGTATAAATTGAGTCTGTTCAGGTGGAGTCTAGAAGTTTTACAAAAATGCTTGTACCTCTGCTGAACTTGGACAAAATAAATAAAACAAACGCAACAGAATTATTCTAAACACAGAGATTCGCTAAAGCTCAAGTAACAAATGAGGAATATATCCAAAAATCTGAAATACTGCTTTGCCCAGGGAAATGTTACATTGTTGTCAGGTTTCCATAGTCCCCTTCCTTCTCTTACTACTATCCGTATTACTATTATTTAGCCCTTTCCCCAAGCATTCAGTATCTCCCAAAAGAATGAGTACTGACAATTTATAAATTCTTACCATTTGATTATAAATTAAACCCAAATGACACTTACACCTGTAAGTCACCATTAGTTTTCTAACAGACTGCATTCTAGCAGCAATAGAAATTATAGTATGCAAGCCTCAACTTCCCAACAGTCCCTTCAACTTGTTGACCCTATGAGCACAGGATGAGCAGTATCATTAAAACAATCTCCTCTCTCTGGTGAGCAGTGACAGGACACAAATAAATGGAATGAAGCATCATCAGGGTAAGTTCAGACTGGACATTAGGAAAAGGTTATTGACTGAGAGGGTAGTCAGCCACTGGAACAGGCTCTCCAGAGAACCAAGCCTGCCAGAGTTCAAGGAGCATATGAACAATGCTCTTAGTCATCTGGTTTAGTTTTAGGTAGTCCTGCAAGGAGCTAAGAGTTGAACTTGGTGATCCTTATGGGTCCCATCCAATTTGAGATATTCTATGATTCCATGATTCTCTATTTAACACCTCCATGATGGCCTGGATGGTGGGATGAATGCATCTCATCAAATTCACTGGTTGTTGAGGGGAGGGGTTCACACAAACCAGGGTACCTGGCTGCGCTTCAGAAGAATTGCAACTGACTGGGCTGACAAATCTCAAGAAAAATCAGCAAAAGACAACCCAAAATACTATAACTAGGATGGAATAGCCCTATGCGAAAGTCCAGTGTGAGAGCTAAATGATCAGAAATCAGCTTTGCACAAGAGGATGTGCTCGGTCTGGTGGACAATTCAAATATAAGTCAAAAATGCACCCTTGCAGAAACCGAATGCTAAGGACATCCTAGACTGCAGTAGCTACAGCAGAACCAGCAAGAAAAGGGAAATGGTTATTCAAATCCACATCTTTCAGACTACCTTTTGAGTACTGTATTCCATTTTATGCTCCCCAGTATAAAACACATTGGAAAGACAATGAGATGGTTTGGGGCTAAAGTACGGGATGTACAGGGAGCAGTTCAGAGAACTATGTCTGTTCAGCCTCTAAAGGAGAATGCTGAGGGGACATCACAGTGCCACACTCAACTATTTAGAAACAGAGCCATACTTGCTGAAAAATCCACAGCAAAAAGATGAGAGGCAATGAATGTAAACTGAAGAAAGAGAAATTCAGATTAGATAAAAGAAAAAAAAATGTTCTTCATAAAGATGATCGAAAACCAAAACAGGCTGTCCAGGAAGACTGAGGAATCTTCACTCTTGAAAATATCCAGAACAAGTAGACATGGCCCAGAACAGCCTGTATACCTTCACAGCCAGTCCCATTCCAAGCAGGCAGCTAGACAGATCAATTCCAGATGAAACAGAAATGGTATGGAATAAGAGGCAGAGATTGTACCAGGTCTGGTTGGGGTGGAATTAACTTTCTTCAGAGCAGGCCTTATGGTGCTGGGATTTTTATTTGTGGTTAAAATGGTGTTGGCAACACACCAGCATTCTACCTATTGCTGAACTGTGCCAGCACAGTATCAAGTCAATCAGCTAAGTTATGACAAACAGACCATACCATACAATGTCATGCTCAGAAATAAAAGCTCAAGGGAAGGAGGAAAAAAGGGAAACAGTCACGGTTATGGCACTCATGATGCATGCAGGAAGCAGCTGGACATCTGCCTGACTACAGGAATCAGTGAATTAAATTTCTTGTTTTGCTTTGCTTAAGCATCAGACTTGTGCTTTTTCTGTTAAACTGTCATTACCTCAATCCGTGAGCACACTTGCCTTCCTTCTATTTTCTCCTTGTCCTACAGGAGATGGGAGTGAGCAAGATGCTGGGGTGGTGTTTGGCTGTTTGACGCCCTTCAACTTGAATGACTGTATGATTCTATGATAATTCTTCATATATGTTTCTCATATATACTACAGGTTTCAAAAAGAATCTCATAATGCTGTGAGAAAGAAGTTACTCATTAAAATTTTGGACTACCCCAAACTTTCTCAAGTTCTGTTTGTTTTTTCTTCTATGTAAAAAGTATGACAAATTCAGTATTGGCCAATATCCCAGGAGGGGCACAGATCAACTGCTACAAGCCAAGAGTGTACACATTTATCTTCGTATCCATTCCACCAATATTCACTCAAAAGTGAAAAGAGACAGGAACAGTCTCAAGGAAGATGGAGCAAAACTGAGAAGAATGATTAGATGACGCATCATACTCCAAGTTTCTATGTGGGTATGTGTGAATTCTGACATATTTAAAAAATTTAAAGTATTTTTACTCTTGTGAGAGTTCAGAGAACATAGCTGAGCAACTGTTTTAACATGAAAACTAAAATAAAAATGTTGGCAGATGCACTGGATTTGCTCTCCTCCCAAGGAGAAGGGAAAAAAAAAAAAACACAAAAAAACCTCAAGGGAAATAATTAAAGCATAAGCCAGTAAGACACATCACAAGGTTTAATGGTTAAGATTTAAGGAATTTGTTTGTTTGTTTGTTTAGGTTGAGAGTGTCGTGGACTATTTTCCCCTTTTGCTTATTTAAAACCAACCACCTATTTTATCTTATGCACAGGTGAAAACAAGGGAGTACAGGGTTACTCTGAAAAGTCTAATGAGCTGCTACAAATGCCTCAGATGTTTTTATCAGAACTAGAATAGAATGTGTGAAAACAATGAATATGTTTATTTTATAACGTTTGACAGACATACTGCATTTACATTTCTGAGATGCAGAAGGTTTGAAAGTATAGGCAGCAATGGACAACACAGGTACACTCACTTTGAAACATTCTCCAGACAGGCTTCTGGGAGCTTTTGTATTATAAAACTTTCCAACAGACCACCACATGCTAGTAACATTATGATCTAATTTTATAGCACAAAATTGCTGCTTATGCATATTTGATAGCCTTGCTCAGAGACATCTGCAGAAAATCAAATGCTTGCAAGTTTATGTTGCCACATCTAGCTTTAAAGACAAATTAAAAATGCTCTCATTTTCATTATATTTGTTTTATATTACCTAAATAACCATGCAAGATCATATGGTATGAGTACCTGCAAAGAATTCATGATTTGCTAAACTTGAGATTGAACAACAAGAAAAAATCCGTACATGTTTACAAGTGGAAAAGGTAGGTGACATGGGATGACAATAATATGGAAATAAGTTGATGTAAGAATGAAAAGAAGAATTGGGGGTGGCGGGGGTTAAAACCAAATTATGAAACATCTGGAATAACAAACAACTTGATAAAACAATATTTGCTTACACTGAGTACTAATAACGTAGAACATATTAGAACTTGAATTCAGAAAAAAAAATATATACCTGCATCAATTAAGTGGATCCTTTTTTTCATTATTGTTGTTGACATTACTTGTATTATATTTGCTCTTCTGGACAAAATACTCAACAAGACCAAGCTAAGTTTTGTCTGCTTGATACAGAAAAATGAAGCATGAATTAGGAATCCGAAACTCCATTCATGATGCCATCTATCAAGACCCAGTTAACAGATGCCAAGGTACGTTAGTCAAAGTGAATGTGACAGATGAGTTATATTACAATGGATTACATATGGTATCCAGCTTTTCAAATTAAAAAGTGAACTGTGACACCACCAGGTTATTTTTAAAGAGGCAAGTGGGAGTAGGTTATATTCCTGATTAAGAAATCTAAAATAAGCAAAGTAAGAAAGGGTCATCTTAGGAATTAACATGTTTAAAGAGCAATATAACGCATGAAAAGAAAGGAATGTGCTCTAGATGCTACAGTTATATCAATCCATATTCTCCTTTTCTTTAGCATTTTGATCTGGTTGTTTTGAGTTTATGCATTGATATAAATGCCAACCTCATGCAGCAGCAATCTCCTAATTTTGAATTTATCTTAATAGTAATGGGCAAGACTTTTAATAAGCTTTTAGGAGTTTATTTCTTCTGTTATGGGGAGTTTTGCTTGGTTGGTTGTGTTATGTTTGGGGGTGGGGGCTGTGGGATTTTTTAGGTGTAATTTCTTTGGCTTTTTTTTTAATGTTTGTTTGGTTTTGGGGGTTTTCTGTTTTTTTATTGACTCAGCAAGACCAGAAAGAGGAGGAACAGGAAAGGAAAAGGAGGAACTGAAGTTTAGTGAACCAACAGGTGAAAGCCCATACATCACTTGTCATAGTCAAATGAGGACCCTGTGTCCATAAAAGGCTTATCTTGTGCCTTAGAAAGAGACATACAATTAGAGACTGTTGTAACAGGAAACTATAATCTGTGTTGGACAGATATAGTGATATGAGTTTGTTCTACATAGTTCAGAACTCGAGTACACTCACACCTTCTGTCAAGTCTTTTGAAGTGGCACAAATTAGCTGCTTTACTTAAAAATGAAAAAAAAAAACAAAACAAAACAAAACAAAAAAAAACCAAACACCACCTGTCCCAGCAAGAAATCATTTTCTGAAAAACACAATCATAAACTTGATTTCACTAGTAGTCAGTTCTAGCAGCACTCGCAGTGATCAAATTAAATTCTCAACTAATATGTGATTTGAACCACTCAAAATCCTGAACTCCTTTAGCAACTATTGAGATTCAGTTAAGTAACATGGAGATCTATTAGTGAACATAATAGATGAGCAGACATGCTCACTGCCACTCACACTATTCAGATGTGCTTGAGTACTACACAACAAAACATTCATAAAGAACTTTAACTCAGAAAAAAAAAATAAGGGAGGTCTTTTGTCCTGAAAAAAAAAAATCCTTCAAATTTTTACTTTTTCAGCCCTTCTAAGTTCACATATGTGCTTTGTGAAAATACTCCACTAAGACTGAAGAGTTCTTCCTTCCTAGACTGATCTTCTTAGTCATAGAAAGATCAAAATATGGAGGGCTATCATTTCTGCATAAAAGAGCCAGATATAATAACAGCCTAGAGATTCATCACCTTTCCTCTCATTAATGAGCTAACTCTCAGAAAGACAAAACCACAGAAGAGCAAGATAATGTACTAGGCAATTCACTTATTCAAGTAGCTTCATGTGGCCATTTTCCATGAAAGATCTCAAGAACCAAAGCTTATTTTTAACATTAGATGAAGTACCTAGTAAAAGACATCTTTTGCTATCATTCCTTTCAAAACATAGTGGGAAAGACGACAGAAAGAAGAAAAAAATTAAAACAAAATATTTCCTACTTTCACCTTTTCTCTCCTTCTTTCCTGGTTTTCTTTGGAGACTCCCTGGAGCCACAGTAATGATGCTTCAAAACATACCTCTTTCTTCTCTGGATCAAACATGCCATCACCAGATGTATGACTGATAACAGACTCAAGGCTTGGAAGGATTCACTGGGAGACACAAAACATTCCTATGTAAAGAGTTTTATTGTTTTTAGAGGACAAGCTTGTTTTCAGCTTCGAATTAATTTTTATGTAAAATCTGGAAATGAGGGAGTGGATGGGGGTGAATATGTCAAAACATAAACCTCTAGATTTTATTCAGCCCAACCAATTAAAATACAAGAAAAAGACACATAACAAAATGGAAGAGCTCCTCTCCGAAGGTGTAAAAGAGATAGTGAAGTTCCACACTTCAGTTTAATTTCAAAATATTTCATGTGAAAATGTGTGAAGTCAGAAAAATTTTACTTTAATGGAACTAAAAAAAGACAACATTCTCTTTTCTTGCACCAAGCAGAAGTTGCAAGTAGAAATATTTCTAGGCTAACTCTTAAAATACGGTAGCTCACAATTGTCCTAGTTCTGGCCCAGATCAGGGGAGGGGGTGTGGCCAAGACATTGTGTTATTAGATACCATCTTATGTAATGGCCTGGGGCAGGCAAAGGGGACTCTCTCTCACTTCCACGAAGAAAGGGCATGGTTTTCATTCAGGAGCAAGTGTGGCAGACAGAGTGATCAGGGTGGGGTGCCACTGGCTGTGGTCATGTCACCTTGGGCTTTGGTGAGCATTTTGCATGTAGATCATCCTCTCCTTGCACACTTTTGTTATTAGCACTTTTGTTATTGTTGATGTCACTGTTTGTTTTTTTATCTCATTGCTGTTCCCAGTAAATCTGGTTATCTCAATCAGTAATTTTTACCTTTTCGTGCCTCCAATTCTCAACCCCATCCCTGGATCGGGAAGAGGGAGTGGACAGGAGAGGAGCGAGTGAGCAGTGTCTGGCTGGGAGAGTCTTGCTGGGGGACACTAAATTAGGGAGTGCTGTTCCTAAACCATGACAGCCCTATGACAACACAGAAATATGGCAACAGGTACGATGAGGAGGTTTCATGATGGAAGAGTTTCATATCACACTCTGCAGCTAAAAAAGCTCTACCTGCTAATCAGAACTTGCATGTCAAGACTTGTTCTCCATGACAAACCAGAAATCACAGAAAACCAGACATCTTCCCTGTCAGGCATTTATAAGCATCATTACAGGATGGTTCTTAAGACAGCAACTAAGTGATGGAGAGAAGCTACTTCTCTTTGCGTGAGGAACTTCAGGAACAAGGAAGGAAAGGTACTAAACAGCATTTTGAGAAAGAATTAGAAGATTATTTCTTCTGTGTTACAACATAGTGTTTAAAAGCTACAGATTCATCATATTTTTGTGAACACTAAGTCACATAAAAGTAACCTTTTAAAAAAGATTCTTCACACTGAAATGTAAAGAACCTTTGGAATCCGTAAAAAAGGAGAAAGGAAACCACATCACACGATAGATTTTGAGAGTGATTAAGCAAATGCCAGTGAACAAAATCACATTGTAGATAGTGCTTTCTTCATTTATTCAAGAACAGTTCATCACTTACAGAACATAATTATACATTTTATCCCACTTGGTATTATGAATGCAATCACAGAAGTAAGAGCACATGTATTTTTAAGCATGATGATTTTAAAAAAAAAAACAAAAAACAGAAAACCAAACCTGTAGCATCTGAAGACTGTTACTTTTATTCTTTGTTCCTGACCAAAGTTTTTTACAACCATCAAGGAAATACTTTGTAATTGTAAGTGCAGGACAATAAAATGAGAAAAAAATAATCTATAGATATTCTCTATCTTGATTGTGACAAATAAAATTTCCTTAGACCATCTGTTCTTCTTTAGGTATAAAAGCTTCCAAAACAGAATAGGGTATTAAGCAGCCATCCTGCACAAAAGTTTCCTGTTGCTAAGAAACAGGAAGGAAAATAATATATCCAAGGTCAGCTGTTACTGAATTGATTCAAGCTGATAAAATTTTTGACCCAATTTGACATATTTCATAAGGAATCAAACTGACCATTTGTTTAGGCTGTTTGCTGTTTCCATAAGCTGTATTCTGCTTAGAATTTTTATATTTGCATGGAGATGATGAGAAAAACTGTGTTCAGTGAACAGTGACAGAAATGTCTCTCTGGTTAGGCAAATCAACAGGGAATTACAGTACTTTGAGAAATCGTTCTTGAGGAGTTCAAAAATTCATTGCATTTTGTATGACCTTTCATTTCTAGCAGCTTTTTCATTGGACAGACTTTAGTTCTAGGTTTAAGTCAAAGGTTAACCCTTAAAATGCACCACTTCTTTCAACAGGTAAATTAAAGACAATGGTTTCACCTGAGGCGCGACTTCTGTAAACATGAAATAAGGCATTATTTTCTTGCTATTCCCAGCTCATTGGTTCAGCTGCACTCCCTCTCAGAAACTAAGAAATCCAAACCATATCTATACAAAATAAAATCCAAATAAAGTATTAATACAGTGAAATTACCACACGGCTTCCAATCGTGTTACTTCAAAAAGAGCACACAAAACAAGTCCCAGGTTTGCTACATAAACATTTAGGAAAAGATGTCTTAAAAAACATTCAGTATGTCTGCAACTCAGTATCATTACCCATTAAGCTTAATGAATTATGATTTTTTTTCCAAAAAGCCAAAACAAAAAGTCACCATTACTTTAAAGGCTTCCAATAAAGATCAGAGAATAAGATAAGGAAAGTTTGGGGAGTTGTTTTAAAAGCATTGCTCAATTTAATAACCTAGGTTCTTCCCCAGCCAAGTTGTAGGGACACATAGAAGCAATCAGGTACTTCGCTGTTTCTCTTTCTACTCTTCCTACAGGTCTGCATAGCTTTTATCAAGTAGCACATTGAAGAATTTCCCTCTTTCACTCTAGGGAGTTAATTACACTATATACAAGGCCCTGGAAAACAATATGGTTCCAGGCCCAAAGAGTACCATGTTATAGTCTACTAAACATTAAAAAAAGATACAAAACAAACAAAATGTAAATAACAACACCTTCTACAAAAAACCTAAACAAAACTGCTAGACAGCAAGTGTTTTTGTCTCTTACGCAGTCTTTCCCACTGGTTTGCTGCATAAGCTTGAACATATACTGACTATAACACATGCTCAACTACAGAAGTACAAATGTTTATCTTGATGCCTACATTCTTCAGTTTGAAAAGGCAGTTCACAAAAATATAGCATGTGCCATACGGCTATTCTTCTGGCTTGCAAAATACCTCTTGCTTACCAGGCTTGTTCCTGACGACTGCCTGAACTCTATAAAAATAGTTTCTTCTTACTGCCTCCTATTTGTTCTCTATATTTTCTGCTTATTATCTCCTTTGAAAATAATATCAGTGATAACACATCTCTTAAGAAAAAAGGGAACCCAACAGTGATAATGCCACATTTTGGTGCTGAAATAGCCACGGAGAGCAAAGGTCAAACAGCCTCCTGCACTCCCAAGGCTTCTTAGTCACATCAAAGGATGCTGGTACCTTTGGGGATCCTGTATAACCATTCAAAATTGCCTGTATTAAAAATAATTATTATTGGTGTTGATATATTGAAATACTATTTTAAAATTTAGTTTCATTAATTTACTATTATTGATAATGTTGATATATTACAATAAAAAATAAAAACAGATGTTTATATTAAAAATAAATTGTCTAATTAATACAAGATACTCAGTAAGAAACCCCATCCAGTCTTTTTCCTTCCCCTCTGACTCATTCTTCATTTATGGACTAAATTTTAGTACTCTGGTAATACACAAGACTTTTCTAAACCATAAATTGGTTTAGCCTGTTTCCACCTTTGAGACCTCTTAACCCTGCCAACAGTTCTCATGTTGACAAGGAAATGGAAGGCTATTCCAGTCTGTGACTGGACAGAGGTTTCAGTTCAGCATAAAACAGGTAGTAGGGAAAGCTATGCAGCAAATTTCTACATCAGCTCTTACAAAAGGAGAAGATATTAATTTGAAAATATCTCACTCATACTCATCCTTCCAGAGATTTCATTCACTCCCAATCTCAAACTCACCTACCCACAAGTGACACATCTGTCTAGATGCCAGGATCACCTGTGCACAACAAAAAGGACAAGAGGCACCAGCTATCAAATCCTCACAATGTTTCTGGCTTTATTCTGAACTTGAAACAACAAAATAGTTCTTGGACAGATCTTCATAGATTTTAGGAGCCAGGAGTGGGGTGATCCTCTACACTAAAACCCTAAATCTCCATAAATCTTAGGCCAGTTTGTTTTCTAATCTGTTTTTCTTCATTTGGAATATGGTCTATAGCCTGTTAGTCTGTTGGGCACGTAGGAAAAGTACTAGTGCACATAACAAGCTTCCACTGACAAGTCACTTGCTCTTCCAGAGGGTATCCTGGTCTTGACCCAAATGAAGTATTCTTTTCTTTTAACGCTTCTGCTGTTTCTGTTTGCTAAACACACCATTTCTACTTCATTCATACCAACCCTCATATATCTATTACAGATCTCTAAAAAAGATCAGCAAAGGTAAGTCAAGCCATCACAAACAGCACAAACTGTCATTCCTGGAAATCCCAGCAAAGAAGCCAAAAGCTGATGACCATCAAAACCAGCATCTGGACAGTGCTCTCAGGCACATGGTGCAATTCTTGAAGTTGTCCTGTGCAAGGCCAGGAGCTGAGTTTATCTAAATTCTGTTTTCTTGATGTCCATCTGCAAAGACCATTCTTGGTTATCCCATAAATTGTAGGTTGTAGTCTTTCATTATGACAATGTACCATATGGGAATGTTTCCAAGGGATAATTAGATACCAACACACAGTATCTTTATGGATAACAGCTTATATTTTTCCTCATAAAGAATACTTTTACTTCCTGTCTTTACAGCATTTGTCTCCTCTGTCTTGATTTTGGCCATGAACCAGAAAGACAACTATGTGCTCAGGACTTTCCACAACACTAATACTGATATGTAGGTAGGGAATCCTTCTCTCTAAAGAAAATGTTTTTGGTATTCTGTGTAGCAACTGTTTATCAACTATGCATACTTTCAACAGCTAACAAGCAAGTTTCACATTTAATGCTTTCCACTGAGAACATAGGTTCTCAACAAATACAACTAATTACTATACAGTACCTAAACTAACAAAATTAGGAAAGAGGACTTAGTTTGAAGGAAGATATCTTCTGACCCAAAATAACCACAGAAACATGAAACAGAGAATCAAGGCAAAAGTAGGCGAGTCTCAATGAACATTAAATTGATTCTAAAATCCTCCAGTAAGTAAACAAACACTGATTTGTAGAAAGGGGATTAGACCACCAGCTCTTTCAAAAAAACTCTCCATTAACCATTTTTTATTGCTTTCTTTACAAGGTATGGGTTCAGTCAAACAATTTCCAACCTAGAAATAAAACCATCCAGGGGATTTTTTGTTACAGAACATTCCCTAACTGGGAAGCAACGTTTCCTGGCAGAAATGCTCACAATTGTCAACTGTTTTGCTACCTGAAACAGCCTCTGTTATTTCCAAGTACTTGCAGTACCTGCCAGTTCTGCAATCGTTACAGCATTCACTACAGGACAAAACACAAAGCCTAAGCTTAAAATGTTGACTGAAAGCCAGACTTGCTGTCTAACAGTTTGAATATTATGCCAAAAATAAGCAGTTAGTTCAACTGGACTACTGTCAAAACCAGACCTTGCTTAACACAGTAGTAATGAGAGCTGTGGCAGAATATTTACTTTTTCAGCATCACAAAGTTCAAGACAGGAAACATTCTAATCATGTCCTGTTAAGATGCATGGTGTTTGTGCCTGTTTTCTCAGCTTTGAGGCTGGAATAAGGCTTGGTGTGTTTGTCCAGTGAGGACACTACAATTGTCCACCAAGAGAAAGAGCAGTCACTTATAGCACCACCTGTACAGTCCTGCAGAGTATGACAGCTAACCTTTCCCCCGTGGTTACTATTATCACGTAATTACTGCTATATGTCATACTAATATAGTAGCTACATGACAGTAGGGGTAACCATCAGCCAACTGCAGAAATGGAAGGCATGCTCTTCATTGCTTCAGCATTAAAAAAAAAAAACCAAACAAAAAAAACAAACATTGATCTAGCAGGAGGATATTTTATATTCCTTGCCTGTGAAAAAGACCAGCCCCCTCAGGTCTAGTTTAGAACAATTACTTTCATTTTGCCAGAAAAAAAATTTCATTTTCATATTCACAACAGAAGTGGCCAGTCCGAGTGAAAATACGAATATGTAAGTTTGTTTGTAATTCCACATTTACTGCCTAACAGTTAATTTGTCAAGGGTGTATATCTAGGTATTTAATTCTTTAGAGTCTTTCAACCTATGTGACTATTCAGATTTTGAAGCTTTTCTTCATTGCCTGTCTGAGCAGGTGAACTTACAAAAAAAAGGGTATGTGTTGTATGAAAGCTGTTGAAACAGCATTGACTTCTAACTCCTTGTATCTCATTTCATCTCATTCTAGAGACGAGCACAGAGGAAAGGCCATACCACTGTCACAGACTGAACAAACTTGATAACAATTTTAAATGCAAAAATGGAAGTGTAGCAACTGTGTCTGACAAGGAAAACTCACCCCTGCAAGGCAAAATGTTGCATTTAGTTGCTATCTGATGTTACACCTGAAAGATGTATCTATTTCACTCTGATAAAGTCCTTGCTGGAACAGATACAGTCAAAAATATTTTGATATGTCTGTCTACTCCTAGATTTCCATAGCTGGGAAAAAAAAAGATGCCAGCAGTTAAACTGGTGATATTTCTAATCACAGCAATGGCTAGGGTTTACTTCAGTTTAGCACATGCCCCTCCACACAAAAACCATCTACGTGGACGAATACACACAAACTGCTCCAGAGCCGGCACTAGCTGTGTTTTTGCTAATCAGGCTTGTGAAAAAGAGTCAGCAAATTGGGTAACAGTCACAGTAACAGAGCATTATGCAGATTCTGGCCTGAAGGCAGAGCACAAGCAGCTCTGAATATGGGGAGAAGAACAATGTGTTAAACTAGTCGACTATTAAAATAAGGTGGAGGTGCAAAAGATTTGACCTTTTTTAAGAGAATGTACTCTTGAATGCTACTCTAGACTGCATTTCTTTACCAGTTTCTCCTTCTGTTCCTCTTCCTTCTCCCCCCACCCCCATTCTTCTTTTTCTTCTGGAAGCCTTATGGTTTGTCAAGTAATTTTTTTTAAAGGTTTAAAAGAATTAATGGGATGAGCAAACAACTTTCTGGGAGCTCTATCCAGGATGTTTCCTTGGCCATAAATAACTAACTAGTTTCAAAAACAGCATTGCTCTATTTCAGTTGCAGAGCAGGTGGTCTGTTAAATCCTAAAAGTTATGTCTGTTAGTTAAGTGTTCATGTAAATATTTCATTAGGCTTCCTGGCTTATAATAAGCATTGCTTAACACTATTTTATGCAACACAAGCTGCAGAAATCATTCTACCAAGGGGAAAAGAAAAAAGATGAATGAGAATTGGATAACTGCAGTTGTGGGGTTTTTTTAATATCAAGGAAAAAAGATTATGAATTTTAAGTTAAATGTGCCTGTTTAGGGAAGATACATCTTGTTTCATGTTGACATTTTATAGTCTAGGCAAGTAAGCCCACATTATCCCTTTGCTTTCTTAATTATAAACTTATTCAATTATTTTAAAAAATCTTTCCTTAAAAAATTACTTTATAAATAGTTTAAGAAAATATAGGACATGTTTTTTCACAACAACTTACCATAAATTAATTTATTTCTATAACATATTTTGTGATCAAAAAACATTATTAATCTTTTTGTGTTCCAAAGCAATAAAGAGAAAAAGTCAAGCAGGAGTAGCATATAGCTGTTTAGATGTTAATAGTCAATCTATTTGTATTTCTATAAAGTTGAGGGATCTATCTGTTGGTTGACTGGTGCACTCCCAGAACACTAACAATTAAACACTACCAGAAGTTGCCTAGTTTCTCTGTCAGTTTTGCAAGACATCATCTGTTTTATTTCCTAGCATTTCTTCCTTGGAAAGTGATTTAAATAATCCTAAAATGCAAATAACACACAGGATTAATTATACTTTAAACAGCATTTTTATTCCTATTTTTATTTTTTCTTGTTCATAACATTGAGGAAAGAAACATTTTCCTCAGACAATTTTAATGATCCTGCTCTCAGATGTCTGTTATATTATTTGTTCTCTCATGAAATAAACTATTTTATTATTAGCCCAAAAAGCAACATTGTCTGTCATAATTCTTATTAGTTTGTCAGCATAGAAGAGCATAATTCACTGCCCTTGCAATAACGAAGTTTTGCATTCTTCAACAGTATTGTGTAGAGATAGTGAGGCATAAAGTTGTAATTTAGAGATCCAAAAATAGGCTTCGATTCTTATTTAACTAAAGGTGAAATCGAAAAGTTAATATCTGGAGGGAAAAAAACAGATTTCTTTTCCCATTTCCAGTAAAGCATCTGCATTCTCTCTGTACATTTAAAGTAACGCACAACAACTGCGACGATTGCACAGGGAATTGCAGACAACATAATGCATGAAGAACGATTATGGAACCGCACAGCCAACACGGCATTAAGGCATGGACAACCTTCCAGCTCTATAATGACTATTTCAGAGGAATGAAAGTAAAACTCATACAGCTGCAGTCCTATGGAGACCATAACACTACAGAGCGAAGCAGAAAGAGAACTGGAGTAAGCTTCACACTACTCCTCAGTAATATTAAAGTAGGAAGCTAGGTCCAAGGCTAAATTATTAAAAGCGAGAGCAGAATTCTCTTCTACAAATTTGCTAAACCAAAAGGTACCCATTATAATGTAATATCATTTCCTGAATAATACTGAACATTTTTAAATGTAGACATGATACCTGGCTCAGAAATATCTCCAGACACTAACACATAGAGCTGTACAGTCTCTACAGCAAGCAAGCACTAAAATTCCTAATCATCTAATTCTTCTGCAGATCAGATCCTGACTTTCAGATCAGGCATCCAGAAAAGGAGAAGAATGACACGGTGAAAATACACATTTGCAAATAAAAAAAAAATTAAAAATACTAAATAAACAAACTTTAAAAAATAAAAAATAGGTCTAGCATCAAACAGGACCTATGTGGGTAGAAAAGGATATACGCCATATATCCCAGGCAACATTTAGCTGCCTGACTACAAAAAGTCCTCGTCCCCTATTGTGTATTCACTGTGTAGTATAAAATGAGCTTAGAGCTCTACAGATAAAAATGTCATACAGCTCTGATTTATCGCCAGCACATCAAAATTTTGAGCAACGGTTCTATGGAAAGGGGACAAAAGGTATGGAAAAAGGTATTATACACATCTGTAATACATACTCACATACACCAAAGAAACCTGCAGAGCAACTGGGGTCTGCTGTAATAGCCAAAGTAGGTAACACTGACGAGGTGTTATCACCTGTGTGATCGATAACTCAAATTAATGGGACATTTTGTCTATGCTGTTGTCACCCTAGCACATCAACCAGGCTTCATTTGGGCACACCTGCCTGTCTGCCTTCACCATCTCAAACCACACATGCTGTGTTGAGCTGATGTTCTTGTTAACTAGTTCCTTATTATTCTCTCTCATTAGTATCTTTATCTGAATCACATCCTACCAGATCAATTCTTATTTTTTAGCACATATCATTTTTCTAGCCTAGACTCTGGATATCACTTCCCCATCCTACAGTTTGACTCCTCAGGTTTCATGCATTCATCTCTCTGGGTTTGTTCCCTTCCCTGTTATTTTCTGCTCCTAGTTTTGCTTTTGCAGGACTCTTAGTTCTAAGCAGCTTTCTCTTCCAGAGTTCCCAGGCAGCAAACAGCAAGTGTCAGTTGGGCTGCTCAACACCCTCATCTCCCACAGCCTGAAGGACTCACGTCTGTGATTTCAGAGTAATCCCACTTTGGCCCAGCCATTAAATTTTACAGAGGTTTTAGCCAATGAAGTCTAGGTCTTCCTAGAGCAAAACCAGGTGTTTTTGAGTTTTACTATTTTCCACAAGCAATTAAATCTTCTGAGGAAGGGGAGAAACTCGTTCCTCAGACAAGAATCAATCTATTCTGTTTCAAGGGCCCTATCCTGAAGCATCAGTATGTTAAGTTTTCCTCTGCATTTGACAGTTATCTTTTGCCCCCCAGCTCAGCTCTCTGACCTTGCTGAAACCTTCAAAAATTTCTACTCAAAAGACTGGCAGACATCACACAGGGAGTTTAAAGCCCAGCAAAAGGTGTAAGTAACAATGACCAATGTCAAATATCAAGAAATGCTGACTTTAAATAGATTATTAGGATAAAAGAAGAGTATTCATCATTTATCACATTGTTAAACTACCATTTCAACTACCTACTTTAGAACTTTACCCAAGAAAGCTCCTTTCTAGTTTTTTTTAGTAATTTAACATTTCTACATGTTAAAATTTCCATTGCCTTTCTAAGGAAAATGCTGTTACCTCCAAATTGTTTTTACTTTGCTGTAGTTGTTGAAACTGGTTGCTTTTGTTTGAAAACCTTTCCCCACACCACCTTGGACAGAGAGCTGCATCTGCTGTCAAATATGCTTTTACTATATTGGTTCACTTTATCTTTATTTTAGGAAAATACTACAGAAAAAGAGTTCCTTGCTCCATGAATTTAGTTCCTTGTTCTGATAGGCATCTCATGATCTTTATGAAAACTTCTTCATAAATCTCAGACTCTAACACAGTAAGATATAGTTTGAAATAAAATACCTTCAGTTGGGAGACTATCGATTAGAAACTCTAATTTCTACAGTAAATTTATACACAGCCAACATGGTTATTTCCTCTCCTATCAGCATTGCCTCATTCCAAGTAATTCTTTCCATGTGATTATTCCCACACATTTATACAGTACTTACTCTATACATTTCATTTTACCATAGAAGTCAAGCTTCCAAATAATGACATAATACAAGTCAAAAAAGGTTGACACTGCATTTTGTTTCTTAAAAACAAAATTGATCTTATTTACAGCTTAGCTATAAAGACAGCTATGTAAGCACAGCTGAGGCAAAGGGACCCTTAATCAGTCACACTTCCTTACAGTATCAGTCTCCTCGATAAATTCCTAATACCTTTTTCTAATTTTCTTTTACTAATATACACAGAAATACCCCTTCCTACAAAAGCACTTTAAGAACTTGATTAACACTGACGTCAAAACCATAATCCTGCAATTCCCTGGATTAATTTTTCCCCCTTAAAAAAAAAAAATAAACCAAAAAAAGTACACTACCCTATCACTGCCTAATTAGCTAGCTGCTCCACTTCCCAATCAATCTGGACTCAGATTCCAACTTAATTTCCATTTCCATACTTCTACATCTTTTCCTGCAGGCAACTCGAATTACTTCTGTATAACATGGCACACAGTGTAGTTTTTTAGACAAACCTAGACTTTCAATGTTTCCCATTCCCACTCTTGGAAACACATCTGATGAACTTTGTGCTCCTTACTCCAATACCCTTTGCAAGGTCTAAGTCAGCTTGATAGTTTCTCTGTGCAAGCTCCTGACTCCAGTCCGAAGGCACTGAAAACTTAGTTGTGATGATGAATACAATCATTCTTTCATGAGTTCAAGTGTATCTTAATGATGGCTCTGCAGAACACACATATGCTTAACTGTGGTTTAAAAAGAAGTAATTATAATGGTTACAGCCTTTAGAAGTAGCCTAAGTTCTGAAAGACATATACAGAAATACTGGTGGCAATTCTGGAGAAAAAATGAGTTCCATTCAATTAGGTACAACATCACCACAGGCAATCAAAAGCACTCCCTTGGTTTTTGTTTTTTAACAATTATCATTATCTGGATTCCTCACAGATGTTTAAGTAATGTTGTAAACCATACTGTAGCTTAGTGCTACTGACTAGTCCTTTAACTGAAGAATAATCCCTTTCAAGTTTTAAAATAAAAATCTAACTTAACTAGATTTCACACATCATGCATGTGGAATTTGTATTCCACAGCATAAAGCCAAACAAGGAGGCAGACAGAATGTGCTCTAAAACAATTAAATATTTTTCATTCCCACATATTATTTAACAAAATATTTTTATCATCATTTTACTCTGTAAAATTCCAATAAGCAAATGAAGATGGTTGTATACAGTTAGACTATATGATAAAAGCTCATTTTAACCCCAACAAAGGAGCACAGAGAGACAGTGACAAGTGGGGGAACACAAATAATATCTTGCCCATCTTCTCCCAGGTCCACAACAGGAGTAATTAGCCCATTAGAGAACTCTCTCTACAAACCCCAAGGACCACAGGGCTTCAGAATGACAGGTAGGAACACAAATTAGGGACTTGGAAGGAAGGGAGGCTTCATCCAGACTCTTCCCAGGGTTATCACAGGAGAGCCTCAGTCACACTGTCCAGGTGTTAAACCCATCATGTGAGTGCCCAGGGGTGTGGGACACATTATGGGACGTAGGGGAAGGGCATTTGGGGATTGCACAGGACTTGCTATGGGATGTTTACAGGAGGAGCGAAAGGCAGGAACAGAGATGGATTCACATGATTTAGGGAGGAACAAGCGTGAGAAAATAGAGGAGTAAGTGGATAAAAAGGGCCAGTTGCATGCAAATATTTTGCTGGTTGAGTCACTTGCCTCGTCATGCACTTCCTCTCTGATCAGTATAGTCTGTCCTATCTGCTTATTAAATCCCTTCTAGTTCTTTTCTGGGTGAGTGGTTCTGTTCATTCTGCATGTGTGCACAGGGGGCTGAGCACAGCAACTGGGGTGGGACTGCCAGCCACCAGAGAGACTGGGGCAAGTGGCTGCAAGAGTCAGCCTGGGCTGTGTCATGGGAACATGTGTCTGCAGTGCAGCACCTGGAGTGGGTGGAGGAGCACATTCACCTGTGTGCATGTGTACTGGGAATGTGTGTTCAGCCTGGCTGCTGGGTGGACCTGGGGCATGGAGCTCTGGCAGTCTCATCCCTCTCAGGCTGCAGAACTGGCCTGATATTTTCCTCTAGCACAAGGGAAGAAAAGGTTTTTGAATTTTTAAACACAGCAGATGTTTAAAACAATATTTTCTTTTCCCATTTCACACATAGCAATCATCATCTTTCATTCTGTATCTCTGTTCTGTTTCTTTTTCCATTACTTTTCCACTCAGATCATTTCACCCACTTCTATCAATCTTCTCTTATCATAGATATTTTCTCTCCTCCTTTTCACTTCCACCCTACACCATCTCAGATTTTAGCAGTTTGTTTTCCTCTAGTCTGCTTAGGCCTTTCTCCATTTTCAATAATCTTACCTTTCTCTTCCTCTCCATAAAATTCTTTTTATCATTTCCTCTTTAAATTTCTCAACCACCCTTTCAGTAGGGATAAAAACTGCCCCTTACACATTCTGTCACTTCTAATCAGAGTTCTTCCCGCTTGCCAAAATCTGTTCTTTGTAACATCACTCTCTTTCAAAGCAAAACACATGCAACTGAAGCCCTCATCTTCTTACTTAAATAAAACAGGGCTGTTTTAAAACACTGACCAAACAGGGTTTGCACTAAAGTTTTTTCACAGGAGGACAGAATGAAATCAGTACACTATTACTATGAATGCTGTTCAAAAGACTCAAAAAATTTAGAAAAAAGTTACAAAGTGCAAGAGACTGTTCACGTAATAAACTTATCAAGAAAACACTCAAGGGTTATCTGTTTCTTTTCCCTTTTTCCTCTGTGTTTTGTTGGAGAAAAATACAATTTGTGAGACTTTAATTTCTTAGGCTTTGCTCTACCTTAAGTCACCCACCTTACCAACTTCAACATAACCATATAAAATTGCAAAGTTGAGTTCTTCACTCTAGCAAGAGTTTATCAAAGAGCTATTATCTCTTTTAAGCATTTTGCCTTTAATAGACAGGCAGTCCCTTTCTCTCAGCTCTACAGAATACTGCATCCCACCAACTGTGAAGATCAGCATTTGAGATGGAATTAAATTTGGATTTTTTTGCAGGTATGCCACCTTCCATCCAATACCTCAGATCATCTGTTAGGACTTCAACTAACTTAAGGCATTGATTTTACTGTTTGATTTTTAAGAAGGTATTATACAAATAAGGAAAGTTCATAGTAAACATTTTCAATCCTGTAGAGTTATGTTTACTAGCTTTATGGAAACATCTGACTTCACAAAAACCCACACTCATCAGCTGACTCTTTAAGGCTGTTTACCCCCAAATAAAGCTAGCACAGAGAAAGACAATTTGATACCATCACTACATAGAGAAATTTTCTACATGGGACTGAGTAATAATTCCAGTGCCATTCGTTGATGTGTACTTGGCAGAAAGATTTTAAATAGAAGAGATCATACCCCTGTGAGGAGATAGCAGACATCTTTTGAAGGGGGCTGGCACTCAGAAACCATGCTTTATGTTTCTCTCCAAAGAAGCAGCACAGACCCTCTGAGCCTGAAGCAGTAATGATGTAGCATAGCACATTATCCACCACAGGCCAGGACGGGAATGTGCCTGCATTCATAAATTACGCAGCAAGGACTGGTCACACAGCCTGATGCCAGTTTCATATACTGGAAATGCTGAAGTAGAAGGTCTTCCCTTGGGAACCGTAGTCATCCCTTTCTTATGACAGCCAAGGAAGCATGATTAGATTTGTGCTAGCACATGGGACTTTCACTCTGAAGCCTATTTCTGAGCAAGGGTTTTTCCTTAGTCCAGTTGATGGCATCAAGGTCCTTGAAACAGGAGCAACAGAGAGCTCACTGCAACTGCCTCTGCATTGAGCCAACCCTGAATATCAGAGATCTGGAGTTCACACCATGTCCTTCTGCTACAGAAAGAGCTTCTAGCTGGTGGTTTCCAGCAATACACAAGGATTAATGCTGCAGTCCATATTATTCTCCCAGTCTCCTTTCATCACACTTAAGTCCTACAATGTCTTACAGTAGACATGGGCTTCTCCTTAAAACTGTGAAAGAGAATCATAGAATATCCTGAGTTGGAAGGGACCCATAAGGATCATCAAGCCCAACTCCTAGCCCTGCACAGGACCATCCCCAAGAGTTACACCATGTGCCTGAGAGTATTGTCCAAACACTCCTTGAACTCTGGCAGGCTTGGTGCTGTGACCACTTCCCTGGGGAGCCCATGCCAGTGCCCACCCACCCTATGGATGAAAAACCTTTTCCTAATATATAACCTAAACCTCCTCTGACATAACTTCAAGTCATTCCCTTGGGTTCTGTCACTGGTCACCACAGAGAAGAGATCAGTGCCTGACCTTCCTTTTGCCTCCTCTCATGAGGAAGTTTTAGACAGCATGGAACACATGCACACCCTTGTCCTGTCTGAAGACAGCTCCAAAAGTTCACTTCTCCACTGGCCAGAAATCTTATGTTAGTTCTTTTTTTATTATTACTTTATCTCATGCCAAAATTTTGTCCCTATAATACATACCTAACTTGGCTCATGTTACATCAATTTCACTTCTGAAGCAGTGTATTAGTAATAGGCTTCCTCTTCAAACTTTCCTCCATGCTAAGTCCCTTTCTTCTATAACATGATTGGCGCTTTTTTTTTCTTCTGGAAAAGACTCCAGAGAAGAGGACCTTGAGGAAAGGAGGGAGAACCCTATCTCCCATGAGACCCACAGTCATCGAGCCATCACAAGGTAAGCTACACTCTATGGAGGCCAAGGAACTGGCCCCTCAGCTGCAAAGATGGCCTTCCCTTACAGTACTTTTGTTTGGAATCTCTTCTCTGCTTTAGACAGCTAATGGGCAGAAACTAGAAAACAGAGATTAGTACGCTGCTGACCTCAAACACATTTTCACTCCGTGATGCAGCATAACCAAAACAACTTTGGCGTGCACAGCTGCCCCCTACATCTCCTCAGTGGGAGACCTAACCATACAATGCCATGATGATTACATTTCCAAAAGTTCCTGCAGAACCATGGTGCCATGTCCTTTCCCCAGAGTGTCCCCTCTACAGCTGTGTAACACATGAAAAAACATAACACAATGTGAGGGAGCAGTTAATTGTAGTACTTATAAAGATATTAAAAAAGAATAGAGAAACTATTCCTATGAGAAGAATAGAAAGCCTTACATGGAAATCAGTCAATGACCACTACCTTATTTAAAGAACTTAATTTGCAATAGAGATAAACAGAAAAGGAAGAATGTTGTTCTGAATTGCAAATGAAACAAGCTTCTGGTTTTAGATTGTCAAACTCCCCTGTAGGAGTACTTAAACTGTTTAGTGTTATGAAGTATTTTGTACCCCACATTTTCCACCATGTCCCACGTTGCCCACTATTTTAATACAGTCAAATTTAACACATCCTTTTTGCAGAAATCATGTTTGACATCTAATTTTGTCTACCTGAAAGTCAATTTGGAGGTACAAATACACCAAACTTTGATTTCAGTTGCTGGTGGGCAATTGTAGAAACATTCCCAGTACACTGTACTCTTCTTAATCTTCCAGACTTAAGTTACATATTTTATTCTACTTATGTCTGAGAGTTTGGACTACTGTTTTTGTCTACAAGGCACAACCACACTGCTGTAAGTGAAATAAAGACAACTTGAGGTCATGCAGTTTGCCTTTGCAAAAATGCACGTAATGACTAAGATGAAGTTTTAACAATTGTTTCACACTTTATCAAATTATCAAGCTATTACTTCACAAAATCACAGAATAGTTAAGATTGAAAGGGACCTCAAGAGATCATCTAGTCCAACCCCCCTTCCAAGGCAGGGTCACCTAGAGCAGGTTTACATAGGAACACATCCAGGTGGGTTTTGAATGTCTCCAGAGACAGAGACCACAACTTCCCTGGGCAGCCTGTTCCAGTGCTCTGCACCCTCAATGCAAAGAAGCTCTTCCTCACGTTGAAGTAGAACTTCCTGTGTTTTAGTTAATGGCCATTGCTCCTCATCCTATCACTGGGCACCACTGAAAAGAGTCTAGCACCATCCTCTTGGCACCTGCCTTTGAGATCTTTATATGTATTGATGAGATCCCTTCTCAGTCTTCTCTAAACAGGCCCAGCTCACACAGCCTCTCCTCATAAGAGAGATGCTCCAGACCACTAATCATTTTGGTGGCCCTCTGCTGGACCTTCTCCAGAGGGGAGGATAACCTCCCTCAACCTGCTGGCCACACTTCCTGATGCACTCCAGGATACCACTGGCCCTCCCAGCCACAAGGACATGCTGCCAGCTCATGGTCAACTTGTCATCCATCAAGACCCTCAGGTCTTTCTCCTCAGAGCTGCTCTCTAGCCCCCAACCTGTACTGGTTCCTGGGGTTATTCCTCTCCAGGTGCAGGACCCTGCATTTGCCTTTGCTGAACTTCATTATGTTTCTCTCTGCCCAGCTCTCCAGCCTATCAAAGTCCTGCTGAAGTAGTGCAGCCATCAGGTGTATCAGCCACTACCTCCAGTTTCATAACATCAGAAAACCCTTTGTCTAGGTCATTGATAAATAAGTTGAGTAAGACTGGACCAAGTATTGATCACCTGGGGAACACCACTGACTACGGGCCTCTAATTGGATTCCATTCCACTGATCAGGACCCCCTGCCATTCAGCCAGTTCTTCATCAACCCACATTTCCTGAGCTTACCTATGAAAATGCTGTGGGAGACAGTGTCAAAAGTCTTGCTGAAGCCCAGGTAGACAACATCCGCTGCTCTCCCCCTGTCAACCCATCCTGCCATGCCATCATAGAAGGCTGTCAGATTGGTCAAGCATCATTCCCCCTTGGTGAATCCATGCTGACTACTCCTGATGACCTTCTTTTCTTTTACATGCCTGATGATGACCTCCAGAATGATCTGTTTCATCAACTTTCCAGGGATGGAGGTGACTGGTCGGTAGTTTCCTGGGTCCTCCTTGCCCTTTTTGAAGGTGGGAGTAACTCCGGCTTTCCTCCAGTCATCAGGTACCTCTCCTGCTCTCCATGGTTTTTCAAAGATGATAGAGTGTGACTTATGGGTTTTAAGTCTGCCTAGACAATATCTAACCCAACCCTTTACAACTGGGAGGAAAGTCCTTCTTTATCCAGCCTTCCTCTCTTACCTCCAAGGTCTGGGATTCCTGAGGGCTGGCCTCAGTAGTAAAGACTTAGGTAAAAGAGCCATTCAGTAGTTCCATCTTCTCTGTGTCTTCTCTCACCAGGACACCCAACTGATTCAGCAACATCTCCACATTTTCCCTAATCTTCCTTTTGCTGCTGATATACTTGTAAAAGTCCTTCTTTTGTCCCTGATATCCTTTGTCAGACTCAATTCCAAGTGGGCCTTGGCTTTCCTCATTGCATTCCTGCATACTCTGATGATGTTCCTATAGTCCTCCCATGTGGTCTGCCCCTTTTTCCACATCCCATAAATTTTTCTTCTGTTTGAGATTTGCTAGAAGCTCTCTGCTCATCCATGCAGGTCTCCTGCCCCCTTTGTTTGGTTTCTTGCTCACAGGGATATAATGGTCTTGAGCTTGGAGGAAGTGATGCTTGAATATCAACCTGCTCTCTTGGACCCCTTTCTTTTCTAGAGCCCCAATCCAAGGGATTCCTCTAAGTAGGTCTTTAAATAGGTTGAAGTTAGCTCTCTGGAAGTTCAGATGGATGGCCCCAGACCCTCCCCAAGTCAGAAAATTCTCAAGATTGCATACAGCTAACCTACACTGACACCACTTTTCCTACCATGCCATGCAATATATCAAGAAAAGCTTACATAGAACAAAACTGCACTTCTATTTTATCTTCCAACTTCCAGTAACAGCTGCATCTAGCTCCAGTTTCTTTGCTCTTCTTTCTTTGTTCATTTCTTATATAGGGTAGGTGGGTGCATATTCACAGAACACTTCTGCTGATTCAGAAAGAACCATTGCCTCTAACCACCTGCTCAGCGCTGCCTGTGCAGACAGACACACCGAGCATGCAATACATACAGCCACCCTACTCCAAAACAGAGTTCAGCCAAGCTAGTACGGGATAGCAGCTAACAAGCTAAGGTTTCATGTTGTGCTGTACTTTCCACCACTGTCATAAAGTAGGCATGCTCACATGTTATAGGGACAAGCATAGATGGGTCAATTCTGGAAGACATTCTTGTGAAGAAATCTGGTAACAGACAAGCAAAGTTAGTGGGATAAAATCCAGGCAGGAACATTAAAACTCTTCCTACACACGAGGTACTAGAAATGCTTTCAACACCTTGAAAGCCACATTCCTCATACAAAAACATTAATTTTGTAAGATTATAAAAGAACTATAAATACAGTATTATTTTCACTGTAAAATAAAAACCTTTGTTTTTCAATAATCACGTAGTCCAATATTAACTTTATACCCATCCACAGCTCAGCATTGCCAAGGCCTCTCACAATACACTCATTATAAGACCTATCTTGTACACCTGTCCTAAACCCAACAGGATAGCACTGTGGCAATACAATCACTCAAAGCACCTTTAATGATTCTGTATCAAAATCATTCCATAGAAGGCAAGTTACAAGCAGTATTGAAATACCCAAGGGAGTTGTGAAACGACACTGAATAATGCAATATTATCAAAATCCCTACTACTTTCAAATTGTAGAACTCTAATTAATGAGATTTAAGTTTCAGCATATGCCTAGTTGCCAGTGAAACTGGGGAAAGAAAAAGGCATGGATACACAAAACCAGGTAAAGTTATTTTACCATTTCAAATTGCTTTAACTGCATCATAAAGTCTACTTTTGAAATAGGTGTTTATTTCTCTTTCCTGAAGAATCTGATATAAATTGCTGTATTATCACACACCTTCCTGGAACAAAATCCCCTTTTCATTTACCAATGAATTGGAAAAATACTATCCAGCAGAAGAGATATCCTTTTGTCTGGCCTGTGATCATTCTCTTCACTTTAAAGGAATGCACCTCATTAACCCTAGTAATTAACAAGGTTATTCTCATCATATTAAAGGTTTAAGTTCCTCTATTAAGTCATTATTTGAACTTGCACTGCTATTAAGATGATGAGGCTATTCTGGATTTAATTTCACATAACAAGATGTTCCTCTTTAAAGATCCTATTTTTTTTTCAAGTCAAGGCATATAATTTCATTGTCTTGTATGCTACATAGAATCATACAATGACTTAGGTTGGAGGGGACATGGACCATCTAGTTCCAACCCCCATGCCACAGGAAAGGACACAATTAGCAAATCTACCTGATTAAGGAATGTATAATATACTTACAAAAACCCCAAACAAAATCAAAATTGAAAACCTAAGAAGGGGTAAGGCAGTAATGCAAACAGTCAGCAAAAACATTAAAGAGGCATCTGGCAGCAGCATGGCTGTGGCAGCAGGAACTAGAGAGAATTGAAAAGGAGAAAAGGACCAAAACTATAAGGAGATGTAGTCTTGGGAAAAGACTACTAGTAGATGTATGAACTCCTAGCTGGACCATTTCAATAAGACTCCTCAGACTACAGAGAAATTTCCAATTCCCATGCTTCCCAAACTTCCAATTCCCATTATGTCCCTGACTACAGCAGGGGGGTTGGAACTAGATGATCTTTAAGATCCCTTCCAACCCAAACCAATCTACGATTCCATGCCCTTTGCAATGAAGTGTATAATACATATTTGGGGCATTTTCCTCTTAGATCATATGTGAGGTTTCCCAGGACTGTTTAGCTAATAAAGTCTTCTAAATATCTAATAAATGCTTTAATTTTTGCACATAGGTGTTCATAGCACATGAACTTTCTTCCTCCACAAGATAAAAGCCAGTTGTCTAAGTCAGACAGCTATTCTGAGGATATTAAAAATTGCAGCAGTCACATATAGAAATCCCACATCAAATATAAAAATACAGAAGACGGTTTATCTCATTGTCCATGCTGACATCATATTAGTTGATGTGTGCGGTAGTTAACAAACATACAGGAAAATTAGTCACAATTACTTAGATTTGACTTTGTAGGTTTTACTGGCAGCACACCTAACACCAGAGAATTCAAGCACCTTAAATGCAAGTATCTAGCAACATCAAATTAACACTAAGGGTTTTGCAAACAAGCTTTCTTTGCACAGAATTCAGTCCTTGTGAAATAACAATAATAATATCCTTTAAATGTCAGATAAATCAAGAGAACTTTCTGTTATAACATAAGGATTATTACAGTGCTGCCTGGATCAAACAATAAAAGAAAACAAGTTCATAGAGTTAAGGTCAAGGTCAGCTGCCAGCCTATAGGAGAGTTTCAAGAACTGCTGGTTTGTCCCATCCATGCACCTTAAGAGGGTGTCATTCATTTCATGTGCATTTCCACATGGAATATTTTCGGTTTTTTTTGTATTTTAAAGCACCCACTGCTAAATCTTGTCACAAGTATTTAGCAATGTGAGAAAAACATTAAACTATTCCCATAAAGAGTGTCAAGAGTGCTGTGAAATATTCAGAATAAAGACACTATGCAAGTCTAATCAACATAATAACTCCCTTGGGAATTATCAATTTGCAAATCTCTCAAACCCCTAAGAAGGGTAAAGAAGTTGTTGAAAATATAGCAGAGTACCCACAAATGAGCCATATATTGCTTCTTTTTTTTAAAGTCTATTGCAAGTAACTGTTCTTCAGCAGAACAAACTATGCACATTGCAAATGAGATTAATACAGGACATAATGGAGAGCAATATTTAACCATCACAACAATTTTATGTAAGTTTGCATGAGACTTTTGGTCTCATGCAGAGTTTTTACCATTATAGGAACTGCCACCACTGCCTCCAGCACACCCTTGTATGTGGTTTGAACATTGGGAAATTCACCTGAGTTCTCAGAGGTTCCACTGCTATCTTTGTTATTTAACACATTTCAGTTTTACTTTTTAAATTGTCCTTTTCCCATTGAAACCAATACCCAGTGAACAGCAAACCTGTGAGTTTCATTGCCATTAATTAGTTTCCTTCCTCTCTCAAACATAGTATACACACAGCATGCATCTCCTCACACCCCACACCCAGGAGACTTAGGGACAGAACCCCCAAACAGAAGGGTTTGTTTTTCAACAAGAAGTTTAAAGAGCTTAAAACTACTAATTTTTTTCCTTTCCTTTTTTTTAAACAAACACTGAAAATAACCAGAGTGGCATTGGCATTGCTTTAATCAGTTTAAACTTGAAGACAGGAACTCTAATTAAAATCGGGAACTCTAGCTGTAAGAAACAGCTAATTAGTTCCCAACTTTTTAATGAAGTGCTGTGGTGGAGTACATATTAGCTGTTCAGTATTAAAAAGGAAATGTTCTGCAAGATAAGCTCATTCTCTCAAGTAGTACATCAGTTTGTCTATTTATTTCAATCCATGCCCTGTCACAGGGATTTAAGAAAACGCACGACAATAACTATCAGATTTACAGATCTCCATCCATACACAGTAAGATAATTGAACTTCGAAGTATTTCAAAGAGAGAAGGAGAAATACAAGGCAGTTCATTACCTTTCTGTTAGGCAATGAAAACAACTGAAATCACATTACAGTATAAGGCTGTGTTTCCCTCCTTTCAATTCGTTCTTGGCCACAACTTGCAAACACAAGGAAAAAGAAGACGGGGAAGAAGCGAGAGGAGGCATTTTATGCTTGCGTTCCCAAGAAGTCTGGGCAAAATATATGCGATACAGGAAAAGTGAGAACTGCCAGATAAAGAGAAACCTTGGCCAGTGAGTCTCCGCAAGACATGCTGACAGCACTAAGAACCTGAACAACTTCGTCCACATTTTCACAGCTTTTAGTGTCCCCTTTTGTAAGGCTGGTACTTCTATCCCCCCCTCCCACATACAGAGCATCAACTAAAAAAGAAATCACTTAAAAATTGATTACAAACAAAGGCCAGGTTCTCCCGGGTTCCCACGCCAGGATTTTCAAACCCGCGTTCCCTCTTGTCGCGACGTGCCACACTTACTCAGAAAGCCCTGATCATTAAAGCGGCATTTTACGGTGGTGTCAAGCGGAGGAGGGTGTGAAATCGCCCCCGAGGGGCCGGAGTAGCCAGGGCCGCTGCTGCCCAAGCGCCGGCCCGACGGAGCGGCCAAACCAGCCCAGGATCTGCCGGGAGCCCTTGCCCTGTGCCTCCCGCACCCGGCACCGCCCGGAGGGACCAGGGGTAGCACCAGGAGCCCGCGCGGGTGCCCTGATGCGCTTCTCCCAAAAAAAAGACCTCAAAACCACAACAAAACAAAAAAAAATACCAACACGCGAACCAACGAACGCAACACCCAACCTAAGCCCATAACTCCCCCAAACCCAAAAAAAAAAAAAAAGGCAGCACTCGTTACCTTCGGGAACCCAGCAGGTGTCCCCGCCGCCACCCGTCCGGGCCGAGCCGCGCCGAGCCCCCCGCGCACTCACGCAGCGCGGGACGAGGTGCCGCGGAAAGCCCGCTGCGGGGCGGCGGGTCACACTCGCGGCGCCGGAGATGCACCCTGCGCCAATCGCCGTCTCCCACCCAACACGGTACTGTGCCAACCACCCCCGTAACCGCCCGCCCGCACGCGCCCCCGCACCGCCCCATGATGTCACCCCTCCGGGACCGCCCGCCCAGCCTCCGCCGGCAGCGGGCCGCGGCATGCGGGGACCCCCGGGTACTGCGGGAGGAGCCGTCCCCGCGCCCTTCGCTGCCCCCAGCCTTGCCGTGTCCGGAGGGGCGGCTGTGCCCCCGGCGGCCGCTCGAATGGAAACGACTACGTGGGAAAAAGCCGTGTGGTCAGAGCTTTCACGCCAGGGGATTCGCCCCCTTTCCTTCTCTCGCACTGTTTCTGCTTTTCCCGTGAAATAGCCTTAAAAATCAATATGTTACAAGTATAGAAATCGCGCGTGGAACCCCTGGGCGAGGAGAGGCAAAGAAGTTGTTTGCAGGTTTATTTCCCTTCGCATTAAAAACTGGAGTGGTCGCCTGGATTCTCCCCCTCCCCTCGGAGAGCTATGCAGAAATGGCATCTCTAAGCCTTTAGTTCAGCACGGAGAAGATTGGGGGGAGACACGACACGGGCGGGGAACGACAGGGGCACAGGACAACATGCATCTCATGATTCTCATGTCGTGTTTGAAAATAAGTTTGAACGGCTTAGATACCTTAACAAGCTAACGTCCTGAGGCAGCATGCTCAGGTGGCGGGCCAGAGTCTGATTGTCAAAATAAAATGAAACATCTAGCATAGACCCAATTTCCGGAACCAAGATACATCTGCTATTTACCTATCTTGATAAAGGCTTCATCACCAGAACAAACCATTCCAGACTGATTTAAACTATGCCTCTGTGGTCTTATGAGACAGAAAGAATAGAAGAGGACATAGAGACTTTTTTTTTTACTAATTGTGCTTGATTGGCATGTCTGGAAATTAAATAAAACATTGGTCTGGGGTGCACTGTGGAAGGAGTGGTAGTACAAGCCTTGGGCTTCTCCAGAGGGGTCCATTACAAAGACTGAAGACTGTCAAATCTTGCTATAAGGGCAAGCGTATGCAAGCATCACCTTCATCATGATTAAAACATTAAGCAGACATCTCTGTATTATGGAGCTCACTCAAGCAGATTAAACTATTATTTCTCATGTTTTTCTGGGTCATGGTATATGACCTGAAGATCAAAATGTGAGAGGTTCTCTAAAGCTCTATCTGCTTGTTATGTATTTCTTCTTCTTTTCTGATAAATAATTAAAAGGAAATAAAGCTGTTCAAAATTCTTCTCTCACTTTCTGTCACTAGTTTAAAAATTCTTTTAATTTTCAGCTATATGCAGTTATGTTTTCACTTATATTCACAATTTTTATCTTACCTTATTCATCTTTCTTTCTTAGTGAGATTTCACCTATTCAGGTTTGTAATAGCAATTTTTATACCCTGAAAATAAAATAAAAAATGGAGCTACATCAGCCTCAAATATTGCTGCTTTGTTTCACCATTTTAAGACACTGGCATGGCTACTCACCATATCAAAATACATTCCTTTCTCTCTTCCAAAGGAAGTATTTGGGTGTTAAATTGTTTCCTATTATCTGCAGAACGATTTTGCATAAAACTGGATCAGTAAGACCACACATGCAGGTATGAGAACTCTCCTTCCAAAAAGTCTTCCACCCACCTGGGATCCTGAAGCCCCAGGCAGAGGCAGTAGTATCAAGCCTTTGCTCATTGTACTGCATAAGTGGACTAATCACTAGGGTCTAGTAAAGGCTACTGATCTCATGAGTCCAGTGCTGTTTAATTTTGGTAAGACACAGGCAATGATTTCATTAGGTGGAACACAAAATTTAAATGACAAAAATACCTCAGTCGCACACAGGTGATTGATATTAAGTGAATAATGAGGCCACTACCAACATAAAGCAAGAGGCAGGCTGACATTTGAACGGTATTATTTAACTGGAAAAAAGATGTATACTGGAGAGGAGATGCATAGCAAGCAATTAATTCAGAGAAGTTAATATAAAAAAATGAGCTCAGTTTGCCATTGCAGAGCAATTTCTTCACAGTGAATTCCTCAGGAGAGCAGAGCGTCAGTCTGTCGGTGGGAAAGGCACATTATAATTGCTACTACTGTATCAGTTAACACTGGTGGAAATACTGGTTTAAAGGGAGCTGCAGCTTTCTCTAGCTAGTTTTTTGGATTCCTTCATACCTTGACCCCAGTAACAATCCTGTAACCACAGCTGCTGTGATTCCATGTGACTAAGACAACCAAGAACCACACACCAAAGCAACTTATTATGACCAAGGAGGTGTCTGAGTTCTTTGCTTACCATACCCGGAATTTTTTTCTTTGGAAATATTAAATATTCAGTATATTTGCAGCCAGTATATTTAGATTTCTAGAGAGATACTAAAGTTGAGGATGAGTTTGTGCTTTATGAGTTCAGAACCATAGCCTTTAAATACAAGAGTAAACTTTTCTGGGTTAATCCTTCCAAGTGTCAGAAATTAATATGATTTTTACAAACCTTTCCTAAACCTATGTGTTCTAGAGCAACAAACTTCTACTGCTACAAGTCACAAAAATCCTATGTTAAATTCTCAATTAAAAAACCAACCAACCAAAAAAAAAAAAACAAAACCACATTTAACATGGTGAACATGGCAAGCAAAAGAGAAGAAACAAAGAATCATGCTGTGCACATTATTTAAGGCAAAGCATAAAATTAGGAAGGGGATTAAGGTAGGAAAAGTTACAAAAAGTACTTAATTATAATTTTTTAATAAAATTCAAATTTACATAAGAATATTACGTTAGTTTTCCCAAAGATATTAATAAATTTGAGTCAGGTTCTGCAGGCTTGATCCATGAAATTAAAGACTCTTCTACTAAGAAATAAGAAACTTCATTTTGTGAGCCATTGCCACACTCACGGGATGTGATGCACTGCCAGTTCAAACTTCGGTAAGATGTGCTGACCAAAAGTGACTCTTTCTTTCATGTATTCCCAAACCTCACAGTATTAGCATTAATGAATATATAGCTGATGTGGTGAGCAAGATCAATTTACTTCTCAGGCTGCCAACAAATCTGGATATTTTAGAAAATAATGTGTACAGCCCCTTCTCCAGCTGTCACCAATCACGAGTGCCCTCACAAGAGTAGCTGAACTCAGATCAGTCTGGGGGAGGGAAACTCTGCAGCAGAAATGTGATAACACTAACTCAAACCAGCTAAAAAACACATAAGAATAAAGCAGTTGCTCCACAAGCAAAGATTTACAATGTTCTTGATGTCCATTTTTTCAGTAAGTTGAAAATAGGTGCCTTAGTAACCAAACCTACTTTACAGTAGAACGTCTCAAAATGGGAAGGACTAAGCTTGTGCTTTTTCAGAGCTGACCACACCCTGGTAGTTAGGCTAAAATGAGAAACAGCTTTTAATCTCTTCAAGCAGAAAAAAGAATTGAAGTCTAACATTTAGACTGGACAAGCATGTTAGCCACAGAGATAACAGATAAAAAGAGAAGAAAAAGTCTTCCTGTCATTGAATGAATCTCCAACAATTTTGTAACAATATCATCATTTTCATTACATTTCAATTTGTGCTTTTAGAAAAATAAAGCCTCATTTCCATTGGGGATTTCCAGGATAAAATAAAAGATGCTTCATTTGTTCATATTTAAGTCCTCATTGGACTTTGAATAGAAGGTAGCCATGGTGAAACACTGCTAGAAATGCATATCCCCAAGACCAGGTAAAATGTGTTTGTTAAACCAAAAACCTCAAACCTAGAAGCCAGCTGCTTACTCCAGCTTTACTGGAGTGCTTACCTAGCCTGCTGTTTGCCATGCTGCTATGTTTCATATGTATGTTATGCTTCATATATAGTCAGAAGAAGAAGGAGATAAGAGAGAAGACAGAAAGGTAGAGTTATTTCACATAACAAAGAATGACTGTAAAGGTATAATGAAGGAAGGACAGAAGTTGCCTTCCTTGTTCCTTTTTCCTCCTCTGAGTAAAAAGCTCAAAATTGAAAGTCATTCCAAATTTATGTCACATTTCCTGCTGTACACTCAGAAACAGAAAAGCATACTGCCCATTGCCTGAACTAACCATGCTAACAGGGAATGTCCAACTACTTGGATGATAATATTAAGGCATAACTCTTGTTTCTCACTTTTACCTTGAGTACTCATCATTAATGAGCCAGTTTTACTTTGACAGATAATGCAAGTGAAGTCCCCATATATGTGAACACAGACACTATGCCTGTGAAGGATTGATGGGTTTCTTCATGGTGCTTCTTTGAATGAAGATCTCTCTACGCAAAGTGTTTTTAATACGAAGAATTAATTTATTATCCTTTTCATAAATAAACCTTCTAAATTTTATGCGCAGTTATACCTTTTTTCCATTTCATCCTAATACTAGCTCCTTCCTTTCCCTTCTTCTCAAAACAACATAAACCAGTACTTATGTTGACACATGGAATATAAGGATACAGTGAAGTCTTAGTAGCATCTGTTTTTATTAACTTTGTATAACCCAGACATTTGTTTTCTTTCATTCTACAAATGTCTGCTGAGAGCCTAAGGGCCAAAATGCAAACACATTGGTTTGTTGTAAAACAGAGCTCTTCAAACTGAGGACTAGAGGATATCTGGCTGTAAGGATATATTTATTTGCCATGTGCTGCAATGCGAGGTCTGTTCTGAAAAGCAGTGAGTCATCTTTGTTATGCTAATATAAAATCTGTACTGTATGTAGTTCTATAGGGGAAGGTATGAAACTGCTGAAGTATTCTTATTAAAAATTTGAAAGCATTTCAACTAAAGGATATACAGATACAGTATGAGTATTAATGTACTACTGAAACACAGCACACAGAAATCCACATATGTAAGGATATCCTAACAGAAAAACTGCTTTGGTAATTTAGAATCATGAGTGCAAAATATTACCTCTCCTGCTAGCCTCCCTCTTTTATCCTTTTATCTTTTAAACTATCCCTACAAGCACTGCATTTCAAGTTACCTATCATACGATTTTAATATGGACCTACACGTCTTCATGTTCTACACATGATGTGAAGTTGTTATACTGGTTACCCAGTAACAAGTGTTTTAAATAGTTGTTACTTGCATTTAAGAGTGCACAATACCCCCTCATCCCTTAGGCTGTTCCTGCTGTCAGTTTGTTCTATGCTCTCATACCAGAATTCACAATACAAATATTACACCAAGGGGTTATTTTCTCTGAAGTTTTACCACTGAATTGCAAATATCAGTGTTTCAGTAGCCAATATGCTTGCTCAAGATGACCAATTCTATGAAAACACTGAATATTAGGACAAAAAGGCATGAAAAGCCGTCTACCACCAAAACCACGTAATAAAATAAAAATAAGAAACTGACGAAAACAATGCTATGAGGTAAAAACTAGAGACTGTTTTGGTATTTGCACTGTTTTCCATCTTGTGAACTTTTACTCCATGATATGTGCAGTTCCTAGTGTGTATTTCCTTCAGAAGGAAAATCTTAATTCAAACATTGAATAAAAACAAAGAGATTTTACAGAACTGAAAAAAAAATTAGTTATTATGACAATCCAGGATGAACATTTTGCCAAGTAACACTTACAGTCTAATAAATGAATTAAGTTAGGTATTACAAAAGATACTAGTAAGTTTTTTCGTATTTTGGTTTCTTGGTAAGGTAGATAACAAGTACACTGTACCAATTTTTGCCAATAGATGTGTTTGTCCCACACATAATATTTAGCAGCTTAAGGGGAGGAGTTAAACAATGATTCAGACAAGTGACCTCAATGAATGCAATGGATTGAAGTGTATTGTCTATATAATAATGCATTATTTTTTTAATAAGTTTTAATTATCAAAATTTCTAAACGCATAAGCTAAAAGTCAGTCTGTGGTCTGCAGTTTCTCCAGTTGCAAACTGAACTTATATACAGACATCAATACAGGATTTAGAGGCTACAGAACAGACATGGACATACGCATAAGCAGTTAGTTTCAATCATGAGATTATAACTAAAGTATACACAAGTTTTCATTCTTGTAAAGAATTGCTATGTTTCCCAAAAGAAAGGGCCAATGAATCTATCCAGGAAGCATTCTGGATACAAAATATTGCCTTTGTCATGATGTTCCCTTCTTCTCAAATAGCAATATATAGCCAAAAAGGGAAAAAAAAAAACCTGTTAGAACTTCATTGGAATTGTAATACTGCTTGGTTTTCCTTGAGCCTGAAACTTCTGTCCCTGTAACAGGAACACTAATTCATCTAAAAAGATAAGGAGATCCACATTTATATTGGCATTTTAACCTGCCCTGCAAGCCCAGCATGTATGATACCTATGGAATTTTTATCTCCTCTCAGTTTAACAGTCATGGCATGCTCTGATTATTCCTTGTGCTTCTCATAAGTGATGGTTTGGGTATTGGTGATAATAATCTCAATTCATTCCATGTGCTCCAAACATTGCTTAGGGCACAAAGAAAGTTCCTTTGCTCCTATTTTTATGTTATTCTTTGAGCTCTTTCCAGGCTTTATATGGTTTCCCCATTGCAGATGGAATCATGTATTTCACTTGTAAGAGAGAAGCAACAATATGCTTTACTGATATAAAACAAAGAGTTAACAAAGTTCAGTGGTAAATGTGACAGCGGTTTAACAAGACTTGACACTTGATTATTTACTACATAGAGGACAGGGTCAGACAAAACTGTCATTGGGACCCTCCCGTTGAGTCATGAGGTTCAGAAAGGACCCTTGAGTTCTAAACTTTCTTAGGGAGCAGTCTAAGTGCAGATGGATCCACTGCTAGTCGCCAGCTTGGTCAGTGGTTTATGTCTAAAGGATTACACATGCACAGTCAATCCTTTATATCACTTAGTTAAGATTTCAAAGTTTAGCATGCTATTAATCACTTACCAAGTATCTGCTGCAGCAAGGAATCTCTCATCCTTGAGTAGTACCTTGAGAGGCATTCCTGCTCCAGGGGACTTTCTGTGGTGCAACCCACTGTGGTAGAGAAGAGCTTAGTGGGCCCTGGGCTGTCCACTATTTATGGAGTAAGATGATATGACTTGCAATCATATTTGCATACCAGCAAGATGCCTGGGTCACTATTCCAAACAGCCTTTGGCCACCATGTTGCTATCCACCCATAAAGGAGGAGGATGCCTCCTCAAAGGAGGCACTGCCCCATGCCCTAATATCAAAGATGTGTCCCGTTTACATATTCCCTAGATGCTTAACTGTAGTGTAACACAGCAGCTCTGTTGGTTTCATTCTTTGTATTAAAGCAGAGCAAGCATTTACAGGCACTATAAAAAAGTGCATTTTACAACTACATCTTATTCAAAAATTCATCAACAGTGGCTCTTTTTTTTTGTTGAAACAATAAATTAATATTCTACAAGACCTTCATAACTCTTTATAGGCTGACACTATACTGGAGATGCTAAATGCTTGCATGCCCAAATTTCATCTGTAAATGCCACATCTGCCTTGTTCTCTCAAGCACTTACATTATCAGGATTAAGTCTCTATTTGGATACTGCAGTTTCCCATTCATTCTGATGTGGAAGACCAATTCCACTGTATAACTCTGGCCACTGAACTTTATTTGAATTGGAATCACTGTCCTGTGTACAGATGAGCTACAAAACTCTGCAGTAGTTCACTTGGCTGGTTTCCGGTTTTCACATTTGTACTTCTGCTGAAGATAAATATCCTATAAAGTAGATATTTTTACTATGCTGGCAACAGGCCATTCTTATTTAAACTGTTGAATGCTGCTACTGCATTCACAGTTTGTGATGTTTTTCTTTCTCCTGACTTGAATACTGTGTGAACCAATTTGTCTCTTTTAGTGCATTTCATTATGATACATAATTTGGAATTGCTGGATTCTCATTATATTTTTTTTCCTTAATTAAAAGGGGTCTTTTGGCGATAGAAACCCCTTCAGTCTTTTTTGTATCTTGCGTTTTTTTGTATCTCATCTTGCTGATGAGATAACTTAAGTAACATGTTCCTTTATGCCTTGTTCTCATTTCATTTTAAGAAAGAGTAGTAATTGAAGCCTAATAACTATCATCCAGAATTCATAGATCTGAATTGTTCACAACTCCAGAACTGAAAGATGTAAAAGGAATCACTTTTTATTCCATGTTACTACAACAATTTAGATATAATTATTAAGGTATTGCATTAACCAGTAATGGCTCTGAACACATGACAACTGTTAACAGAAATTAAATTTGAGGTCGTTCATAATTCTGGGAACATGTGTGTAATCATGCTTCTCTCTGGTGACCAGTAATAGAACCTGAGGGAACAGCATGAAGCTGTCAGGAGACATTTAGTTTGGATATTAGGAAAAGGTTCTTCACCCAGAAGGTGATTGGTCACTAGAACAGGCTCCCTGGGAAGTGGTCACAGCATCAAGTCTTTCAGACCTCAAGAAGTGTTTGGACAATGCTGTCAGGCACATGGTGTGATTCTTGGGGTTGTTCTGGGCTAGTAGGTGGATTTGATGATTTTTGTGGGTCTCTTCCAACTCAGGCTATAAATGTGACTCTTGGAAACTCAATTGATTTATTCCAAATTGATTAAAGATAATTGAAGTTCAGTTCTTAATTAAAAATGTATGGCATCCATCTTTACCTGCTGTTGACGATTTAATCAAGCCTGAAAACACAATACTACGTAAAGAAGCACTTTCTGCTGAAGTTTGCAGAATGCAGAAAAGAAGGGAAATATCAGTAAATAGCTCATGTAAATATGCTCAGATGTGTATTTTCATTTAGGCCTACCTGTAGTGAGCATTAATGTGTAAATACCAGTTTTCTTTCTGCATTTGACATGACAAGATTCATCCACTGTTTAGGCAGTGTGAGACAATAATTTTCAAACTGTAAAAAAAAAACCAAACTGTAAAAAAATCTATAATAACAATTGATCTGAAGAGTCAACCTGACACACATTCATTGCTTTGATTGTAGTAATATCACTCACACAAGTAACTCTTGGAAACTACATATGCTCATGCTAAAGAACAAATGCTATAATATCACCCTATAAATCAAAACAAAAGCCTTAAGTGAGTCAAGCTGGTTATTAAGACAGATGAAATGCATCTTTATTTTTCACAGAATAAACTAACAGAGGAGTTATTTCACAGAGTCTAAATACGGCATCTGTGGCTTCAGATATCCACAGACAAATTCATATATCTTGCTTTGCTTATAAGGATAAGCATGTACTAACATACATTACCCAGTTAAAAACAGGCTACCTTTTAAACCAATTTTGCTGTAGCTCTCACTTCTGACAATCTTAATGTCTTCATAATTGCTACTGTCATAAATTGCTGTGAGTTTTCAGGAATAAGTTAGTAACTGTTCGTTGCCATTTGAATTTGTTAACACAGATCTCTGATCTTTTGCAGCCTTCCTGCTCCCCATAGTCCTGAAAACAAAGTTAAAGAATGGAGGGTGTTTGTACCCAGAAGAAAGTTTTGTTTTGCTAAGTCCCCAAAAGATCTAGCACCTAATTAAGGTTTAGTTATGTGCTCTGACAAAACGAAGGTTATTTCTTCCTGGTTTCAGGTGCCGCAGAAAGGGATCTGGGGGTCCTGATCAATGGCAAGTTTAATCTGAGTCAGCCGTGCCCTGGCATCCAGGAGGGCCAACTGTGTCCTGGGGGGCATCAGGCAAAGCATCACCAGCCGATCGAGGGAGGGGATTGTCCCGCTCTGCTCTGCACTGGTGTGGCCTCACCTTGAATATTGTGTGCAGTTTTGGGGTGCCAGAATATAAGAAACATATTAAGCTGTTGGAGAGTGTCCAGAGGAGGGGCAAGGAAGATGGTGAAGGGCCTTGAGGGGAAGTTGTATGAGGAGAGGTTGAGGTCACTTGATGTGTTCAGCCTGGAGGAGACTGAGGGGACACCTCATTGCAGTTACAACTTCCTTGTAAGGGGAAGAGAAGGAGCAGGCACCGATTTTTTTGTCTGTGGTGACCGGTGACAGAACCCAAGGCAAGTGCCCGAAGTTGTGTCAGGGCAGGTTTAGGTCAGAGAGTAAAAAAAGGTTCTTCACCCAGAGGTGGCTGGGCACTGGAACAGGCTCCCCAGGGAAGTGGTTACAGCACCAAGCCTGACAGGATTCAAGAAGCCTTTGGACAATACCCTCCAATACTTGGGGATGGTCCTGTGCAAGGCCAGGAGTTGGACTTGATGATCCTTGTGGGCCCCTTCCAACTTGGCATATTCTGTGGTTCTGTGAAATATCACATAAAGAGAATCCAGATTTTAGAAAGGAAGCTATCTGAGTGTACTGTCTCACCCATAGTCAGCCCCTGCAAATTCATATTATTTCAATACACAATGACAATCCAATGAAAGAGGAAATCAAAACCCTCAGAAAAACTACTGCCCAGTAGTATCCAGCTTTGCAGACTTAAACAACTCATATAAACAAACAAACAAACAAATAAATATTTTTTTTAGGTAGAACACATCAATTCTCACACCATTTTCTCTTGACATGTCCACATGCAAATAGAAAACCCCAGTAACAGAGAGAGGTTATTCAATGCCAGGTGGTGTTCTGGCAGTAGTGAAATTCCTTAGGGTTTGAGAGGTAAGCAAAAGTGTGTAGTAGGAAAGAGGGTATAGTATTTTAATTTTTCAAAGGTACTTTTGTCTCTGTAGAGGAAAGATTGGGAGACTGTCATAGTTCTGAACACAGGATGCAATGCTCAAAGAGAATGAAATTGAGATTATGTGGGCATCATCACCAGTTCTTTAATTTTTTGGTCTATCATACCTGAATTTTATTGAAGACCACTGGGAGGATGCTGAATTTGTGAGATATTTAAATTGGGTTACACTCAAGTCTTTGAAAGCTAGAGTAACTATCCTCAAATAAATATTTCAGAGAACAATTGTGTAGCTTCTTTACTAAGGCATTTTCACTGTGATTGTGGCAAATTGTTGATATTCTTAGGAATATAATTTCATTTAATAGTTCATCCAGAGAACACAAAAATTATCCTCACTGTATACAATGTCCATTTTCCTCTTTATTCCGGTCATTAGAATGTACTAAAGGATTTGTGTTATTGCTTTTAGGAAAACATTTTCCTCAACCTTTCTTTTCCTCCCCAAGTCAAAAACACTGGAATACTCTGAGACCTTTAAACTTACTGTGCTGGTTTAAAAGTAAATTGGCAGGAGAAATGAACTCAGCTCGAGAAAGATTACAAGTCAGAGTTACAATTTACTAAAAAGATTACAATAAATACAGTGATACAGTGAAAATTGGTTTTAACTCACAAAGACAGATGTGTAACCTTGCACTCTGGGACAAGAGCAGAATGGTGTTCCTTAGCCCCTGTGCTGAGCACCACATGGTCCCCCCAGGTGCGAAGTAAAAGGAAAAGAAAACCTGTTGGTCTGGATGATGGTCACAGTTCTGTTGAAGTAATGATCACCGTCCTCTTGAGAGTGGCATTGCAGTCCTGTTGAAGTTCTGACCCTCCCCTAGATCCAAGGAATGGTGGTAGAAAGCCCCAGGTGGTAGAAGTTCCATGGAGTCAGGGAAGGAAACCCTCCATCTCTCTAGTGAAATCGGAGTGTGGTCTTTCATTGGGCTCAGGGTAGGTGGGAATGCCTCTGGTACCTCCCCTGGGGCGGGGAGTTGATATAATACTGGATCACTGGGACATTTTAAAAGTCTTTAATACCTTCTAAGCACAGGTGGATCCATTATGGCCATCAGCAGAGATGAATATCTTCAGGCCATGTGTGTGAATTGTCCTGATGTCTCCCTGAGGGGAGTTATCACAGATGAGTCATTAGTGCAAGGACAAAGAAACAGTACCCAGCTCCTAGCCTAAGGTAGCAGGTGTCCATGTCCTCTGAGTCATCAGCCTTCCAGTCTTTTCACACTGGTGGATACATTCTTCTCCTAGGATAAGAGTACCACCCTTACTTTAAGTCTCTCCCCACAGTTTAAATTAGTAGGCATATTTGGAGAAAAGATGAGGTGGATACCAGAGTCTTTGTGTAACCCAGGACACTTATTTACTCAATATGGGAAGGTTCCTTGGAGAGGGACCTGCTCCATAACCCAAAGAGTTGTTGAGATTAACGATGTGGCAGGTATTATGCATAACAGGTTGCAGAGAGGGTGATGTAACAGCAGAGCTATTACCCATTTTGCAGAATTGCAGAAAAGAGCCCTAAGTTTTACATTTTCTAGGAATTAGGTCTCAGACAGAGACATGGTTTGTAATGAGATCGAAAGCTGTATGCAGTTTTAAGTTTTACAGTTTTTCTTAATGCACTAATGATAATTCAAAAAGTCATTAAAAGATATGTTTTAGGGAATAACAGCAATCAGAGTCAACTCAAAATATGCAGATACATGATTTATGCTTCTTGGAACCAGAACTTTTTTTTCTCAAGTTGATTCAGAAGAAACTAGGATTCGTGTGTTTTGACTAAAACTGCATCCAAACTTTTCCAAAAGTATTTATTGTTTCTTCCTTTTTTTTTTTTAATGTGTCTGTATGTCGGATCCAGTTCATCTGTCATGGTCCTAGGTTGCTCACCATAAGGTTAAAACTTTAAGAAGACTTCTGCGTAAAGAGTTTACAATCATTGCATTTTTATGTTCAAAATTTCAGTGGGCTTTGTTTGCACATAATTACCATCGAACATGCAAAACTAAGCCTATGCTCAACAGACCTTTAATTTAAAAGACATGCCATGTCATCATCCATGTGTGTAGAGAGAATTTCTACTCTTCTTTCCTGCAAATGTGTTACTGATGAACAGCTATATAGTTGCTCTCTGCCACTAAGTTATCTCCATGTAGGTAATGCAGACCACACTTACCAAGGAGATCTAAGTATCTTATTTGATTAGGACATCAAATTAATTATACCACAAAGCAAAGCTCCAACTTGAAGAATTAAAAAGTACGTACTGAAAGTATATAGAGAAAACAACAGGTATCACAAACAGCATTATAACAAAAGGTGTAAAGAGCTAATGATGGAAGGATTAATAAAGTCAATTTTTCTCTAGACAAAGGCTGCATAGAAACAACTCTGAAAGTGCTACAGTCATGACATGAATTAAAACATTTTTCTCTCTATGTACTAGTAGACCTTTCAAAGCTTGTTTTGTATTACGTACCACACGTTGTTTTGAATATTCTGTAGCCAGTTTTCTTCCTATCCACATGCTTAATACATATTGAGAAACAAACATTAGTCACTTAATTGCTTGTTGATTTTGTCAGAGTACAATAGTACTAGTTTGCATGGCAACTGATCTGCACAGATACTGATTTTCAGAAACTGTCTCATGTTCTCAGAAGTATTTCCTTTGTTTTGATATGGGGGAAATCAGTTGTCTAACAGACCCCCTAATTAATGTAACAAGCACTTTGCAGAGTAGGAGGCTTCCACAGTCATTAAAAAAACTGTGGTAAACTATGGGGGAACTTTTCGGATAAACCAAATTCCGATGTTAAAGCATTTCCTCAAATCTATATTTACTTTGGATAATATTTAATACCACAGTAGTCCTTTTGGAGAAAACTCTCAACAAAATCCAAACACTTCCCACAGATAAAAAAGAAAACAAGAATTACATATTCACTAGTTAGTCAGTCTCATTTGCTTTCTATGAAGATGTAAAACTCTGTTACATGTGTCCAGTAAAGGCTGATAAGAATACATTTCCATACTTAACAATATGTAGTATATAAAAGCCGAAGATGAGAGCTTCTTGTTTGGGTAATGAGCAGAGGGAGAACTTCAGTTGTGCAGATGAGACATGCATGCTTTTTTTTTTGCTGTACATTCACATGCTCTAAATAAGTTCCTCAGGACACAGTTCAGATCTGTCTTTAAAAAACACTTGATAGGGGACTGCAGGATGAGAACTCTGGTTTAAATCCAAGCAGAACTAAGATGGCTGTTATGCAGTCTGGGCAGAACATAACTTCTTCGCAAGAAGCTCCTGCATCTCTTGTCAGCAGATGGAGTTTTATTGTTGATTTTAAACTGACCTATAATGAAACTAACTCTTGGATGAAACTTAAAAACAAACCCCAACAGATCTGCAATACAGTTAGAAAACAATTTAAACGGCAGAGATCTAGAAGTAAAACAAGTGCTGATGTGAGTCATCTGATTACCAAACTGCTAGAATCCACACCATCCTGATGCCAGGCCCAAGCATACATTTTATCCATGTGTCTGACATATAAAGCAGTACTAGAAGCAGAAGTCATAATCCAGGATTTCATTCTCCCTCAACAAGAGACTAAAGAATTGTTGTACTTCAAATCCAGTGCTAGGAAATGTTTCAGTCCAAAGTCGCCTCTGACTGTATTGAAAAGCAAGTTTGAATAGCTGTAGCTGAAGGCGAGGCTGGAACCCCAGGTCCTCCTTTCCACTTAAACAAATTCCCCACTCATTGCATTTTTGTTGAAAAGGATGACCTGTATCAACACTCCAGTAAGAGGGTCACCTACTATCATGATCTTTGCCGGAGGTAAGACAAACTGTTTTGAGCGGGTTGATATTCTTGTTAGCCTATGACCTCAAAAGCAAAAAAAAAAAAAAAGGCAAGCATTTATAGAGTCAGAGTTTAAGTGACATGAGAAGGAGAGAAGAGTTTTGATTTACAGTTCCGGACTTTATTCCTTATATTTGTCCTTGTTCTTTATGCTGAACTTTGCTACTAGCACACTCACACTCCTCTGTTCTATGAGGTGCATGATAAGGAAAAGATATTAATGTCCAAAGTGCTAGTTAACTCCACGTGTTTCATTTGAAAAATTTATAGCTGATTTCTTAGCCTACAAGCGATATACAGCAGCGCTTCATATCCAGCGCTCACTTTGTATGCTGCCTTGCAGGCCTAACAGAAACACGCTCTTGCCCCCTTATGGAATACAATATCAAAATTAATTACTTCCCCCTAATATATATCTAAAATCAAGAGATGTTTGTTCACTTATAATACCCTTTTAGTTTTAAAAAATCAGGTATGGTAGTACAACAACTACCACAAAACTTGAGAGCACAGTCCTTTTAAACTTAGTTAGGGACCAGCACCAAATTCTTGTTAGAAAGAAGTTATAACTCTTAGTAAGACTCTTATTAAATTGACTGTATATTGATCCATGAGATTTACTGAGTTTACTCTTCCTATTGTCTCCCCAACTTCTACTGGAGTGAGGAGAGTGAGTGGCTCTGTGGGTGCTAAGCTACTGGCTGGGATCTACTTATACAGTATTCAGTGTATTTGCATCAGGAAATGGCCATTTTGATGTCAAAATCCCCGGGCGAATTCCCAAGACTGCTAGGAAAGAAAGTAAGAAAAAAAATTCCTATGTTTGCTCTGTGTATTGCCTATGGATAAGGGATCATAGTACTGTGAAGAAAAAGCTCTTATCTCCTTCCAACCAATTTATATTTAAATAAAACTATTTTAAGATATATGAGCTACAGCCACCCCTTGAAATTACTAATTGCTAAGATAAAGTAATTCTTTCATGAATAAAGTGATAAAGTGATAAGTTTTCACTGTTTATTGCCATCTATTTCCAGCACCAGTTTGAACACTGGCTTCAAAGCAAATAAATTATTTTCATTAGAATATCTTTGCTTTAATGTACTATAAATTCAATTAATAATATGGTAGATTTTCTATATTTCATCACAGAAAATCTTTTTTCTGTTGTGTAAAACTGATGAATGGAAAACAGTTGTTTTTAAAAAAATATAAGAAGAAGTCAAAGCCTGATCCAAACCCAAACTAAACAATTTTTTTATTTGAAAAGTTAATGTTAGCTATCTTACAGTTGATGCCAATTTTTTTCTCTACTTTCCAACTAAATTATTATTAACTTACAATGTTATTATTCACTTACATCTCCTGCATTTTGTCAAAAACAGCACTGAGATACCACAATATAACAACATAAGCACTGATATTAAACAGAAACACCAGATGTTTAACAAATGCTTCATTACAAAATTATCAAGGGTCTTTTCAGGCTGCAAAGTGTCTGAGATGATTGAATCTGTTTCCTGAATCTTAAACTCATTTAATTTCTGGCTACATTACCCATTATTTGTTAACCAGATTCCTTCATTAACAAGAAAGTATCCTTTTGGATCCTATCCTATCTAGACACTGAATTTTTCCTTTTTTTTTTTTTTTTTTTTTTTTTTTTTTAACACAGAGACTGGTTTTTTTGACAAATTGCTTTGAGGAAACAGTCCTGAGACTAGGCATAACCAGCTTTCCTAATGCTTTGCATTTCTCATTTCATATCAAAATCTCTGAACAACTGAAGCCATAGACCTTGAAGAAAGGAGGTTTAGGTGATGGAAAATGCCAGCAGTCCCACTGCACAGAATGGACAGTGCTTCAGATAGTCCAGTAGTCCCTCTGTTACAACAGACCCACTAAAATTCATCCATGGAAGCTGTTGCATTAAAGGTGTTGAAATTTGGCAGAAAACAAATGCACTTGTGTTTACAGAATGACAGAATCAATTAGTTTGGAAAAGACCTCTGGAATCATCAAGCCCAGCCTATGACCGAACACCACCATGTCAACTAAAACCACCAGTATTCCAGCTGTTCCTCAGAAATCAGAGGGGCTGGGTGTGGCTGGGCTTAATTTCTGATTATAGCCAATTCAGCATTATCAGTTTATTTGAGTTCAATAAGAACTTGCACAAGCTCTGATTTGAAAATACTTCAGTGTCATGGTTTAACCCCAGCAGGTAACCAAGCACCACACAGCCACTCGCTCACTCCCCCATTGGTGGAGTGGGGGAGAGACTTGGAAAAGTATGCATGTTGAGATATAGACAGCTTAATAGGTAAAGCAAAAGCCACATATGCAAACAAAACTATAATTCATTCACCTCTTCCCATGGGCAGGCAGGTGTTTAGCCATCCCCAGGAAAGCAGGGCTTCATCATACATAACTCTTACAGGGGAAGACAAACACCATCACTCTGAACATCCCTCTCTTCTTCCTTCTTCCGCCCTCTTTATATACTATTCATGATTTCATATTATATGGGATATCCCTTTGGTCAGTTGGGGTCACTTGTCCTCTCCCATCTTCTTGTGCACACCCAGTCTGCGCTGGTAGATGATACAAGAAGCAGAAAAGGTCTTGGATCTGTGCAAATACTGCTCAGCAATAACAAGAACTTCCCTGTGTTCTCAACACTGTTTCCAGCACAAATCCAAAACATAGCCCCATATCAGCTACTGTGATGAAAATTAACTCTACCCCACCCAAAACCTGCACATGCAGACCACATCCAATACCGGTCTGGCCAAGTTTGGTAAGAACTTCTGTGATCCAGATTCACTAATAGTGTGATTTATTGAAGTAACGGCAAAGCAGATTCACGATTGCCAGTGATAAATGCACTAACTATAGAGTGTTAGTATGTGTTGCAAGAGTATGTATATTAAGAGAGATCTATTAGTGCTATATATGTGTATATATATGTATATATGTGTATGTATATGTATATACATAAATATTCCCAGGTCTGGTCCAATGCAGTTGCAAAGTTCACCTAAACATGTTCCTTCACGGGCAGAGAGACATAGTTTGTCTACCGATCCCGAGCAAGCAGATATGTTTCCCCCGCTCACTTTTTCACCCCAACCCCCCCTTCTTTTTATACTATAAATGTGTTTGTCCCTAATTGCTGGTACAGAGGGGTAGGTGTTTCTCTTTGTCCCACTGAAACAACCCTGGGCTGTGAGACCTCCACTTCCCTCCAAGCATCATTCCATTGTTTGGCCTTGCTTGAGCCAGGTGCAAGATAAGTGAGGGGTTCAGCTCACGTTTTTCTCAAACAGCCTTATGAATTCTTCATCAGCTTAAGTCAGCCCTGTAGCAAGTCTGAAAATTTACCACAGTAGCCCCAGAAAACAGAGCCATACTTATTCTGAGACACCTTAAGTGCTGCACACATTGCTCACTTTGCCAAATTCTATCTAGATGTGCATGAATGAACCAGAATAACCACAAGCTGGGGATATGAAAATCTGGGTAGCAAATCCAAATCAAGAATCCAAATGGTGATGCCATGTATTGATTAAAAGGGTCAGGGGGCTATGCAAGTAAGTAAATACTCAGCATGAAATTCCTATTTTGAAAAAAATTAGGTCAGTCATTTATTAAATATAGATATTATGCTATTTTTCTCCTACTGAAGAAACTGCAAGACAAAAATCTGTTAATATTCTACTCTCAACTCCTTTCTATATTTTTCAAGTGGAACACATATTATCCATTAAATTGGCTCATAAATGATTGATGCTGAAAAGTAACACCATCACATTAGATACATCTTTTCAAAAGGAACTGTCATGTATTTATATGTGAATAATGTTCTTCCTTAAAAATATTTGCACTTTTGTTTGTTTGAAGCAGTTTTGACATATTATTTCTTGTAAACGTAATAAAATCAACACAAACAAACTACTTGTTTCTTTCAATGTATTTGCACAAAGAGATGACACCACAGAGAACAACTTAAGTCAGTATATTTGTGAATTAGAATGTGCGTAAGTCAAGGCCACATTTTGAAAATATGATCCTCCCTTTTTCAGCTTTAAAAACAAAACAGATAAAAACATGGAAATTGATAAAGATTATATTGATTCAATTACAGAGGCAGCAATTGCCTTTTCACTTATCTATGTAATTACTATACTACTGTTGTTTTCTGGGAAGTAATTTAAAATGGCTCATGTTAAAGGAACACTGCCACCTCCTAAAGATCTGAATTAAATCTTATCAATAAAGAAGGTGTCATCTATGCCCAAAGGATCATGATGCTTTGCCTGTAATGAAAAACTTCCTTCCCCCTTACAGTCCACTTGTACTGTGTCTTCATATTGCAGGACACAGCAGTTGCAAAAGCTTATTAATTTCCTTTGCATCACAGGATTTTGCAGGGCCTCAGTTCTGAGCAACTCTTGCTTAGTGTTCTTTTAGTCCATTATTTGTAATGCAAATACTTGCAACTTATGAGTGGTGGGAAACTGTATAAAATCTCCCAACATGTGAGAAATTAGGAGGTGTCACTTTGCTGTTCTATATACAGCACATAGTCAAATTTACATTCCTCATATTTTACTTCAATTTAAAAATCATACTCGTGATCTTTGAAAATAAGAAAATAAAACATTTAAAGAGAAAATCAGAGGCGCTTCCCATTCACTTTGAACTACATTTTACATTAAATTGTTTTCTGAAGACAAAAGGTAGGGCAAATCTGCATGATTTATTCAACACAGATGTTGACTCTATAAGTGAACTCGTATGTGAGCACAAGTAGCTTTGTAGGAGCCTAGTCTGCAATGATGTTGAATGTAAATGCCTTTAATTGTTAGAGATTTGGAAATTTTTGTTTGTAAGGCTAGATAATGGTCTGCATATGATACTATAAATGTCATTTGCCAAAGAGGACTGTATACTTACTGGAAGAAAACAGGGTATCTGTGAAAACCAGGAAGACACTGCTCAGAGACTGAGAATACCACCAGGAATGTTCCAGCATAATCTCAAAAAGTACGCTGAATTCTTGAAAAGTAGCATTGTCTTGACATGGGAAGTAGCCTGAAGAGTCAGTTACTACTAATATAGAGTATATTTCTTTATTTTTTCTAAGACACTACTATATTATTGATAAACACAGGAGGACTGGGAGCTGAGGCAAAAAGAAGGACTAAAATCTCTGGTGAAAAGGAGAATGGCTGACAGAAGCAAAGAAAATCTTCAGCCTGGTCTGAAGCCATTGCACACACAGAATTGAAGAGGTTGATACTTAGCCTTGAATTCTGTCTGTGCTTTGAGTTGACCTGGCCTCATGAACACAACCTCAGGTGTCCAGTTGTTACAAGGCTCCAGAGTCTCAATATCACTGTAGGAAGTTTAGTAATAAGGGCAGCATCTTGAGGTTTGAGGAGTCAAGCAGTATAAAACAACTAATTCTGACAGCAGTTTCAAGTTTGGTATATATTTACTTTGCATGATGCTGATGGTGATATTTAAACAGTATGTAGCTGGAATAAGTCCCATAATATAGAGTGAAAAATGCATTGTTTTACAGAACATGTTCCAGAGAGACAACAGAACAGGTTGCCCAGAGAGGGTGTGGACTCTCCCTCACTGGAGATATTCAAGAACCATCTGGACAAAATCCTGTGCGATGGGCTCCAGGACAACCCTGCTTGAGCAGGGAGGTTGGACCGGATGACCCACTGTGGCCCCTTCCATCAGGGTATGACTGATTACTCCTGCTCTCATCTCCCAGCTTGTCCAAGCAGCAGGAGTTCCTGGTACTGTCAGTGCTGCTCCCACCTTAGCCATGCAAGAGCTCCCGCTCTGATCAAAGGATGCTTCACCACCAGGCTCTTAAGCAAAGGTCAAGGTCTGACACCAGTTATTGAAACTGTAGAGCAGACACAGAGCAGGTCAGAGGTGCAGAGGGGGGAAGGTGGGAGGATCCCCGCAGTAGTTGTTGAAGAAGAGTTATTCACTGCCTTTCTAATGTGTGCATAGTGCTCACAGACGATCTTTTTCTTGAATGTGAATGTTTTCTCAGTAAAGTGTAGTATAAGTTTGTCTTTGGCCATTTCATATCAACTTCTCAATTACATGAATGCCCGTTATATTTAAGGCCATAACCTGCACGTGTGGAATACCAGACAGCCACAATTTTCTGTACCTTTCAGCTGAGAAGAGAATATACTATGGGGAAAAAAAAAAGATACAAGTTTGTAAATGTACGAGGGTTTTTCATTCATTACTCCGCAGAGAATAAGGATTATTTTATTTTTTTACAAGGAAGTATGAGGGTGAAAAATGGCCTTAAAACTAATGAAGCATTGATATAACCCCTGGAAGAGTTCCCAATGCTTCCTCACTGGCTTCTGCAGTGTATAAAAATCTAAGGAACCACAAAATGAGGATGGAGAAATTCGGTCTACTCAAACTTGCTTCTGAACTCTGGAATATTATAAGAGTTGTTCATAGTCATGATGGAGAACACAATAGGTGGAAAATAGCATGATTGTGAGATTATTACATTCCGGTGTCCTTTGCTGTTTCTAGATTCAACAAAAGCTTTTTTGCATATTTTATTTTCAGGTGTTTTCCTGTATTACAGATTTTAATTAATGTATTCTCATCTTGATATAAAAATTAATTAGGAATATAAGCACATTATTGTGTAATTATGTATTAATATCAATATATAGGTGTATTAATAGATTTTTATCTAATTAATGTAATAAATTCAATTATAAATAATATTATTATATTTCTGAGATTTCTGTTACACAATATGTGGATTGCTGATGCTACAGGCATTTAGTTTATTTTGCTTACTGTGTAAAATGCTGATATTATCATGCCATCTTTAAAGTACTCAGTTTGATGAATTTTTTTTTTAGTGTTATAGACATTTTATATACTGTCAAATATTGGTACCAATGCAAATAATTACTTTTTTTTCCACTACAGATCAGAATGTCGGACTGCAAGGTATTAATTTTGCTAAATGCAAAGCTTCGTGCCTTAGCTACCATAGAGATCATTTTTCCAAAACTGTGGCTCTCTACCTAACGTTTTGAAGGAGTGTGGGATGGCAGATATGAATGGTAAAAGAGTATTTCAATTTTTTACCTTGACTGCTTCTACCCAGCCAGCCAATATCACCACAGCGTGTGTCAGTGTAGTAACTCAGTCTCTGAACACAAGCAAGAGCCTGGGTTGGCACTTTGTATCAAGGAGCTCCATGTAAAATACTCAGTTTCTGTAATCCCATAAGAGCTCCTGCAGATTGAAATCATGTGCCAGTGAGCAAGACTAGTGATGCCAAAACCCGTGGCTGCCAATCTGAGTACAACCTATAGTCACAAGGTCGGTGCTGTCTATACCTGTACTAAGTGGACAATAACTAGAGAGAGCAAACAGCAACTGAGAGTATGAGAGAAATAAAAAAATAATCTGATAACAAGGTGTGGTGGTTTAAGACGCCCAAAAATCCAATTTCTGAGTCCAAGCCCCTCCTCCCACAATTCACCCCACTGTGAGAGGGGTTTTCCAGACAAAACACAAGACTCAATATGGGGGGAAGGGAATTATATTACAATAATTGCACAAATAAATATTATAATGCATTATATACATAATGCTAACTATCTCTCCTATGATAAACCAGTATTTACATTGGATCAAATCTCTTTTCCCTCCAATAAAAGTCCAGAAGGGAAGAAGGAAAGATCCTTCCCACCTTCAGGGCAGCAGTGTCTCTCCTCTCCAACGCAGCAGTTGTAGGTGGAGTTGTAGTTGGATCTCTTTCTATTACACAGAAAGGGGTCTTCTCTCACCCCTCTCGGCCCTTTGGCTCCGAGCAAAGGTCTCTCTCCCGTGGACTGCGATAGCTGGGACAAAGGCTTGCCTCACCACATCATATCATGGGGTGTAAGACATCCCATGAAGGTCCCTTCCTCGAGGGGTCGAGTTCCCTCGATTCAGAACGTTTAGGGCAGCTTTCAGTTCAGTCCTTGCCCTAAGTGTTCTATCAGAGCTCCATTGCTCTGTCTCAGAACTGCCAGCGTGGCAGCAGTGGAGGGGTGGGGAGTTCAAGGCCACTTCCCCCACATTCCGTCGAGCTGTCCCGGTCCAGCTCCAGGACATCTCTGAGCTCTTAGCTCCTCTCTCTCTGCTGCATGTTGCATTTTAGGACTTCCATCCAGTAGGAGTCCATCCCCTCCTCTTAGGAGAGGTCTCAAAAGGGTTTTTGGGGGATTTGATTCAGTTCTTACCCCAAAACTGTCTCTGCTGAGCTTTCTCTGCTCTGTTGCCGGCTCTCTCTCTCTCCTTGCAGGATATGTCTCTGCTTTGCTGTGTGCCGTCTTTGCTGCTTCCCTCTTATCTTCTTGGCTTTCAGCCATAGCCTTCCAGTCAGCGCTGCCTCTGCCGCCGCTCCTGCTACCCATTCACAGTGGAGAAAGACTCCCCCAGCTCTTCAGTCACAGAACTCGGTCCAGTTTAACACTGTTTCCGAGTTTCTACAACCCCAGCAGGGGGGCTGGGGGCTGTGGCCCCCAGTGGGGCTCCTAGCCCACTCTGTCTCTCCTCGTGGTCTCAGAACATGGCCACTTCTTCTCCAACTACATCATCATCCTTCTTTTCTGGTCTGATGTGATATGTTTAAATTTTGCAGGGGCGCTGATTGGGTCAACACCGAGACACCACCCCCTCGGGGGTTACCATTTTTTTAACTCCAGGGGGAAAAACACTTTTTTCCCCCACCACACAAGGATAAAAGTACTTGGGAGGAACCAGATGCTTCACTGCTCCAAATTGGTATTTTCACACAGTGTCACATGGCCTAACATAGTCATGGCAAATATGGCTTATCCACAAACACTGATTTTTCATCATAAGCCTCTGAAATAATGCATATTTCAGCAGTTAAAGCCTAGCTCCTCCAAGAAAACATTAAACACACTAGAGCGGTAAGAACAAGAGATGCATCAAGCCTGCTGAAGAAAACAATCAGTGGCTAACACCCTGGAGTGGGAAAATCTTTACTAAATCAGAGAGAGAGAGAACTGACCTTCAGGATCCAACTCTTCCACTAGAAAGGGTACCTTGTCAGTGACATGTTCTGGTTAAGCTGATCCAGGAACCATGTGTTTTAAGCACCAACTATAGCATATACTACTGGAAAAGTGCTGCGCTTGCTATATCTGTGCAATAAATATTTACTTGTCAATGTATTTACTATCACAGATAAAAATATGACAGGAGTTACAGCATCTTTACTTCTGTCTTCCATGCTGTGCTTCAGTTCCAAAGCACAATGACTGTCATCGCATCACTGCAGACCATTTGGTACCTAAACCATGTGTACACACACAGAAACATGAATTTGCAGGCTTGAAACTAATTTGTAGCTAATCTGTATCACATAGATATCTGTATAACATAGATGGTGGCAAGAGGAAAGGATTAAAGACCAACAGAAATGTGATCAAGATCTCCAGTTACGACTTTCAATGAGTACCCTGTAGGTATTCAACTGGAGCTACAACTCCTCTTCCATAAAAAGTCACTTTGTATTTTTATGTGACATCTATGAGGCGATTAGCACATTTTTAGTTATAGTGCTTAACCTAATTTTTAGCCATTGATTAAAAATTTTCTAGACATAGATTGAGGTTGAAATGCTTCCCATATTCAAAAATTATATCTCTTTTGCAGAGACTGAAATGAATTAGATCCTCCTGTTAGCAGGCGGAATATTTTCCCAGTTGTCAAAAGATCTGCAGCACTTACGGGTTATATTTTTAGCAGCTGAGCCAGATGTGAATAAATTTATTCTCTTGCATTACACTGCTTAATTAGGATAGTAGCACACTGTTGCATCTAGCAGGGAAACTAGAGATGATTTACCACACTTATAAAAAAAAGTTGGGATACATCAGGCTCCTGCTTAGTCTTTGGTACCCTTCTGGTGTATACTACGGCCTATGACACTCAGAGTTTGCCTCTACCTACCTATTCGCTAGTTACCTTTTCATGCAAACACTCCAAGTATCACAGAGGGAACCTTATTTTTTAAGGTGTTACTTTAGTAAAAGAAACAGTATTGTACATGCTTCACTTCCCTTATTTACTAATAGACCATTATACATACAAGTCCAACTTACAGAGGATTATAGAGGGCCCTGTGACAAACTAGTATCTTTTCCTTGGTCCTTCTTTTATGGTAACAGATTTTCTAACTCAGAGTTTCTTAGGGAAAAATTTCATAGGGTTTTTTTGTTGGGTTTTTTCCTTCTTGGACTGTACAGTTGAGGCCTAATAATTACTGCTTCTTAGATAGGAAGTTTCTGTGCTTCTCAGTACCTCTTAAACAATTAATATCAGAAATTTTAAGGACTACCATTGCCTAATTAAAGCTATAAGAGCACCTTTAATGTGCAGTAGTGGGAAAAACAACCATTAATTGCAAGTTATCATCAGTGATCAGTACCACTGCCATCATAGAAATCACTTCGGTTCATTAGTGCTCTACTCGGCTTGTGTTAACTACTGTCATGGACACTCATGTTTTGTTAAATTCAAATCTCTGCAACATAAGACCCCAAACTAGGTGTGTGTTCGAGTATCTGACTAGTTACAACTTTATGCACTTTCACTGGTATAGGAGGACACCTGTACGAGGTTCTTGTCTCACGCTTGTCCTTTGATAATACCATGAAATATTTTCCACCACAAGACAATCACTGAAACTGGAACTGGGCAAGAAAAAACCTTAAAAAATACCTATTTTTATGGGGTTTTTTTCAGAATAAAAGTATTTTTCAAGGCAAAATTTCACAGTACCATTTCACAGACCCATGGCTTCAACTTTTTGTGTGTATATATACATATATATATATATATATGTATATAAATGTAATGATTGGCACTGAATCTGTGTTTATGGGGGCTTGGGCAGTGTGGTGTTGAAGCAAAGAGAGAGAATTCCCCAAGGCTGTAACCAGCCCCAAGCAGTGCCAGGTAGTACCACAACACCCAAAAAGAAGTCAGGCCAGCTAGTTTAAGTATCCATCAATATTAAAAAGAAGTTAAAAAATAGATTTAATTAAATGTGTTGAAATGTGTAGCCACCTTATGCCTTTTTTTTTTATGAGGAAAATGCATGCATACAGGTACCTACTGCTGATAGTTCACAGAGAAGATTACTCTGCATTAAATAAATATTACTATATCACAGAAATATGAATTAGTACAGTCTTGTTTACTTTTACTAGCCAGAACAGAATGAGTCAAATACATGGGATGTGAGAAAAAATTCTTATGAAAAGTATTTATTACTCCAATGAATTTACTACTTCTACTTCAACCAGCTGAAATTGTAGCCAAGTACTTGCTCCCTTTCTCTGACATTTTGAAAGCCAAATTTCTGTGCTTCTTTTTATCATTTTTGCCTGCAAAAGTGAGAAATTTTGTCACAATATAAAAGACTCAAAACAAGGACTATCTTAGATAGTTAATTCAAATTTCTGTAACTCAAAACAGCCTGGCTCTCAGATGTTGCAGATGGTATGGAGGAGGAGAAGTATCATCTTGGCCACAGAATCACATTTAATACTTCTTTTTTTTTCTCTCTAACATAATCACATAATTGAGTGATGGGATGAGACTCTTAAGTCTACCTTTCTGTCCCCATTCTTTCCTTCTTTTGCTCCAGATAGTGTGGGTGTGGGTGTGCCAGGGTTTTCCCTTCAGAATAAATCTAGCAGAGAGGATGAACAATGGGCTGTAATTCAGAGAGAAGACAGAGGGTCGCAGAGTGGCAGATAGACACTCCATCAGTTTCCACAGACCATCATAACTGGATTTCTTATTGAAGCACAGCAAGATTTATCCCCAAACCACAAGCACACAAGGTTAGCATCCTATGCTTTTGGCATGGGCAGAAGTATGATTTCAGGCAGCAATGAAAGGAATAAAGAAGATATCAAGGTAACTAGAAAAATCCTAAACCAACACATAAGATTTATCAACTGTGTGACCATTATTCAGCTAGTATTTAATATCAACCACAACCCCCCCACTCCTCCATATGCATCTCTGTTCTCCCTGTCATAATGTTGCTAGTGCTTTGAAAATTCAATGTATGCCATGACAAAACAGTTTTATACTACCTTCATTTCCCTTAAAACTGCTGATCATCTGTTTTCATTTAGTGGTCTTACATCTAATAAAAGTGACAGATACCTAAGATAGAATTATTAATTGCTTGGCTGTTAATCCACAAGTCAATTTGAAACCACAGAGTGACACCAGCCACTACACAGTAGCCTACAAAGTAGGAAAAACATTGGATTTTCATCAAATCTATTTATCATACTAATTATTCACAAACTGCATTGCCATGGAGACAATCCTCCTAAAATCACCTGAATTAATGAGCTTGGTAATTAACTTTATTTATCTTATTTCAAACTGGTCCTTAGGTTTTGACATTTACTGATTGGATTCTACTACCTTTGTATTATTTGCTTAGGAGTAATCTGTAGCCAACTTTGCACACCCCTCTGACAATTTTACTGAGTAACCATAGATGACAGAAAATCTTTTTCTCGCAGGAAATTCATGAGAAATAGGTGCCTAGTACATATACTCATATAGCCAAGTTACTCAGGATATGCCTCATTGTTGACAATTTTTCAGTGTTAAAAAACAACAAATCAAAACAAGCAAACAAACAAACAACAACAACAATAAGCACAACAGCAACCCAAAACCACCCAAATTACAATCAATGCCAACAGCTGGGTTTCTGTGATCTGATGGTACAGACCATCTTGGGAAACAGAATCTATCTTTAACTACCCTGGTCCCAAAAGGAGTACATGGCATACACAGCTGGAAAACTCAGTTGTTGAAAGCTCTTTTCCAAGGCAAAGGAAGGCAGGTGCTGTATCTGTTAAATGCAATGGTCTTACTGTCATAGTTTTGCCAGATTTTTATAGCCACCACCATGCATCTTTATGAGAAGAAAAATTCTATAACCCAATTTACATTGTAGCTGGTAGAATAGAGGCTGTTTATGAACATTTCCAGGGGTTCTCTTTACGCGTGTTGACAGAAAATTTGCAGGCCAGAACACTGACAGTAGTGGTATTAGGTGTCAAATTATTATTATACCCAAGAGGAAGGAGCACTACCTTGACTTTATAACCTGAAGATATAGATTATTTCCTTCCTCCAATAACTTCAGCAGTTGAAACATCTGTTAAATTTTCTAAAAGCAAATTTTTGCCCCTTGTACTTTATTCTATGTCTTGTGAACCCACAATGGGCTAGAATGTAAATGAAATCTTGAGTTTGATCATTAAATCAAGTGAGGTATCTTCAAATTGTTTTGACAGTGGAGCTGTTTACAACTAGCTCAGTGTTCACTTTGATTTTCAAGCACTTTTATGACTGTTTTCTCTTAGTATAGATAGAGAAAAAGATGCTACATGTAAAACCGCATCCTATACAAAAAAACAAATCAGACTTTCCTGCAGCAGCTATTCTATCTGATCTCAAAATAATTTTGGAGATAGATAAATAGATAGATATGCACATTACACACACACATTTTCTTATAAATTTTACACTGAAGTTCTGCAGGATTTTTGTCTCTCTTTTCCCCTCTACCTCCACCGCCTTAATTTAACTGTAAATACAATAATGCTTGGACAATATAATGATTTAGTGTAAAACATTCCTGCATGAATATTAATTAATTTTAAAGTAACAACATAACAAATGTATATCAAATAACTGCTGTTTCTGTGTTTTACTTCTCTTGGAACATTTCAGGGATTTGAGTTCTGTATTCTTTCAAGAAGTAAGGAAAAGCCTTTTACTTCAGCTGAGTGAAAAATTCAAAAAGTAGAGGATGTTGGGAGGTCTTATCTACTATGGTTGCTCTTAAAGAAGTAATAAAATATATATTTGTTTAAGTATTTTGCTTTATAGGAATCTGCATATAACCCAAGAGTGTTTATTTCTGGTTATCAATTTCAAACTTAATCTTTGGTGACTGCAATATTAAATTACAGAGTTAGCATGCATGCATCACGGGAACTTTTTGACCTATTGTTTGCCTGGAACTCCTCAATTTTTCCCACAGTGTTTTTGACAAATATTTGGTCATGAGTGAAATTACCACATTAAGTATCTGTGAGGATTGTGAATGCTTTGGCTTCTATCTGCCAAAGTTAAACACATTTCCAGATAGATTTGGCCCAAATAACAGAGATCTAAGCACTAGAATTTCATAGTTGATAACACCACTGCTAATGACACCCTTCCCTTACCTCTGACTAAGGCATGTAGACTAATATTTTAGCACAAAGGTTGGGGCAAAAATGCTGTTTAATGAGTTGGTTACAAAATGGTTCATAGCAGCCAAAATAGTGTTTCATAGTGATGCAGTTCACAGTTACTGCTAGGCATTTGCACACAAAGAAGGGGCCCCTGGATTAAACCCACTGACTCATTAGTTTTCATTGTTATGTATGCTGGAGGGCATGCATTTAAATATTAAGTACTTGTAAGCATTTTACTAGAAGGGACTTCTAGATTAAATTGCACATAATATGAGAAAATTTATAGTCCAAGAGTTCCCAAGGATCTGGAAATTACCTTGATAACATTAGGTTCTGGAAATAGTATTTTTTTTCTTGGCATTCTCACAGAGAGATATTTATCCCCTCCTTGAGCTGGAAGGTTTTCCCCATCCTAAATTAACAACAAAAATATTTCTAGTAAATTCATCCTACTGCAAAGTCTCTGATAATTCCATTTAAGCCAGAATGAAAACTGATACTAAAAACTCATTGTTGTTTTTGAAGTGAATAATAGGTTTATCTGAATGAAAACCACTTGTGTCATAGACAGACTGTTACTTAAGAGCATTAACTCTCTCCCTGGTTTCTAGTCTGTGTGGCAAACATGGATATATTTTCTCTCTGCCAAGTAGAGAGCTCTAAACTCTCTGGCAAGCCCTCTCATACACATCTGCCAGTTCCCACATAGTAAGCATCACCTGCACTGGACCAAGACAGTAAATCAAAATAATTCACTTTCAGGTTTCTGGAACGTTCTTTAGGACAGCTGCCATCCAGTAGATTCTAAAAAACAGGAGTCATTGATATTAAAGCACTGGCAAGCCTTTCATTACCGTAAAATGTAATGATGGTAGGCTGATAGCTGATAGAATCTATCTGCCAAAACACTAACTAGAATGAAAGTAGGACCATTTGGCAAGTAAACAAAAAAAAAATTACCTAAGCAGTAGCTGAAAATTGTTCGTCTATGCTACATAGATGTTATGCCGTTGATGCCAACAGTCTAACTTTGGTTGTTCTAAAAAATGTTAACCTAAAAGAGTGCGGAAATGTAAAATACATTAAAAATAATAGGTGCTTTCTAAAAAAGAAAGAAAACACTAGCCATGCAATGTATCATTTATATATTTTCCTTACCATAAATCTACACAGCACCTCCTGATCTGTAATGCGGGTAATGCACCTCCTGATCTGTAATCATTATGAATTTTGAGAATCTAAGAGAAAGAGGTACTTCTATCAGTGCCTTAGGCCCTTTAATGTCCAAATAAATAAACATTTTATTTTCTTCTGAAAAACATTCATGAAAAATATAAACTTACTTTTCAGCAGACTGAAGGGCCAAGTTCTTCACTGAGGTTTTACTGTGAATTTCTGGCAGATGTCGGTGTTGTACACCTCTGGCTTTTTTTTTTCCTGGCTTTGTTACTAAATTACACTTGCCATAGTTTATTGCTCTGAGTTCTGTCTGTAATTTTCCTACCAAATATGGTTTGAGAAAGATGATTCAACAGATGAAAGCAAACTCATTTATCCATAATGACCTCATGCAGGTGTGTTCAGATAACTGAATCTGCACAGGACTAGATCATCTGTTCAAAATGAGGCAGTGAAAATTGAAAATGAGGGTTGAACTATGTGTTCTATGTGAACAATGTGTTCTACACTTGTGTAAGAAAAACGATTAAGTGATTGTCAAATATATTCCAGGAATGTCATAAGTCCAATGTTGGTGACAAAAAACAAATGTGAAAAGAATCAAAATCGTTGCATTAAAAGCCTTTGTTAGCAAACCACATACAAAAATGTCCAGAGACTGTTTTAGATTACTTCAAGAAGTTGTTTCTGTTCATCTTGTGAATTCATCATATGTGGATATCTACTGTACTTATTTCTTGTACAGACATTTAGATCACATGTCCCAAGTAAGAAATATACAGGAAATACAAATCCTTACAGAAGAGCTTCTTATCTGTGAGAACAGAAGAAATACCATGTTCTGCATTCCCAAGACATCAGGGCTTTAAGACAGAAGCCTGAATGCAGGCTCCCAGACAGCCCAAGTCCTGTCGAGAAGGACTGTTTCCTGGGTTGTAAGCTTCTTCTCCCTCCTTTGTTTCTATCTCACCCATTATACCACAGAAAAAAAATCTCATTTCTTTTTAGAATCCCTCTGAGTTATCTTGATCAGTCCTACAGGATCCAGGGAATCCAGGTGTGTTTTTCTAGTACTTTTAGCATACTCCTAGTACAAACCTTTCGTATAAGTGCTTTTGAAATTTGTCTCATACTGTCTATTCCCTATAAGCATTCTTTCTTACTGTGATGACTTCCTTTGCTAATTTAAATAAACTTGACATTTTATATTGTATGGCAATCTGGCAGCTATTTTCAAGAGTACTTTTAGGACACCAGAAATTTGTCTTGCAGAGAAAGAAGAACATGAGAATGTAAATGTTTTTTGATTTTTGCCTTGCTTTGGGCCATAAAATAACAGCGTGTCCTTACTAGTCCTGCTGCAATATTTAGCGAGTTATAGAACCTTATTATTACTAGCTAAAATATATTGCACAAATATCATATATCCAAGGTCTTTTTTGGGAGCTATCATTTGTTTTTAATGCATTTGGACTAACTGTAATTTGTTCAGTAGCATTTCTTTAAAGAATTTAAAAACAAAGACTGTGATAGAGCCAAGGATGCCCTGAGACTTTACAAGAATATTCCTCCGTCCAAACCAAAAGGGAATCTATGTAAAAGTATCAGTTAAACTCTACAATTTCCTTCCATTTTTTTATGCACTGCTTTGGAAGTTGGTATTTGCTTCCTCAACAAGAAGTTGAGTGCAACTTTGTGAAGTCTCAAATCCTAGATACTTGCTTCAAGATGCTGAGATTGAAATCAAACTTCATTGGAGAAAACATCTTCTTCCCCAACACAAACATCAATTTTTCAGTGCTCCAAATAAAGAACTTCTCTTTCGTACTACAGATGTAGTAACTAAAATTGCCTTACTCCATGAATTATACTATATCCAGGCACTTCCAAGGAACTTGTGAAAATTGCGGACAGTTCCACAGAAAAAGGAAGTACATTAATCGTCATATCTGGATTGTAATAATTATGCTACTAATCTTATTGCAACATCTGTTCAGTATATATCCATGCAAGATGCAGAAAGAGAATTCATCAAATGTCCTGGACTCTACTGAATGGCATGGTAAACTGGACATTAATTATTACAGTTACTTCAAAAATCCTGAACAAGAAACAAAAATTAATATCTGATGTAACTGCTTGATGCACAGAGGTCCATGTGAAGCTGGAAGCTTGCACTGTGTTTTAAGATGTCATTCAACTGTAGCAAATGATTTTCTTCCTTCACTACAAAATGAAGGTGTTGCCACACATAGGCAGTTAGCAACAACTTAAAGCTATTAAAATAGGCTGCAAAGTGAAAAAAATTGCAAGTTTATCTCTGGTTCCCCTAAGAGTCTGCTCCTTTTGTAAACAAGCATTTAGAATTATTTATACAGATATAGAATTTCTTTTACAGGAATTTTCTGCCACCATACTCTCAAAAGGAAGGATTTCTAGAGTCTGGTACTCTTTAAGATCCAGCTCTAAAAGTTATCAATTAATCCTAACTCTGAAATATTCTTTTTATTTCAAAAACCAAACCCAAAAAGCCTGTTTTTTCAACATTAAAAATCCTTTGGAGAGGAAAGTTCATAGATTCTTTCTCTGGAGAGTCTCTTCCCATATTTTGGTATGTGCGCCTGTTATATATCATCAAATTCATAACAAAATCTTATTGATGATTAATAGAAATTTTTTACACAAATAAACAAGGTGATTTTCCCAGTTTAGTAGATTAAGAAAATTGAGTTTATATAATTTCAATATCAATATTGTTCAATAAAGTTCACCAATTCAAAAAACGCGGTGCATCCTATAAAATTAATTTCAGCACAATTCCGTCTTTGTTTATAATCCTTCTGTGAAATAATGCTTTTTATTAAATAATAGATAGCTATTGTGTTACTTCATGAAAATAGTTAGTCATCGATCCATGGAAAAGTAATGTTTGAAGTTAGACTTAAAAAAAACCCTACTTCTGAACATCACATTGATTCTGGTTCAGTAAGTTTATTTTTCAGCAGCAATTTTTGTATTCCTCCCCCACTTCATTTTAGCATGCCCTTTAGATGACCCAGAACTGCATTTTTGTAACTGGAATATACCCCAGTGAATAATTTCTGAGGACACAGTTCTTCCTCAACTAACAACTGCCAAAAGTGCTCTAACAAATTAGGAAAATCAGAAAAATGCAATTAGTTTTATCACCAGCTACTGATTAATTGTACTACAGCCACAACTAGCATTTAAATTAATGAACAGTAACATTCTGCTACCACAGAAATGAACTCAAATAGTGAAAATGCAAGCTCTAAACAACATGTAAGAAAATGTAATTGTGACTTGAGTCATGCTATTCTGTGCTTTGAAATAAAACTGAATTGTGTTTTCTTTTCCTCACAAAATAGACCTATATTTTGTTTTCTGGCTGAATTTGATCTTTTGAAATAACCATGGTAAACTAGAGGTAGGAATTGAAAGTAGGGTGTTTTGCTGGTTCTCTTGGCATACAATTTTCAGAGATGAGATTGGTGTTCTCTCTTCACACATTCAAGATTCAAAAAGTCTAGAAAGTTAAAAACATATATTCGTAGGAATTGTACATGTGATGGGGTGAATGGAGGATTTGCTTATGTCTGTAGTGGGGGGCACAATCCACTTTCCATGATGAACCTGCCTCAGCCACTAACTAGGAGAGGTTTTTGGTTCCGTCAATCATAGTCAAAATATATAGCTGGAAACAGACTTTAAATACACTTAGTCTACTCTCCAATGGGGAATTTTGCACGACATATTTGCTAAAGCTAAAACAATCAGTTGCTCCTCTGTAGTCCCAAGGAAGAGCAAGACATAGCACAGAAAACTACATTTAGTAAAGGACTGTGAGTTGTTACTGATTACAGCTGACCAGAGGCAATCCAGATCTATCCCATCTCCGTTACATTTAGTCATACAGCCTGCGTTGTCATCTTGTATGCATTGTTCCAACTCTATGTTTTGATCACAGAATGTGATCCAGTGAAGATGAATAATCATGTTACGCTTTGTAGCTGCAGAATCCTTTGGACTTGAATACAAGGGCGATGTAAATGAGTGTTATCTCTGTTCTCTTTAACCATTATTTTTTTCCCCAAAGAATACATTTTAAGACAATAGGTTTTCAATACACAGAACTTTAAAAAATATTTTACAACTAAAAACAGAAGTTATCCATGTACCTCCACCTCACAAAGGCTAGAGAATTTGTCCTTATAATACCTACAAGGTGAGCCAGTATTCAGCATCTTCATTTCACAGATAAAAGGCTTAAGCACAAAGCTCTGCCAACATAACATGAACACTTGCATTTATCTTGGTGGTGTTAAAAAAAGTCCTGGATTCAAAAACAGTGCCCAGGCACACAGATAGTGTATGAAATAGAAAACAAACAAGCAAACAAAAACCCAAACAAAAAGACCCCAAGTTTACCTACATCTCCTGAATCCCAAGACAAAAAAAAAGAAGCACCAAGCTACAGTTTTTCAGTTCCCATTGTACTTAGTACCACGCTATTATGGCATCTACTAACAATACATGTTATTTGCGTCACATGTCAATTGTTAAATACCCATTCTACACATTCTAAGCATGCAAAGTGCAGACAAGTATTAGCTTTCTTGAAATAATAAATTCAGAAACACAAGATATTTTGTAAACCCTAAATAATAACAATAAGCAGGTAATATCCAGGTAATATCCCTGCACAGACACCGATATTACACACAGCATGTGTGTAATGTGATGTATTATCTTCAATTCAAAATACATTTGCACCACAAAAAAATACAGCAATTGTATACTGAAACAAACAGTACTATGCTCAGTGGACAAAGCTAAGAAAAAGCTCTGCCTTAGACATTCATTTTTCATACAGGAAGTCACTCTCTTTATCTCTAAAAAATATTTTTCACGATGGTAATGACCTAGAAAACATTTTGTTATTATATGATACTGGAAAATATATGTTTATTTAAAATGCATGACACATGGTCATTTATTTCCAAATCATTATTAACATCAAGAAAAAAATTATTACAATCCGTATTCTGAGTAACACTTCTGAGCAGTGGAACACTGGGAGGCTCTGTCAAGTGTAGTTACATTTTCCTGTCAGCCTTTCAGATGTACAGACATATATTGATTTAATGTATATAGAGACAGAAGGTGTTGTCAGTGCTAATGCTAGAACTGAAAGGCTGGTTCCAGAAATGCTCAAGCATACACACAAAACCAGGATATACTGCTCCTCAACCCAGTGCAGACCTATACATGGAGACTTACCAACTTGACTCTCTGTTGACATGAGGGTCTCATGAGCCAGACAGAAGAGACATGCAATGCAGCCTTTCACTACAGTAAAATGACACCAGGAACTGAAAATTTCAGGATGTTCACATTATTCGTATTTACTTCGAGATCAGGCTGGATGGAGCTCTGAGCAATCTCATCTAATTGAAGATGTTCCTGCTCATTGCAGGGGGGTTGGACTAGATGACCTTTAAAGGTCCCTTCCAACCCAAATTATTCTAGGATTCTATGTTTATACTGCATGCAGTACTGTGTAGGTTTTTTTAAATATTTATTCTGCTTACTAGCGCATCTCACAGAAGGTAATTAAGATCATCTTGGATTTCCTTAGCCATTGCCATTGAAAGAAATGAGTGTCATTGAGACTATGAGACTCTATAGTCTGAGTATCATGCCAGTTAACTTACTCTATTTTTACATATCTATATTTAATAGTAATAAACTCTGAATCAGAGCTTTTCCCTCACTTATTTTTGCCCCTCCATATCTATCTCCATTTTTCTGGGATACCCAGTCTATTCACAATAGAGTTGAAAATACTGAAAAATTATACTGGAAAATACCCAGGCCTGACAAAGGCCAGGAATAGGGTCAGCCACACAGTTACCTAAAATTCAGTCATAGTTCCTTTTTTTTTTTAAAACCTGTTTTCATGCCATCGGCAATGTTGGGAGAGCTGAGTTAGATGATGAAAGAGACAGATGCTCTGTGTCTCTCTTATATTTCATAAGCAAGTAGGTGGTTGTGGATACAGAGCATGACAGTGATGTAATGTGAACCCACTGCAGTGTTTGCAGTTGAGAAGACATTAGACTATTTTTCACTTCTCCTTTGATAACTTCACTACAAGGACTTAAAGAACCAGTAGACATGGTTCACTGCACAATTTTGGCAGCTTGCACTGTAGTTTCCTTACTTACACAGTTGTGAAGACTGGGAGAGTCACTCAAAGAATTAATTGTTAGTAAATAATTTTTTTCTCCTCCCAGAAGAGACAAAAGGGAAGAATAGAAATTACAGCTATCTCACAATAAAAATAATGTTTTCTAATAGCTAGCTGAATACGTATTATAATAGACATCAGTGAAAATTTTAATTTTTTTTTTCATTATTAGTGTTTATGTCCTGGACCCATCATTTATTTGCCTCCCTAGAGACAATCTCTATCACTAGCTAACAGGCTAATCCCACAAATTTATCTGCCTTTGTCAGTGAGGGAGGACTGCAGATAACGGTTCTGCACCATGTCTTCACCTGAGCCAGGAGGAAGTGAGAATAATAGAAAATACTTGAGAATTCAGGCACTTATCTTCTCCCTGTAGAGTGACCAGAGAAAGCCCAGCAGCACTGATAGTGATGCTGATGGGAGAGAGCATCACAGCTTTGAAGTGGTGTGGTCTACACTACTACACAGGGAGCTGTCAGAGCAGATTTCCTTCTTTTGTTCCGAGAATCTCTCTCTCCTTCTTGCCTCTCTATGGGAGGCATTCTAAGAGCAGACAATTCTGTCAAGGAATTTTCTTCCCACTGTTAAAATCTATGTACTGTATAAGCAGGAAGTAGTGGTTAGTGTTTGCTAATGATTAACCTTGAATTCCTTCTAATAAAGCAACAGTGATGTATAAAATTGAGAAGAAGATTCAGTGCATGCAGGCTGGTAATGCAGGAAGATATCAAATAATGACTATGAGAAGAGCAAAATAAAATAAGAGAATGTAAAAATTTTTCAGAATTTAATCTGAGATTGCTTTGAGTTTTTCAGTTGAACTAGGAAAAAGAACCACAATGCTTTTTTTCTAAGAGTGCCAGTACTAGCTCTTAAAATTTGCTTTGAGTTGACGGCAGCATGAAAAACTGAGAAATATACATGAGTGCATGCACACACATATAGACAAGCAGAGAAATGAGATAATATCTGAACATAACTGCATGAACAGACTCAGGTTATAAACAATTCTAAAGCTATCTGATATCCTTCTGATGATGCAAGATGTTTTGTATTATGGTATCGACATCAGGATATGAAACCTAGTTTGAAACTACTAGGTTAAGACTGTACCTAGTAACAGTGATGCCTTCTTTTTCTTTCCCATCCCTTCTCCTTCAACAGAAAAATGTTTAGTCTTTATTAGTTATATATAATATATTAGTTTGTCTTTATTAGTCATTTATTATATATAGTACTTATGTATTTAGTCTTTATAAATATATAGTTTAAGGGACAGACTGCAAAAAAGAAAGAGAATCACAAGTATTTGCTATTTTATAGTAGACTTCTCAATAGGCTTAGACTTTGACAGGTAAATGCCTAAGGGAAAGACATGGTTTTAAAAATGGGCTTTAAAAAGTTTTATTAGCTTCCAAGTATTTATCTTTGAGTCAGTCTCTTAAGTTTCCATAAATTTTTATCTGGCTAAGGGCAAAAGAGTTGTACCATTTCCACAGCTATCCTCTGCACTTAATTCTTTTTGTTAATGCATTTTTATGACAAGGACTATACGTGTGATTCATACACAGAATACTCTTTGATGTTACTAGTTCTAGATGTATAAGAAAGTCATTACATACTTTTTAGAGTTACTCCAATAAATGAAGAAAAGCTGTTTCTACCATGTAACTGTCAGTCCTCCCTTAAATTGATTTCAGATTTATTCATGTTTTGACATAACTTTTTAAACTTCCAGGTCAAAAGTGATGTGATACATCTGTTGAAATAAATTCATAACTACAAAACCAAAACCAATCTCCATGCAGTGTTATTTCAGATCTTTCATAAGGCAGGCACACTACAGAAAAGATCTAATAATAAAACCCCTAAACTGTTTCCTTAAAGAATACTTAACCACTTTGGTCTCCCACAAATGCCCCCTCATTAAGTTGTTTTTGAAACACAGCTTGAAGGTCATGGACTTAGACTTTTTAGGCATCAGAAGCAACTGGTCTGTGGCAGATTAGGTCTCCACAGAAGTTAATTTACTCTCTGTTGCATGTGCTCTGAAATATAACTAAATTAACTCACACAAACCATGGTGCATTTGTGGCTGAGAATACTTGCTGTAACCAAGCTATCTTTTTTACAGATAAATAACATATTATCTACACTACCCTGCAGTTGTCAGATCTTCAAGCAATTTCAGAATCCCTGATTCAGGAATGCATCCTTGTTTCAGAAGGAAATATTCCAATAAAATCCATGAAAGCTCAGTGCATGAATCAACGCTTTCTCAAAGATCTCAAGTTAAGAACCCTTAAACACTTATTTTACTCAGTTATGACCACAGAATATCCAGCCAGCTACTTATTCATTAGTCCACTGGCAGCACCACTGTGCATGGGGTTCCAAACCAAGTGAGACTTTTTAGGGATTTTTTAGGATCAAAAATATTACTCTTAGCTTCACTGGAAACTTTGTAATAAGGGAGTCAAGGAGTCCTGAGGAAGGAGACCAGTGAGAAGACCCACTAAATAAGTGGACTATCTGGTGGATTTAAGGCTATATGCGTATGAAGCACAGTAATGAATTCCCCTTCCTTTGATGGAAACAAGTGGAACACAAAGTAGAGCACCAAGAATATTGCACCAGCACAGCCCAAAGGAAACTCAGAGAATTGTAACTGAAAGGCAAAACAGGAGTGCAGAGCAAAGTTTGCAAAGACCTGAAAATTATATACCACTTCCCTTTGGTTTTAAATTACCTTGAAATTTTTTTCATGTGTTTTTTCCTTTCCTCTTGGAGCTTGATTTCAAACCTTGCAAATAAACAAGGAAAGCAACAATTTTAAAAATTGATTCAAGTTGTTCGATAAAGAGCAAGTTGTTAAAATTATGCATAGAAGACCCAACGCAGAAAAGAAAGAGTTTTCAATCACAAATAAAGTCCTTGACACAGTCTGACAAAAGGGTCCAGCTAGAAAATTCAAAATATAAGTTCTTCATTGTGACAGAAAAATCAAGGAAGACGCACATAATATTTTTTATCAAAACCAAACTGACAAAAGCTTTAAATCTGCTGAGTTTTAACTCCGTGTAAAATGTTTTATTCAGCATAGCCTCACCAAGGTATTACCATGCCTTATATCAAATCAAAATGTTTCATTCACACACAATAAAAATAAAAAACAGGTTAGGTTAGAAAGGAATCCATAAATAATTTTGGTGCTAAGAAAATGTGACTTGCATTACCACAATACAGACTAAAGTGTATTGCAGCTTTCTGCAACAAAGATTCAAAATGAAGGTAGTATAATCGTAGCTACTTTGGTAACAGGAGCTATTATAGTCCCAGGTTTGAAGCAAATGATCAAAGCACCACCTCTAGGCCTGCATGCCACAATGCTGGTCCTATAGGACATCTCTTCTGTCAGGCCCTAATATCCGGGTGCGACATGTGAAGGATGGATTTGGCTTTCATCACATGCAGAGCCATGGACCCTGCATGCTTCCACTTTTTTAACGGCACAAATTTTTTTATGCTGAAGGTCCAATTCAGGTAGTATGGAGATGATTTCACAATCTGACACTTAGTCTGTAAAATCTCTGGAATGGGAATTCCATTTTAATATCTGTCAGTAACTCCTACGTGGGAGTCTTCTATGCTATTATAATGTAAATTTCAACTAAAGGAATTATTTGTCAACTTCTGTTGCATACCAACACCCAATACTGTTCTGGTAAAAGTCTTTGGGTATTTCTGCAAATTCAAGGAGAATTCTGAAGAATCCCTACTTGGTATGCACATGAGCATAAACAAGCAGATTAGTTTGTTTATAATTTAGAATCCAGTTTCAAGTTTGCATTTTGTTGGTTTGGATTTTTTTTAACAGATGTCGATGCATCCGGAACACAATCAGCAGAAGTTTTCTGCATGACTCCCTGCCCATTTTCTCTCCTATATATCCTGAAAGGATTTTACAATCAATGTCACTGTCACAAAGAACGTGTAAAGAACAGTCAAAGCAAGTGATTTCACATTGCATAAGCTCTACCAAACAAGGAAACACCACCTGATATCCAGAACAACCATCTTTAGCCCTTGAAATCCTGCTTCCTAAAATGAAAGGTGACCTTTTATTTCTGCTGACAACTGAGATCTTACATTTCCCAATGAGCCAGTCCGTGCAGCTATCACTTGAATACATGAGTGGTGAATCCATCCTTCTGAAAACAAAACCTCTAAACTTCAACTGAAGTAAAATAAAAACATAACTGAGATAGAAAAGAGATCTGAAGCTAAGAACATTGTTGTATATTTAACTCAGACACAAGATGAAGAACTTCTGAAAGTTACAGTCTTTTAGCTGTAGCTGGAGGGGTTTCAACCATTAAATATTTTTCAATTGTTTTACATTTCTTGATTACAGTGGAAACTGTTTAAAGAGTATTAGGGAAAAAAACAACCAACAAACTAAGGATTTAAGACAGTGATTGTTCTCCATCTCATAACAAGGAATAACTGCAAGCAAAATTTTCAGGCAGATTAGGCGTAAACCACTGTATTTAATTTGTTTGGGGTGGGAGTTTTTCTCAAGCAATTAAGTAATTAAATATTCCTGTTAAATGTAAATTACTTTTGGATGATAAAGATGACTGTGTGTTGCAGATTCTTTGTCCCTAAGAGAATAAAAGATATGAAAAATGTCTCATAAAAGTACAATCCTACCTCAAGAACTGACTTACTGTCTTTGGAGTGAAATGGGGACGCTTTTCAGTAGATTGCAATTTTTTTTCTTTCAATGGGAATTTTCAGTGCTAAATAAACTAGAGAAGTGTTTTTCCTGATTACCTCCTGCACCAAACAGAAAACATTGGGAAGATAATATAAAAGAAGTAGATTATCAGAAATAAAAAAGTCAGACAATTTCTGGCCCCTAGTTCACTCCACATAAATTTACAACATCAGGAAAAATAAAACTACTTTCTGTGTGTTTGCCTCAGAGCTCCTTTTTTAATGACAGCTCCAGTATTCAGGAATAAGGCAGATTTTATGCAGGTTGGTTGCATGTAATTACAGTAATGTAATTACAGTAATGTAATTTTCTTGTCATATGGGAGGGGATCATAGGGACAAATAAGGGCTTCACATTACAGAAGGTTCACATCACAGAAGCTGTGGGCAATACTGCATGGTGACTGCCCAGCAGTTATTCGTTCCCTTTGAGGTTCTGTTTCTGCTTTTAACTTAGAATTAAATCCTGAGAAATCCCTCAACTAAACACCCACAGATATTTTCAGTTTTGAATGTTTGTATTTTGTAACAGGACAAAAATGCATAGATACCTTTCTGACAGGTTCTAGCAGTATCCTTTCCAAAGACTTGGATTTTTGCAGTTAAACTGAGACTTCAGCCTTGTTTCTTTCTATCACATACAGTCATCATGAAGCAATGTAACTTTTTAGTAAAGAACATGTTACAAGTCAGAAGGACTTAAAAGGGATCATAGGTAAACAAGAAATTAAAACAGGACTGCAAGAGTGATTTAAAAGCATTCTGTTCTGGTCAGTACAGAAGGAGAAGAACAGGGGTGAGAGAAATATTTGGTTATGCACCTTGGGAGGGTTTTGTTGTTTCATATCCCTGCAGCCTTGTACATTTTTCAGATTCTTATTTCTGTGCATCACAATGGAGGGCACAACTGTAGGATAACCATTTCTGCCTTGGACTGTTCAAACAAGTTGGCCACTGACTAAGAGCTAATAAGGTTTTAAACTTCCAGAGCATAATCATGACCCGCTCACCAGCTGTCACAGGATGGAGCTGTTGCTCTAAATGGCCAAGGGACATCGGTAGAAACTTACAAAATGTGGCACTTTCTTTTCTCCAGACTGGCTCTTAAGCCCCAGACTGCATCACATTCTGATTTTCCAATTGTTCAGGAGCATAGGACTGTCCATTAGAAACACCATTTTACCACAGTTGGAGCTGCTCGTCACTAAATGAAACATTTGGATGCCCTTACAGCATCCTGCATTCCTGGTTTCATTTTAACCAAAGCATAACCAGGCATCGGCAAGGGGTTAGGTGTTTTCTTGGGATTCACATTTGAGATAATTTAATAATAAAAAATAAATGAGATAGATTTAAAAAATACAGGGGTGGCTAATTCCTGGGTTATCCTATTTCCTTGAGTACTCTGCTGTCATCCCACAGCACACAGTAAAAACGTCATAAAGCCAAAGTGCTAGACAGTAATCCAAGGAACATTGGCATCTACACACTGGATGACAAATCCTTTGCCAGTACAACTTCTGATTGCTACATGAAATACTGACAAAAGCAGTCACATATATGCCATAGTAATGTGCATATGCATATGTCATCAGCTATGCTGTCTCTGAAGTTTTCTAGCACAGGCACGGCATTAGGAAAATATTTTTAACCCAGCACTTGAAGTCCTGTGGGGACTAACAAAAAAAAGGTTTAAGCAATTCTGTAACTAACTTGTTCAACTGACTAAAATGCAAAACAAATGCCAAAGGATCTGTTTCTCTAAATAACATTATGTGAACTTGTCAGTATATGTGTATAAATATTAAAATACAGTCTGCTAAATCAATAAGCATTCATTGCTTCTTAACCACTCTTTGTAAAATGCATACATGCCCAGCTGAAGGCGAAACAGAGAAGTGGAGTCTATAGGCACCTGATCATCACTGATGATCCAGTCAGCTTAGTCATTCAAGTCGAGGTAATAGCTGGTCTTCCTAGTATGTGCCAGTCATCTAGGAAATTAGAAAGCATTAGCACTGCCGGTGATTACACTAAGCAGCTACTGACTAATAATGGTTTGTATCTGTGTGGTTTTGTGAAACAGTCAGCGGGTGCTCTGAGATTGTCAAAGAATTACTTGAGACTGGTGAAGTGCTAATAAATAAAAAAGCATACATATCCCACACACCCATCATACCTACACAATATATGACATGCTATCCTTTGCTTTTGGTAAGAGCCCTATCAGAATTTTTGAGTAAGGTTCTCCCTATAAATTTAGACATCAGAGAAGGTTAAATTACTACAAATTCCATTTTATGTATTTAAAATATGTATAGTGGAATCTATAAATAATGAATAGGAGAATTCTGAACACAAGTAGCTTTGAAGACCTCCAGGACTACTACACTATCTTCTGCCTATACATACAAGAATATTAATGTATACACTGATTGTTTTAACTAAGAGAGCACTGTGGACAAAACTTCTTTCTGATGTGCATGTGTTGTAATGTCCCTATACAGGGTCCATTGATCCTTTGAATCATCAAAACTGTTTCCTGAAGTAACAGATAATTCTGACTACTGCATGCATAATCCTATCTGGATAATTTCTCTATTATATGTAAATAATAACATGCATATGATGTATATGTCCATATACTATCATACAAAGAAGCAAAACTTACTGAGGGAAGTTCCATGTTATTGTAATTCATGGCAATTTCAGTTAGTTTGTTCTACCATCTAGAAACACATAAGACAATATAATAATACTTTGACTGACCCTTTAGTCATTGAGGTATGCACAGAAATTCAATTTCCATCACCTGTAAGGGATAGGCACATAAGATCTTTGCATATTTTACATGCCAAATTATCTCCTGGTTGTTTAATGTGAAGAAGAGAATGGGTATGCTGTGGGTAGTACAGCATAACTGGCCAGCTGGTATGCAACTGCTGATGGCCAGCTTATCATGCAGGAAGCCACGTGCACTCTGGTCTGTCTGTAGCTAAGCTGAAATCATCTATAAATCAAGATTTCATGCCTTAGTCCTGAACTGCTCCTGACAGATCCAAGCAATGACACAGGCTCTACTAAGTTGCTCAGGATTTCACTTCCCCAAACCAAAGCAAATTTAAAGGTTAATGTAGAACCTGAGCTTGTCTTCTTGACATTTCTTTTAAGGGTAAGAAAAAAGTAATTATTCAACACTATTTATTTATGGTGACTTTCAAGTAGTGTACTGGGTCTGCTCTTTGCAACTCTGGTGACAGAGCAATGCTGATTCAACAGGAACATTAAATGCAAACTGTATTTCTATGAAACCAATGAAATTGGTTGATTTTTTTTCCTGACAGGAGCCCAAATGTTAACCTATGCTCATAGAGTTAAGAGAAATCTTTCACTTTGTGAGAAGTGTCTCTTTTTTTCCTGACAGAACAAAACGTTCAGCTGAAAAAATTTTTAATATCTTAGAAGAAATTTTGATGACAGAAGGTCCATGGTAGCTAAACCAGCCTAGAAAACATGTTACACTGGGAAGGGTTGCAGCTTAAATCCTGCAGCAAATACAAAGAACTTGTGGGGGCTTCACCTTGTTCCAGTAAATCTGTATTTAAAGTACTTTGAATAGAAGCTGTTTTAAAGATGTTTTTCACTTTCCAGAAAACCAGTTAGATTTCATACTTCCCATCAAATCTACCATCCTGTGATGTGAATTGTAGGTACCTTTAGATTGCTTTAGTCATATCATGTCAAGGCTCATTGTGATATGACAACACATGACAAATTCAGCTAACAACACTTGGCATGCCAGATCACCTCTATCCTGTTGCGTTTTAGAGATCTTTAGTTTTTACTCCTACACAGTACACAAGCTCATGATTCAATCCTAGACTTGCAGGTTGGAAGGGGCCCCAGAACCTCTCTAGTCCAACCTCCTGCTCAGCAAGGGGGAACTATGCAGTCAGACGAGCTTGCTTAGGGCTTTACGCATTCAGATGTTGAAAACTTCCAAGGGTAGAGTCTGCAAAATCTCTGCGGGCAACATATTCCAGTACTTGACTTTTCACCATGAGGGAAAAGGGTTTCTATCTATTCCACTTGAATCTTTCATTTCAATTTAAACTCCTGTCTCCCATCCTCTCACTATGCGCCACTGCAAAAAGCCTGGCTCCATCTTCTTGATAACCTCCTTGTAGGTACCAGGCAATTGCTATTAGATGTAACTCCTCTCCCTTCTTTTCTCCAGACTGAACAAAACAGATTCCCCCCCAACCTCTCCTCACCCCACAGAGCTTTGCGGTCACTCGAGCTCTCCCCGCGCACTATCACTGGCATCCACACAAACATGGAGAACAGTTAACAGTCTGAGGGCTCCACAAGCCTCTGTGATCTCTTTTCAGAGTCCTGAATGTGAGCCCCTGGCCACAGAAAAATATCTCTCAAGACGGCATGGTCGAGTCTGCAGAGGACCATACCTCCTGCAGGTATAAGTCACACCCCCACAACCACGACTGTGGCTTCCTTGTGGTATTGGTGCATGGTTCAGACTGCACCCCCAGACTTGCCTTTCCCCCCTGCTTTCACAGGTCTCCAAGCCCACTCTGCAGACACAAGTCTGTGGGTGGATAAGCAGCTGTGTCTCTGCCACCAGAAGTCAAAGGCCTCCAGTCTCCCTCCATGTACCCCCAGCCTCTTCCTGACCCTCCACCTATGTGAATCAGCCTCTCCACAGGGCCTTCATAAAGATCCCCATCTCCTCTGACAGCTGCTTCTCGCCTGGACAGCTCCATGGGCAGGCTGTTCACCCCCCCACCGCCACCCACCTCTTCCCCATAATGGCAGTGGGAGGTTTAGTGTGAACTGGTGCTGTGTTTCATCCTGGAGATATAAAAACTGCTTTTTGTTACCTAGAAGGTTGTAGAAATAAAGTGCAGAATCATTGATGAATGGTGGTCAGCAAAGAAGACTGTCGATCACTCGGAGAAGCAACAGAAATAATAAATAATACACTATGTGTACATATGAACAATTGAATATGTTGTAAATAATCACCGAAGCTTTTCCATTATAAATAATCACTAAAACTTTCCAAAGGTTTTTTGGTACGCTTTTTCAACTCTTACTAGTAAACCTATGAAACCCATGACAGAAGGAAAAGCACAACTCACAATCAAAGGAAAATTATTCTGAAGAATTAAAACTTTGGTCAGTATAAAATTAAGTTGCTTTGATCTTGCAGTCCATTTCTCAGTAGTCCTAAAGAAGATCAGTCAATAGTGTTGTTGAATTTCCCCAAAATATTACATTTTCAAAATCCAGAAAGAAATCTGATCACTGCAACAGGTCACAACTCTAGTCTGTGGACAAGTTTTTTTTTCTGTATCTCACAGCATGAATGCCACTGATACAGACATAGTTAAATAAGGTGGATGAGATTGCAATACAATCCTGATTTTACCCAGACCATGAAAGAATCTGTAGTGTTTTAAGTTCAGGCAATATTCTCTACCTACCAGTCCTTCACTTGGAAAAGAAAAGAAATTGGTAACCTAAAAATGATCTTCTAAAAAAATTAAATCTTTTTGCTCCTAATCATGTTTTTGCTCTTTATCTGTTTATTTGTACTTATCTCACACTTCAGTTAATACAAAACTACAAACATCTATACTCAGGCTTCAAATACCTTCCAGAGGGGTTGCTTCTAGTCTGCATCAATTGATCATTAGACTACCATGCATCAGTTGCCAGAAAGTATATTTTAATTTGATTATTAAGAGTTTCATATATTCCATTTTTTCAAGTAATATGTTGCTACAGAGATTATAGAATATAGGAATAGCTTTAAACACAACATATCACTTACAGATTTTGTTTTCCTTCCTGCACTTCCTTTTTCTACTCACTCTTATGTTTTCATTGACCTGAAGAGTTTGTAAAAGCATTTTTACTTTAAAAACATAAAATTAAATACCAGTGCCTATGTTGAAAATACTACAGATACCAACAGAGTATTTCATTTATCAATCTTTCTGTTTAATTGAATCAGAAAAGTTCCAGTTTATTTCAGTGAGACCAGAATTAAAGTAATGATTCTGAAAGTCCTGTAGTGCTCCTTAGAAAACAGCTTAGTGCTCTGGAAGAACAGAAGTATGATCATGCAGTTAATATTGACTGTTTTAGTCTCCTATAAAATGTTTCCTTCCTGAATTTTTTAAGAGAAGTATTGTACTTACAATTTCCAAAGGATCAGCAGCTCTGCCTATCTTAATAAGTAATGTAGGCCAATATATAGAGAACAATAGAGATGAAGAGATGACGTCTGTTCTCTGCACTCCAGAGCTGCTTTGAATCACGCAGTGAATTGCATGCCCACTTGTAGCTGGAGTGCATTATATGGGCTCACAGGTCACAACTTCCAGTTTAATTTTATCCCAAAGAGGTTCATTGCATGTGGTCCAAGATTCTGTGAGATGTGAGCCGAGGCTCTGTAGTGAAGCATGAGCAAGAGATGTGTTTCAAGAGAGCACTCCTGATCCAAGCCCAGACATTAATACTAAACTTCCCAGGTATGCCTCCATTATCTTTATTTCAGTGGCAAGTGATTAACTAATTTCATTAAGTCTGTAAGTGATTTGGACCTAGGGAATGATTCCTGGTGTCAAAATACAGAGAAATAATGGTAAATAGTGCTAATGCTTTTCAGGGTACTTGTAGAAAAAAACCAATTTTATAGATCTGAAGGATATGAATTTTCTCTCCCATGATGGTATCAAGTATCATGAATATATTGCTCATGGGAAAAAAATCAAACAGTCACTAGAATAAAGATAAAATGTGTCTCTTTTTATTTTAATCCTTTTATTTTCATTACTATGCAAGTGGAAAATGCACATTCTTTAGTTCTTTGATTTAAGGTCCTACTACACCTGAAAATATACAAATATATGTATGGTTTCATGACTCTTATACTGACAACTGGTTTTGCCATTTTTTAAGTCATGTAGGAGGAGAAAGAAAAAATGCATTTTATTAATAAAATAGATAGTCAGAGAGAACTTTGCATTGTATTTGAAATATATGTGTAATTGTCAACACTAGTAAAGAGTAAAAGAAAAATATCTAACTAAGCATCTACATTTGCAAAGTACTAATTTGGAAAAAACAAAAACTGGTTAAATAAAAATTGAAAATCTCAAAAAACAGACAGTGAAATATATTGTAATGGAAAAAAGGACATTAAAAAAAATCAAAAGGGGTGTGCCATAGTGGGAAATGAAAGCAACTATGCAACAAGCTCAACTGGACTGCGTGAAAGAAGCTGAAAGAAAATACTCAATTTACTAAGGAAAAGAATAAGAAAAAAAGAACTTGAGCATCTTTTCAGTAAAGGCAGCCTAGAACCTGAAGCTAATTGAGGTTTATGACTTGAATTGAAACGAAAGCTTTGCATCAGTTTTCCAAGGATAATGATGTCCAATGGGGTATCAAAGGTGCAAGGACAAACAGTTTAATAATATTAAAAATTAAATTATAATAACAGTAAGATCAAATTGAAGGTGATTTTCTATCTCTTGACTACATCACATAATCTCCATCTCAGGACAATGGATGAGTCAAGTATAATTTTAAATCACCTATTAAGGCTAATAATAAGTCTACCAAATCAGGAACTAGGCACAGAATGAATGAACAGCAGGCACAGAAATATTAGCTGAAAAAAGGAAACATGATCCAGGCAGCTGCATGTGTTGTAATGTAACCTTAGTAATAGGCAAGTCTCGGATACATTGTGGGTAGAAAAAATTTTAGAAATAAAATTAAATAGAAAAAAGGAGTAAATACTATATCAGTTTTTCATTCCTATATTATTACAGACTAATCAGGCATCTTTGTTTGATAAACTAATCTGCTAAACCAAGAAAGTGCATGTCTATCTTAATTGTTCTTAAGTACTTCTTGTGGTATCATGTGGGAATTATTAGCTGTGTACAAGAAAGCAGAATTGCAGAAGAGTAATATGGCACAGAGGCAACTACTTCTGTCACCAGTGATGCCTAAAAGCCAGAAAATAACTCTCTAAGACTCTTTTCGAGTATTAGAAAGCAAAAAGCACTTATTTATTACAGCATGCCAAATGCATACAGTGTGCATACAGAACTACATAGGTGTTACAACTTTGTACAATCATCTAATTACAATATTCTGTTCCTAATTATAATATTTGGACATTACCTCATCCGTTACACCAAGCCCCAAAACTGTCCATCCCATGGGACCTCTCTCATCCTACCTCAGACACACCTCCCAAATTTGAGTTGGTGGTCCAAAACGACCACCCTTTACTTCCTATCCTTGTCATTCTCTTCATCTCTATCCCCCTTGGAATGGCTTCAAGGCTTCTGGTTAGTTTTGACTTGGTTATATCAAATGGTATGACCCTGTTAGGTGTTATTCTAAGTACTTTTTCTGCAGATAAGATGCTTTTCAACTTGCTAAATCCTGGTCCGTTGGAATTCTTGACAAGAAATGTTAACAACATTTTAGGAATCTGATGCAAAAGTGTGAGCTAAAAGTGCCATTCTAAAAGAGCTATACTAAAATCCATATAAAGTAAAATTTAAGGCACCACCAACAGCATGGCAGGTTACCAACAGTGTTTCATGCAGACTAGTCTTGATGGCAGAGCCCTGAGAGCATCCCACCTCCAGGAGGTCTGGCTGCTAGGGGTCAGGAACTGCTTAAGGGCTGGCCCTTTTCCTTTGGTGACGTTGGGCAGCCCAGTAATCACTAGACCATGTCTGGTTGCCCTCACCAGACCTGCTTGTCTCTGTTAGGTGCCATAGCACTGGGTCCCTATGAGCAAGCCACTGCCTCTGCTGGGTGTGGTGCTGCCAGTGGTCCTGGACCCCAGACCCATGGCAACTGTCCCAGTGTGCCCAGAGCCCTAATCTCCTACTTATCTCCTCAGTTTTCATCTGGATCAGGAACTGTGTTACCCTGTGAGCACTACATTCAAACCTGATATCAGGATTAAATTCACCATCAATTATTTCCCAGCCTGTGAGCACCCATTAAAATAATACCTTATCCATGCTGGTCCTTCTAGCATTTGCAATAGAAAATCATAATGAACACAGTTGATAGTAATTATTTATGCATTCTACTAAGTATTCGAAAAGTATCTTTGTGTTGGTGTGTATTAAAACATTAAAAAAAAAAAAAGAGGGAGGCAAAACCACAGATACATTACAAAAAATGTTAAGTTGCAGAATTCAGTTACCCAAAGATTGAGCATTGAATTTTAGAATTTTCCCAGGGAATTTAAATAAGGACTCGATATTAAAAATTGCACAAAATAAACAAAAGCATCAATAAATCACATGCATAGATAGAGTTGTGCTTTAATCTCAGCATTCTGGTGACTAATTTTCTTAGGGCCCCTACGTATTCGATCTGGACAAAATACAGAATTTTACTTTTCGGACCTATGTTGTTTGATGGATTGTCATTGTCGGTTGGCTGCTAAATAATAACAATATTCTATCAAACAGAACACTGTGACTGTAAGGATTAAGTACATTACATGGCTGAATTTTATTCACTACAGGTGCAGGTAAAATTCAAACCTATTACTTTATCAGAAGAAGATCCCACAGCTGAGCAATTATTGCAACGTGATTCATGTCAAAATTGCATGATTTATGAGACATTAGTCTAGAAGAGAAGTGTGTTTGTAAGGGTGAATTATTGTACGTGTTCATTAAACTAACAGGAAACTGACAATTGATGATATAAAACCTAAGGTCTCTATAAAAGATAAAAAATTTACATCTTCTGATAGTTTTATTATTTTCCTCCATGCTGCAACTGCACTGAAATAGAGATTGGCTTAGAGTAACAAATCTCTGAAACAGAGGTTGTGACTGAGGTAGGATTGATGCTGAGCTTGTGAAAAAGGCAATAGGGCAGTAGCATAGTAAGGGGAAAAGAGTGCATATGGAAGAAGGAAAGCTTGAGACTTCAAAAATAGATTAATTGCAAGTAATTAGTTGTAAGAAAAGACACAGGACCATTGCTTCTGGTTTGTGCTAAAAATTAAGACAAACATCAGTATTACATCAGGTTACTTTGAGTAAAATTGTATGAATTACCTCAGTCACCGAGAGCCTCTTTTGGGGCACATTAAAATATGCCATTTGAAATGCAGTCTCAATTTTACTAAAAGTATTACAATTTATTTATCTTTTCAATATAAGATATTTAAAAGGTGAGGTATTAAATTTTTTTCCAGGGAACATTTCACATCAAACCATTTTTCAAGGAAGAATTTGCTTGTAAAGATCTATCTTTGACTTTATGTCACTATAACATATGTTGGAGAACTGTATGTGGAATATAGCTTAGTAAATATTAAAAAAATTAAAAGTTTAATCATCTAAATTTTTATATGTCTTCTTGGAATATGTCTGAAATTGAAATAGTTGCCTTTCTTATTAATTACATTTATAAAAATTAATTATGGAAAGTCTGTAGCCTACCTACTAACATTCTACTCCCAAAATCATTCAGCTGAAACCAAGCAGAGATTATTTCCTTGACTGTGGCGAGTAGCAGCTACCTCAGAGAAATTACATTTTGTTGATGTATTGTAGCAATATGTCATCAGGGCAAAACTATTCAAGCATAATTCTCAAGGCAGCCATTCCATATGGCCTTTTTCTTACTGCTGTTTAACATTCTTTTTCCATAAGAGAGGAAGATGGAAAAATGCAAAATGTACACTTGTCCAATTAAAAAACTTTCCTCTCTTCAAGATCATTTTGTCATTCAGATTTTTTAAGTATTTCCTGTAAACTTATACTTCATATGACAAAATATGTATTGTAGTAATGAGAACAAGCAGGCACTGAAGAAGGTATAAAAATTAAAATGGTGCCTAACAACAAAGTGATATTTGGGGTTGTGTGCAGAGGAAAAACAAACAAAAGACTTTGTGCAATAAGTTGTACACAATCATAGAATCATTTAGGTTGGAAAAGACCTTTCAGATCATCAAGTCCAAACATAAACACTGCCAAGTCCACCACTATAACCATGTCCTTAAGCACCAGGTCTACACGTCTTTTAAATTCCTCCAGAGATGGTGACACATCTACATTAGCAGTTAACACAACTGTGTTCTTAGAGCTAAGAAGTTTTAGTCTTTCTGGTCAATGACTTTTCTCTAATTTTCTTTAGTTTATGCTAAGTGACTGCTACGCAAGAGGATTGGGTACCAGAAAAGAGAAGTGTATTTTCTTTGAAAAGGTAATAGGAGAAGTTGCAAAATGTGGGGAAATATTTCCCCTCATTTTTTAAATAAGACAGTTTAATCAAAAAAGTCAGAGTTCATATTTGTCACTGAACTGTGTTAACCACCTCATCTTAAAATCAATACAAGCTATATGAGCTATATGTTGTACATTTTGTCAAAAATTAATCCCAGTTATTTTTCCCTTCCACAATGTACTGTTTCAGTACCCCTTATTAAGACAGGAAAAAGGCAGGAATAGGTACATCTGTGAACATTAATTTTATTTGCTACATTTTGTAATGCACAAGAGGATATTAATAAATTCTTTCCTAGAAATTAATCCTGTTGGTGCAGACTGTTATCATCAAAACTGTGACGATCTAAGGCACAGCTCTGGTAATATCTTAAGACATTGTGGTCCTGCCTGTTTTCAGGCCCTCTGGCAAAATATCACACTGCTAAAAGTTTAGGAAAAGGGTATGTAAGATTTTTTTATCTCTTCTTTTGGAGCATGGATTAACTTGCCATTAGCAGTCAGTCTCCAAAACCACTTTATACCTGCTAAAAATGTGTTCCCTTTATAGGATCCTGAAGCTACTGGCTAAAAGAATATTAGAGCCTTGTGGGGAAAATACATTTTCCAGATCATTATTCCTGAGGACTTTCGAAAATTTATCACTCAAGTCAGGACAAAATACACTGTAGAAGCCTCCTGCACAAGTATAAACTGCTATAGATAGGACATATATATAGTAAATGTACTCTGCTATTCTTTCAGTAAGGATACAATGCTTTTCACCTCAATAAATCTTCTTGGGGAGCAACAAGATATAACAGATAGAGTTATTCTGTCACACATAAAAATGGTGTGAGGACTGAAAATCTATGCATTCTGCAATTTACGACTGCTGCCTAGCAGCAACCTGGATGCTTCAAGATGGTATCCTGTCTCAAAGTACTTTCTAACTTTAGAAAGTTTCCTTGAACTTCGTAAAACCCCTCAGAGAGTAGTATTTTCTTTACGGTATTTGCATGTTCTCATCCTCGGGAATTTCATGCTCTTGTTTAACAGCTATTTAGCATAAGATTTATAGAAAACTGCTCATACATAATTTTTTGCTGGGATTTCATAGCAAATGGAGGAGGAAAATAAGCCTTGGGTATGTTATTTAAATTGGCTCTTTTTTCTCTTCTTGGTGACTTTTTCAAAGCTTGCGTGGGATCTTGTGAGATATGGGGAAAAAACTGCAAAGCAACATAATGATTCATCATGGAAAGCAGAATAGAGTTCATCTTGCATAGATGAAGAAAACAGTAGGTAGCTTTTCAACAAATACTTCACACACATATTTTCTAATAAATGTTTCTTAAGCCAGCTACCCTAATTCTTCATCTAAATACGAAATAACAAAAGTGGTGCTCCCAGGATATCTAGGTTTTGGTACTTCGTATGTTCAAGGAGACTTTTATATTTACTGAGGTGCTTATAATAACTTCAACTTTCCTGAAATGATCAGCTGACTATAAGTTAGAAAAACGTGAGAACAGTTCTGTCTCCTATCTCAAGCAGAACAGGATGGTAAGAGAAAGTCATTAAGTTCAAAATGATCACCTTTAAAGCCGCGTGTTATCTAGTGTATAGCAGCAGGCACTTGAAAAATAGCAGGGCAGTATTTCAAAAGGAAGTAAAAACATGAAGTGATGAGTTTTTACTGACAAGAAAATGACTGAAGTCACAGCCTTGTTCGGTAGGGAGCACGGGAACTCATACAGGCAGGCATCTGTGTAAAACAAGAAATAGTGCATAAGGCTGCCCTTCTGTGCAAAGCAGATGTTAGCGTGGAAAATCCCATACTAAGTTTTTTCTTCAGGTTCATTTCTCACAGGATGCACCTACATACACGCATACATATATTCACACACATAAAAAGTATTTCTGAGCTCACAAGAAACTCCTTATGGTTTTAAATCATTATGCTGAACCTCAGGGCATTTTGCATCTTTGCAACAGATGAAAGGAGAAATAGATATAGTTCTTCATTTCAGAGCACAAAATAGCAGCAGAGAAAGCAGAGGAACATTTTGTGACAGTTTAATTTTGCTGCATGAGTGTGAAAATGGTGTGAGAAAGAATTGACTCATGTATTTTTTGCAAAACCCATCCTGTAAAAATTCAAACAATGACAAAAACTTACAGTAGTGATCTACAGAAATACTCTTGTGAAGCTTTGTTGGACTGGAGGCAAAAAGACACAAGATTCCTAAAGGAAAAAAAGATAGACCCTGTATACTCTGCAAGTGGCTCACCGTCTTGGACCGTGTAGGATTGCATACCTACATGAAAAGGATTACATACCTACATAAGAGAAGGCAGGTTAGGATCAAGACTAGACCTTGGAAAACAAAATGTTAATTCCAGAAAATAAATATTTTCTGTACAGTTCCATCTGAATTTATCTGTACTTCTCTTGTTTGTTCATGAGCTACCCTTACACTAAAGAAACCAAAGGTGTTTTAGTACCTCCTATAAAATTTTTTATCTCTGCTCTACCTAGTTCTTCCATACACCATGAGATAGCAGGAACCTGGCATGCCCACATTTGAATCATCTGAAGTGACATTCTTATCTCTCTGGAGAAAAAGTACAGAGGTAAATAAACAAGTTTTCAAAATCTCAAAAATGTTTCACATATCAGAAAATCCCCATTTTAATACCTCTTTGTAGAGGGCTGGACAAATTCCTTGTCATTCCCATTATAATGGAAAGCTTAAGTGTAAGAAAAAAACAATTCCTTGTTACATAAATATTGCACAGAAAATATGTCAACTTTTGGGGGGAAAAGAAAAAAACCTAGAAGTGTGTTTCATAATAAGAAGTGTGGCTAAAAATTGTCTTACTGAAGCCAACAATTTCAGTTGTTATTCAGGATCATTATAATTTCAATATCTTTTCTTTGTCTATTCTCTTTTTGCATGTTACATTCTTTGCCTTGACTATACTTGTAGTATAGTAGGTGGGGTGACACCGATTAAGTCCAATGAGGATGCTTAAAATACTGTATAATTACTTTGCATACAGTAAATTGATGCTAGAGTGTATACAAAAAAACCAATCCCATGGGGATTCAGAGCATTTTGGACTGAATCCATCTTGATCTTGGTCCCCCAAGATATGTGACATTCCCAAGATTCTGCATGTATGCCATATATCCCCTGGGATATACAACATTCCTAAGATCCTGAATGTCTACTGTATGATATCTGGATATTTCTGCAGCTAAAATGGGCACTGAGAGAAAGAGACTACCTTCACCAGAGGACAATATATGGGAATTCTGTTCTGCCACTCCACTAAACATTCACCTTACTGTTAAGTTTTAACAGAAATCTGTAGTCCTGACATTGTCGCATCACCTCTTCATATCCTAATCGGTTTTTTGCTTATGGGTGCAGCGTGAAGAGAAAAGTAACTGTACCAGGCTAGATAATGGGAGACAGAAGAAATGTGGATCAGGCTTTGCAGCTGATGCCAGCAAGTGGATGTGGAACTCATCCAGGCATGCTCCTCCACAGCACAAACTGCTCTCCTGATTAGCTCATCTCATGTGCAAGGACATAATGAGCCAAAATAGCCTGTACACTTTGCACAGGCAGGCATAAAGATCTGTTCCTGTGTATGCATTTGATAATAGTCACAGTTTGAAAGGGGATATTATCATTTTCCATGGCCTGTTTAACAGAGGTTTCCTGGTGCTTCATATGGATAGAGGACATTTGTAAGTAAATGGACATGGGAAAGAAGAAAACTAGGAGCAGATGATAAAACTGTTGAGCATATGTTCCAAGAATGAAGCAACTTTTTAGTCTCTGGAAACATATAAAATGAAACAGAAGGTCTAGATTAGAGTGGGGTTTTTTAAGTAGAAGGAAAGAAAATTTAGTTACAACAAATATTTAGCAAACTGCTGCAATATACTTACAATTCTCTGAATGCTCAGTTTTAATGCACACAAATAATGCCTACAACCAGTTGGATACAGGCCTAATCAATTACAAAACACTAAAGATATTTTTTTATTATCATTTTCAGATACGAATTCCAGTGCATGTGCTTACAGACTCTCTGAAAGAAGGCTGGGCAGTCTCTTTCCTACACAACATACTTCAAACTTTTTGTTAAGCACAAGACTTGCATCAGTTGTGAAGTTTTGTTCTCAGCACTTTCAGCTCCATTAATGTGAAAAACAACGTGAATATGCACAGTTCCTAACACTGATAACGTTTTCCAGTTATCACACATCAAAATACGTGCCAGGCACAATTGTGTATAAGAACTACTGAATTATTTTCTAGATAAGGTAGAGTGACAGGTAGTATAAATAACTCATTTACCTACCTGTCCAACATTGTGATTTTGATTTAGCAAGTTAAAATTCCATTACAGATGCATTCTTTCCCCACAATGCATTACTCCAGTATTTTTAGCAGAACAATGGATTTCACACTTCAAAAGAATTAGTAGTAAAAAGCTGCATACACTGAAATGGAAATTACTATTTAAACAGAGTGGATCAGGTCTGCAACATCACTGTGCTGATATCAAACCGCCGCATTTCAACAGTGTTTTCTACTGAAGAATGGAGATACAAGGAAAAACATGAGAACAAGCAGTGTAGTCATGGGTAGAGAACAATAATGCACAGGGAATAAAAACATAAAGGAGGTAAATGGAAAATAACAGGCAGAAGCTTGATGAGGAATTTAAATAAGCAGTAAGAGCACAATATAAAAAACAGAGAATGAAAAATCAGAGTGAGGAAGAAAGTAAAAGTTACAGAAAAAAGGAAATGAGAAAAGTGAGAGGCAACAGAAAAGAGCAGCTGGAAAAATAGGGGGCAGTGCATACTGGTGGTGTCAGGAAGGCACAGAAAGATAAGAAACAGGAAGGAATGAGAGGAGTGAGCAGGGAAATGGGCTATGAGCAAGAACGAGAGAGGAGCAAGAAGTGAGATGGGTACCAAGGCAGGATGAGTAATAGATACCTAAGGGAGAAGTAAGGTCAAAAAAAGAGAAAGAGGAAGAGGACGAGTGTGGAGGGGACTACTAAGAAAGGCAGCAGTAACAGATCAGTTAGCATGGTCCTCAGCTGGATTTCAAATTTTGCTTTAGGCTTCTGTATCTTCTCTATTATTTTCCTTTTTTCCTTTTTGTTGTCAACTTTTCCCAGTCTAGCAGTCATAGATGCAGACTAAACCAATGTGAATGGAAATAAGGTACTTCACATGAGAGTTAACAGAAGGGCTACTTCTAGCAAATACACAGTGAGTGATTCCTTCTTCTGTAACAGTGTGCCAAGATTTAGATATTTCAAATTTTGTAAGAACAGATTGTTCTCTACATTCAAAAAGAGAGAAAAGAGACAAGGCAGATTCTATTCTGCTTACCAAATCAAACTTCTGTTAAATACTCCGTTAATGTCTCCTGAGGTTGTTCAGGGAATGTGTCCAGCATTTAAACTAACCTCATCTTCTATGAATTCACCACCACAAATCTGCACATTCAAAGTCTATATGTGTCAGATTTGGAAGCTACTTGGGAAAATCCCAATCAAAATGAAGGAATAATAGAACTCCAAATAGTCACATACATCTTCATCTATTAAATGTGATGTGCATAAAAATACTACGTTCCCCCCGGTGGAATTATGGGTTGGCAAAACAATTAGTTATAATTATACAGGTCAAGCCATAAGTTTATTCATTTCTCAATATAGTAACTCTTTACTTTTAATTAAAATTTCTTCCTTGAAATTGACTTCAGTAGTGTTGTATTGTTGATAGGATTTGTAATAATTTATCTCTTTTCATTTGTATTCTAATATATGCCTGGTGCAATTACAATTCTTCACTGCTCTGACATTATAGCTTATATTTTTGCATGCAAAACTATGGTATTTTCAGCATTATACAATCCATTTAATACATGGTAATAGTTTGTAAGTGGCCTCTTACTATTCATTAACCAAGAAGTTTTGCATGAAAATGAGCTACACGCTGACATAAGAGCAGCCCACTCAGGGTACCCTTCTGGATGATCTTGTCATCCCTGCATCGCTTTACTTTACTAGCCATATTGAAGAGAAACTCTTACTTTCTTGTCCTTAATTCCTCAGTTGAAGAACTTGGATTTATTTGACCTTTGTTGGTCTGTCTTCTGTCTGTCTGTTTTCAAGCGAACTCCTGCTGAAATGTGTGTTGAAGCTAACACACTTAAGTATTAAGTGTTTTGGCTATGTAGGCATGTAGAGAAAGAGCTTTGCTGAATACTGATTGATTCATGCATACACTTAACATTAAGTGTCTCATAGAATCAAAGTTGCTGCTTTATTGCAAAATGATTTTTATGGATTTTGATGGCAATTAATACAGTATAACAATATAACATAATTAAATAATATGCAATAATAACAATATAATTTAATTAAATATAACAGGCTTGTGTTACATGTAACAAGAATGTTCTATCCTGGTTTATACTTAATATGGTGAACATGCTGTTTCAACTTTAGATGTGAAGACATAGTTTAATATAGTAATAGAGTAAAAAATAATGGACAACCATGCTTCAACTTTGATTCAGTTCTGATTATAGAATCAGAAAATATGCTGAGCTGGAAGGGACCCACAAGGATCATCAAGTCCAACTCTTAGCCCTGCACAGGACCATCCCCAAGAGTCTCATCATGTGTCTGAGAGAACTGTCCAAATGCTTCTCAAACTCTCTCAGGTTTTGTGCTGTGACCACTTCCCTGGGGAGCCTGTTCCAGCACCCAACCACCCTCTGATGAAGAACCTTTTTCTAATATCCATCCTAAACTCCCCTGACACAACTTCAGGCCATTCCCTCAGGTCCTGTCACTGGTCATCAGAGAGAAGAGATCAGTGCCCACCCCTCCTCTTCCTCCCACAAGGAAGTTGTAGACTGTGATAAGGTCTCCTCTCAGTCTCCTCCAGGCTGAACAAACCAAGTGACCTCAGCCACTCCTCACATGGCTTCCCCTCAAGGCCCTTCACCATCTTTGTTGCACTCCTTTGGGCACTCTCTAAGAACTGCCCCAAACTGCACACAATATTCAAGGTGAGGCCACACCAGTGCAGAGAAGAGTGGGGCAATCCTGTCCCTCAACCAGGGATATTTCTATAGTGCCTATTGCCGTTAATATATTTGAAAAAACTCTTTTATTGTCTCCCACATTTCTGCCCAGCTTCAACTCCCATCGAATATTCTCCCTACAATGGCAAGTAGCACTTGTAGATTAATAACTATACAAAAGAGAATTAATAAACCCCACAAATATATGATAAAATAATATCATCAAAAGAAACCTAGCACTCAGAAGTGAGGAAAATCCAGAAATAAATTTGCCAGTGTAGTCCTAATTTGTACTCTTCAATCATCAAAATTTCTTGAAAGGTTTTAATTCAATCAACATATTGGGGTATTTTTCCACATAGTCCTTGGTCCAGTAAGTACCATTCTCAACTCTCATAGACTACAATGTACCTAGAGACAAAGCTATATGCATGAATAGAACCTGTCTCATTTGTGAGAGCTGGTAAAGAGCTTTGTTCCCCAACCCTCGTATTCATACAGCTTGAGTCAATAGAACAAAAGAAGACTAGAAAGTAAGTATTAGGGATGTTCAGGATTTTTGGATTGCAATAGCAATCTGAAAAGCCTGAAAAATCCCTCTAAAAGGCTGCTTCAGAGATTCTTACAAGGTTATCTATCATTTAGAAGGGTGTCAGCTACACATTTTACTGTACTTGTGTTGACCTCTATTCTGAATCTAGGTTTTAAATAAACAAAAATATACAAGTACAATAATCATTTTAACCAAGTACTATCTTCATCCAGATATTCTTTTTTGTTTATAACTTTTCCCAAGATACACATCAATATAATATCACACAAACTTTATATCGGAAATTACAGTGTGAATCCAGTATACTCAACATTTATTAAAACCATAAAAGGGGAAATTGGCTTCTCCAAGAAATTAAAAGACTGTTCAGAAAATTTGTTTTTTCTACCATGTGAATTTTTGGAAACATTTATTTTTCTAGTCTTCCATTTTCAAAATGGGAATTTCATCTCAAATATTAGATACACTTGTATAAACATGCATTAGAGATTGGGGGAAAATTAACCCAGTTCTTTCAGAATGCTAGTTATAGAGAAGTAATTACTCAAAATTCTACTGCTTGTCACGGTGCAGAGAGCTGCAAAATTCCCAGCTGCATAAATCTGTGTATAAATCAATTTCAGAATAATTAAAATGCTCTGCTGTTTAGCCAAAACCCTTTGGGACAAGTTTGCACCAACAACAATACTTATTCTTTGGGTAAGTTTCTGGCAGCTTTTTTTAAGGAAAATTTTAACTGATGCTTTACTACTCTGTTGTTTGTTGTGGCTTTTGCATGTTAGGGATTATCTTGCAAGAAACAATGCATATAAAAAGTTATTTGCCTTATCTAAGTGATTTCAAAGCAATCTATGAACCATGTCTCACTATTCAGTCATTAATAAGCTTTTGATACTTAAAATCAGTAAGATATGAGGCTTAATTTGTCCAAAATAACTCTTACTTTACAGATGATGCACCTCTCTCTCTCCTTTTCAAGCTCAGAAACATGCTGCTACAGTGAAATATTGTGCCTTACTTCCCAAGGAAAGGAAACAGGAATCAAAGACAGGCTGCAGGGTGATTAGTTAGACAGTCTGGTGCCATGCAGACAACAACTGATTCAGAAGGATCCACCAAAGCAATAACATGTCTTCTTCAGATATGTCCCATGAAGGCTTATTTTCAGGGCTATGTCCCAGCCCAATGAGGAACAAGATTAGGACTTTGAATGAATAACTGTTATTGTTTTTTCTATAGTACAGTTCAAATTCAAACTAGTGCTATCAATGCCTCTTTTCAACTAGCTTCATGAATCTGAAGGTCTAACTCCAGAATTTAATCTGAAGGTTAAATTATGCAAAAAATTAGCAGTAACTATTAAAACTGTTTGCTGTCCAAGTTGCCAAAAAGGAGATTCACAGTGAGATATTTATATCCTCTCTGGGTCAATTGTGTAAAACGGTCCGACTAGCTGTAAGATTCCTTATCAGAGTCTTTATAGACCTTCTGACACAGACCTTGAGATTGTATAAATTCATCTCTTTTAACCATCTTTAAGTTCAAAACAAGGAGTCAGCCTTGAAAAGAATGTTCATCAGCAGAGGAAAATATGTCTCTAAGTCCCACTATCTATTCACAATCAAATAGATTTAAGATTAGCCATTCTGCTACAATTTAAGACAACACATACATCAGCTTTTGTTACTTAACCTTCTTCAACACTTATTATATTCCTAAAGGTCAATAATTAATCCTTTGTTTTGAAAACACTGTCCAGAATCCCTGCTATTTCAAGGTCATTACAACTCCCTGAAAAAGAGCCTGCAGCAGTTACCGAAACAGGTTTTATCTGCCAAGTTAATCCCATACAAAATCACTGTGTCCTGTACACCTTGATCAGTCCAAGTGACCAGGATAAACAGTCATCCACTTCTGTTTTGAGACACTGGATTTGGAAAGGGCACTACAGAATAGAGCAGAAAGAAGGTGAAGGAGGCATTCTAATTTGACTATAGAAATTTTAGAAATTTTAGACTGTAGAAACCACCTAAATGTGGTTTCGTGGTTTCATGGTTTTGTGATATAAACATTTTGATCAGTTATGTCTCTTATTGATAAATCCACGCTATATCAAACTTTAACTTAATACTTGGCCTCTAAAATATTCTGAAGAGATATCAATGGGACTGGCTGTCGTATTAGTCATCAAGTAATCATTAGTTAACCTTGTGTAAGCAAATTATTCTTATAAAAGTGACATATATATCCATATCTGTTTTATAGATATATCTATATTACAGATATATTTATATCTATATCTATTTTAGAGATATATACACCCTTATAAAGTGACTGTATTTGTATGCTGTATTTTATCTCTGGGTTTGATAGATATATAGAAGAAAAAAATTGGAATGTTACTATACCAGAAGGTTTAAGAAATCTACACTTCCCTTCTGCAATCCTCCCAAAATTCTATTTATACTGAAAAACTACTAAACTCTGGAGACTCCTTCTCTATGTGGTTTTTCCATAACATTTCACCATTTTACTTTAGCTGAGATACTAAACCTCTCTCTCAGTGGAAGTCACCACATCTGTATTCCTTGTAGTTTTGCAGTGCATTCGAAATTTTCATCTTCACTGAATATATTTCACCACGAAATCATGACCCTTAAAAAGTCCTTCAGTTTCTAAGGAGCTGATGGAAGTTGCAGACCAGTGTACATACGCAATATTGGCTGAGGGGCAATGCCATTGCTCACAGCATGATTACTGAGGTACCTACAGCTCCTTGTTTAATTCAGTGGTAGTCTCCCCACATCTTGCAGAAGGACTATGTGACAGCCTCCTGCTCTGCTCTGGTATTGTACTCTCTGAAGAGAAGACCATTATTTCTTTATTGGAGTAGCAGTATCTATGGCAAATTACAAGCTGTGAGTACCATTATGCTGTCATGACCATGTAGAGTTTAATTCTTTTCAGCTCTTCAGGTCATATATCATCATGTTGCTCTGTTCAGACTTGCATTTAAGAACAGTTTTGTTCAGAAAAGCTCTGTGGGATTTGGGGAATCTTTATGCCATATAACTGTAAGATAATACTAATATAGTTTTTAAAGCCACATGCAGGTCTTACTCTTGATCCCATTGAAGTCAATGGGATTAGGCTATAGTTTGATGGGACTAGAATGGGAAAATTTGAGCAGGGAAAATTTTTTTTAAATGTTTAAGGGTTACTTTGAATTTAAACTCTGATATTTCGTGGCAAAGAACCATTTTAACTACAAGGAAATATATGTTCATCACACCCTGAAACACTGATGTGCCTTTAGGTATTTTTCTTGCAGAGGACAAGGTAAATAAGGAAGGTCATTTCTCTGGATAACACAGGGATCAGGAAGCTGAGGTTTCTGTATCAGCCTCAGAACATGAAGGCTTTGAATCTAGGCTAGGTCTTTGAATAATCATGTTAGTTGAAATCAAGAAAAATATCAAGACAATACTCTTTAGATATGTAACCTGTGTTCAATAACATAGTCATCTCAAAACATTGCTGTCTAGGTATTCCATCTAAGTGCTAAAGAATTAAATACTTAGGACAGTGTTGGAATACATTAGTAACTTAAACACTGCCCTGGTACCATTGGCTGTGCTGAATAAGGAAGAACATGGCTTGCTAAATCAGAAAAACCCTTTTTCTGCCTCCTCATTGTTAGTAAAATTGACAAGGGTTAAAGGAGGGGGCTCTTTCCTACCTTTTCTGCAACAAATGTGTGATTCAGTGCTAATTTTTTTTCCACAGAGACAGTTATGAATTATACTTAGACCCAGTCTTCCTCTCCAGTAAAGAAGGGAAGACCTGAGGAAGAGGTATGTAATTGTAATTAAAGAGGGTGAGGAAAATAAATATTTATACTGAGTTCTGCATTTCATACCTTTCCAATGTTTACCTTTGCAGCCTTGATGTGTTCTTCAAATGAAGTGTGTCTTCAATCATATTTGTCACAAAACACTATACTTAAAGTTCAGATTTTTTCATGTACCATATTGATACCGTATATGTTTCATTACTATAGTTGCAACTTCTAAAACCACTGCACAGATCTTTCCTACTTGATCAGATAAAGCAACTTATAAAAGTAGTAAATTTTATTATTTTTACAGTACTGGGTGGTTTACTGTAAAGCAGTCATAAAAAGGCAATGGGACACTACTTCTCCATACAGTAAAAACACTCTTTTGGAGCAGAGAGATGATAATTGGAAATTCGTGTTTACATACACATTTTGGATGTGAATATTGAATGCAGTAATGAGCCTTTCTGCTCCTTCTAGCCCAGACTCTGGCCTTTCTGAACATTTTTTCCTTTGATGATTTCTTATTACAAAGCCTCTCCCATTTCCATCTCTGAATCAGCACATTTAGCCTCTCCTATTCCTGCTTTTAAACTAAAAGCCTCTCATGCTGTAGAAGAGCTCTTCCTAGTGCTGGCTACTTACAGATATTGTTTTGCACTAAACTATTAATATACTATGAGGTTTTTTCAATATAAACCTTCTTTTCTCACCCATTTTTGTCTTTTCTCTGGTTCTGTCTTTTCTTCCTTTTGGCAGTATGACAAGAGTGCCTTTTCTCTGGTAAATCTTAAGGAGACTAGTCAAAATAGAGAAGACACTTCATTATTTTTGAGTGTCAAATAGCATGGTTTGTCTACATGGTCTACAATAACCAGAAGAAACATCTTGAATGGAAATGTTGCTCAGCACTTGTATTCTTGAACAAGAGCTTGTTCATTTTGGGCAATCATTCATGTAATATTGAACACATTTTTAAAGGATATGTTTAAAAACATTTAATTTTAGACTAAAAGGTGATTCTTGAAAAACTTAACATTAGAAGAAGGAAAGTAAATGGCAGATTAATCTCTTAAACATCAGGCTTATGAAATAAAGTAGAACAGTAGTTTTACAGGTTCACACAAAGAAATGATTTTCCCCAAAAACATGCACAGAAGGAAGCTAGGTGGATCAAAATGCAAACAATTTCTCAAATCCATTCTGTATTTAAATCTTTGAAGGAGAGGAGCAATAATCTACTATAAAATAAGAGGCTTCCTAAATGGTTTGTATTTGATTTCCAGTTCACTCTCATCTCCATTTTTCAGATACACAGTTGACTATTTACTGGTAAAAGTATTCTCTTTTACCTGCAGGGAGACTCTATCACCTCTTAAAAATAATGGAAACATCCCTCAACATCTCAGAAATTAGAACTTATATACTTTAGGAATGTTGTGCTTATTTTCAAGACAAAAAGTGTCTGTTTGTCATTATTTCCACAGAGTGCACATATTTGTGTGTTCCATAGTTCAAGTTTATAAAATAACTTTAACAGCCCATATCTAAAGACCAGGGTAAAACCTGGTTAATGCAAAAAACCCAAATCATATGATACTGTGCTATTAAGCATGTGGATTTTGTTTGTTCTAGCCTGAAGAGTCCCTACAGAAAGAAAATGGTCTTCCCACACTTCAGCTGTGACATTTTGTCTTTGAGACATGGTATAGATAAATTCAAATGGGATTTTGTAGTTTTTTCGCACCTTCAGCTCATTCCATGACAGGTGTATTTAATGAGGCCAAGTTTCATAGTCCAATAATTTTTATTATCTCTAGAAAGATGAACATGACTGCAGACTCACCACAATGCCCCCTCAAAATGAACAGAAAGATTTTTAGGCTGAAAACATCTCTCCCAGTCACATTTTCTGGAATTATGTGGTAACAGTAATAATTCATCCAGATTAAGCATCGTATCAAGCTTTGAATAAAAACGGCTGTGCTATCACAGCTTTCATACTGCTGGAACAGAGAACACCTCTGACTGTGACAATTCACATAGCAGAGAAACTGGTTGACAGCACTGATCATAAGAAAGAAATACACCAAAAAAAAAGAGCAAAATGGAGTTAAAGTGTGGTTTCTGCTTGCTCTTGAAGCAAAGTAGTCAGATGCCCTCACTCGTAGCAGCTGTAAAGGTATAGCTTGTCTTAACCTGGGAAAATGTACTCACTGTGTGAGTAAGGTGTTGAATGCTTTCTGTGAAGAAATGACCAATAGCAGCCCTTTTCCCTTGTGTCACAAGATCCAAAGGAACTCATGCTTGCAGAAACAAAATGTTTCAAAATGTTCAAAAATGGATTTTTTTCAGGTTATGCTCTGAACCTGAAAAATTGTGGGAATTAAAAAAAACAATTATACAACTGCAGAATGGTTTGGGTTGAAAGGTACCTTAAAGATCATCCATTCCAACACCCCTGCCATGGGCAGAGACATCTTCCAATAGACCACGTTGCTCAGAGACTCACCCAGCCTGGTTTTGAACCTCTTCAGGAATGGGGAGCCCACAGCCTCTCTGAGCAAACTCTCTGGCAAAACAGGAGACGCAAATTCGAGAATTTGAATTTTTATACAGTGAAAAACTAAGTAGCACTGATAATGAATCCTTCAAAATTAACCTTTTTATATATGTATAGGTTAATTCAGCAGAGGGTAGGAAGAAAATCAGGGAAGCCACAGTGACAGTCTGAAAATTTACAATGTCAGATGCTATATATTTGTAGTAAAAGCTATGAATTAGTTGGAGAGTCAGTGTGACAGGTGTGTTTCAAAGATTTTTCCCCTTACATAAAAAAAAATTAGTTCCTTGGTTTAGGGAAATAAGTACAGATGGATAACACTTTTCATAAATATTTTTATGAACTTTCTCCTCCCTGAGAAAAACTTCTACCACCTTTTGCATCGGACTTTGTTGTTGGTTGGTGGTTTGTATTGTTTTGCTTTGTTTTCTACTTTTCTCTTCTGTATCATTCATATGACATCATATTCATGTGAATTTAGCTCTCATTATTTCCTTGCTCTCCCAAACAAATATGAGTAAAACAAAGAGCCTGTCAAATGCAGCTATAACTTGGAATTTTGCTTCCGACTACATCTTCCTTTCCTATAAACAGGTAGAAATAGTCACAGAAAAACGCAAGAATTTATCTTCATAGTGCAAGAATGGAACACATCTGACCATGAATTCTGCTGAGAAATCAGAAATTTCCTTAACTTTCATGGCCTTATTTCCTTTACGATGTTGGCTTGGATAAAATTTTAAATATTGCAGAACTATCCTGTTCATTCTTGTGGTCACATTTATTCACTTTCTCTTCCATACTGCAGCCATCTTTTGTATCTGCTTGAACCTTTCTAGCAAAATAGAGCTGGTTCCTTAGATTGGCCTTCTACATACTTTTGCAATATAAATAAGAAAGTGAAAAAACGTGTGGTGTTTCATTTTACACAGAGTCTTTCCTTTCAAGGCATTTTTTTCTTCATCTCTAATCTGATATCTAAAAAGATACTCATTTATATAAAATTAACCAATTTGATCTGTTTCCCACTCACACATCACTGTTTCCAGCATTGCCACATGCAAAAATAGTACGAGAAATGTCAGCCAAACAACTTTTTTGGCCAACACAGCACAATTTATTCTAAGTATTTTATTAACCTATGAAGTATCTTACACAATATTTTAGAATCAGCAAAAGGTTCTGTCAACGTAAAAATGTTCTAGTTTTCCCATTTTTCTGATCATTTCAAAACTATCATTTTTTTCCCCAACCAGAACAGCTAAAACTTTGAATTACTGAAATACCCCTGGAAACAAAATTTTCAGTGCATGGTGGGTTGAGGCCATTTGCTGTCACTGAGAGGGGAAATCTGATAGTCGTGACTTGCTACCTACAGTATGGACACTACTGTATCTGATACCTCTCCTAATGAAAACAGGGTGACAAAACTGCATTGTGGTTGCATGGTAGACAATCAGCTATTCTCCAAAGGCAGACAGAACACAGTACATAACTAAATGATGAATGCCTTTTTTTTTTGCTTTCTTATTTTAGAAGATAAAATGACGGATACTGAATTGGAGGAACATGTATAAAACACAGCAAAAATAGGTAGCGTATCTTAACTTCTGAAATTTTACATTCCAAATCAGAATAAACTACAAAATTTTCCAAAAGAAGGTTCTGAATAAAAAAAGTCTTAGAGCAATGGCTTTTGCTTAATACCAAAAATTTTAAAATTATTTAAAAGGAATCCAACAATTCTATTGAAATGAAAATACATTACCAAAAAAGGTTTCAGATTTTAAAAACTAGAAAATAACCATAATTTGTTTAGTTCTTCTCCCTTTAAAAGTTCATCTAATCAATGTTTCCTTGAAATATTTTACTCAATTAAAGGATCATTTTCCACCAGAAACTTACTACTATTAAATATTTACCTTCAAGGATTAGAACCGGCGTACAATGAGAAAGAAGATCATCAAGGAGAAAATCCTTCCAATAGAACATTAAAATGACTCTTTTGTATATACTACAAAAGAGGCTTTCTGCTGCCTTCAGTTAGTGCTTATTAACACTGAATTATTTTTTCAAATTCTATAGCTTAGAGCCTGACTCCCTATAGTTTTACTGTTCAATTCTTTTCAGCAAGAAATAATTAATTCAAAATAATTTTTGGTTAAAATCTTGCTGTAAAATAATGAAGAAAATTTGGTAGAAATACAGCTGTATCTTGTCTTTACAATAACCTCCACTGTCTGGTGAAGGAAACACAATTTTATTTATTAAAATAATACCACATTTTCAAATAGCACACTACTATACTCTGCACTGAAGTCTCCACGTTCTGCCACCTTAAGAAAATAAACAGAAAATTTTGCCATAGATACTGCCAAATAATACTTGAGCTCTAACATAGTTAATTTCTCCTACACACTGGTGTAAAACTCACTTCTTTATTGCTTGTCAATTCTGGTAAATTCTGTTCAAACATTAAAAGAAGAAATCCCACAGGATGACATAATATTGTATATGTGATGACTTATTCTTTGAGTTGGTATCTTATAACTGAGACTAATTTTGTTCATCCTTTACTATTTTTTAAATGATGTTGCAATAACAGCTTGCTCACCTACTATTTAAGTCAAAACCCACAATTTTACCAAAATGTGCTTGAACCAAATCATAAGAAAACAGAGGCAAATTGATGAGACTCATCCCTCATGGTGTACGAAACACAGCATGTCTGTGTGCTGCCACAGGATGTCACTGATGTTCTATTTCCACACCATACACAATTAGAAGTTAACCTGGAACAGAACATGGTCTCCCATATATGTTGACACACCATTAGCAAAACCCTGGTTAATGAGAAACCTAACAGTTAAAGAGGTATCAGTTGGCTAGTTTAGCACCAAAAGAGTTGTATGGGGTTTGTGTGGCAAGAGTTTGGGAGCAGGGAGCTACAGGGGTGGCTTCTGGGGGAAGCTGGGAGAAGCTTCCTCCATGTCCAATAGAACCAAGGCCATCTGGCTCCAAGATGGGCCTCACACTGGCCAAGGTGCAGCCTATCAGTCATGGTGGTAGCACCTCTAGGATAAGAGATTTCGGAAGGGGGGAAGCAAGCTGCACAAACAGCACTAATAACCAGTGAAGAGAGGAGTGAGAATATGTGAGAGCAACAGCCCTGCAGACACCAAGGTCAGTGAAGAAAGAGGGGCAGGAGGTGCTCCAGGTGCCAGGGCAGAGATTCCCCTGCAGCCCATGGTGGAAATCGTGGTGAGAAAGGCTGTCGTCCTGCAGCCCATGGAGGTCCACTGGGAAGCAGTTCATGGATGACCACACACCAGAGGAGGGGGATCCCCAAGGGAGGGTGATCCTGTTGGAAGGCCACACTGGAGCAGGCTCCTGAGAGACCTGTGGCCCCATGGAGAGAGGCACACATGCTGGAGCAGGCTTGCTGGCAGGACTTTTGACCTCATGGGAATCACATGCTGGAGCACTGAACACTGTGGAAGGGACTCACACTGGAGCAGTTCGTGAACCGCAGCCCGTGGGAAGGACTTGACATGTCTGAGAAGTTTGTGGGGGACTTTCCCCTGTGGGAGGGAACCAGTGCTGGAGCCAGGGAAGGGTGTGACGAGTCCTGCCCCTGAGAAGGAATGAGCATGTGTGATGAGCTGACTGCAGCTCCCACCATTCCCTGTACCCCTGCACCTCTGGAGAGTAAGAGGCAGAGGAAATCTGAGTGAAGTCAGGCCTTGGAAGAAGGGAGGGGTGGGGGAAGGTGTTTTTAAGATTTGGTTTTCTTTCTCATTACCCTACTATGATTTGATTGGTAATAAATTAACCTTATTTCCCCAAGTAGAGACTGTTTTGCATGTGACAATAATTGGTGAGTGCCCAACTCATGAGCCTTTTGTTCTTCTTTCTCTCCCCTGTCCAGCTGAGGAGGAGAGTGACAGGGCAGCTTTGGTGGGCACCTGGCATCCAGCCAGGGTCAACTCAGTACAAAAGTCAATTCAGTTGGAAAATAATTTACAGGTTCATTCTGTAGCTGGGGTGAAATCTCATTTTACTCTGTGTGTGTAGTAGCACATTGTGATATGAGATACTGACCTGCCCAGGCTCTGAATTCCCATTTTCAAACACTGCCTGTTGATAAAAGTAGCTGCTTTTCTGATCCTTACTGTCTGACACTATGGGAGAAATCATTAAAAAATGGATATAATATCACGTGTGGAGTAAAAATTGGGCTGTTAGAGACAAAATAAATATTTTAAATAAATAATTCTCTCAATAAATGTGTCAGAGATGTTTATAGCAGTCCTATTTTATGGGCTCTGAGCAGTTTCTGATTTTTCTTGACATTTTTATAACTTCTACAGGAGAGAAAGAACATGATGTCTTTAAGGAAAAGTTTTGACATCTTCATTATCTTAGGAACAAGAAATGAGAAGCTGAGACAGCAAAGTAGTATGAGGTTCTGGCTCTATTTCAAATTCAAACTCCTTTTCTTCTACTTTGTTCAGTTTCCTCTTGCCGTTATTACTTTTCTCAGAGATTTTTTTACATATTTTTATTGTTCTATTTTGAATTAACCATTCAAGACAGAAAAATATTACTAAAACCTAAGCTATGGCACATCATAATGACCTCCTAGCACTAACCTCACTCAGGACTTAATGTAAAAATTCAGATGGACCTGCCTTGGACTCCTGCTGTGCTCCAAGCCTAAGTGAGTTTGTGTTTGAATTGAATCACCACAGAAACAAGTCAAAAGAACCCAAAGCCCTGAAAACCATCACTAATTCAAATAAAAAATTTTCATCTCTCAAGACTAGGTGCTATATTAACCTTAGTGTCTACGTGGTTTAGGTCATGTTTGCCTGTACATATACACAACAAAATCTGTAACTATTTTGTTAAAATATATGTATTTAGTAATCCTCAGATATCTCAAACTCAGTATCCCACACATCTGGGTTTTTTAGTGTTTCAATCCTGACAAGAACCCAAGAAGCATATTGGTGCTATTTATATGCAACACTAGCAAGATATTCGCTGCTCCTTTAATCTTACTTCAGATTATATAATCCAGGCTACCATCAGGAATTTAGGAGTTGCTGTGGAAGACAGAAGCCTATGTCCTCACAAGCAAAGGACCACTACTTACAACAAGTAACTTTGCAAAAGATAATTTTCATTTTGGAACAAGTGCCTGAAACCTGTTACAGCAGCCAAGACAAAGGGAGGGGCAAATCAGATACCATTTGTTTCATAATCTTCTAACACTGCTGCTTGATTTTATTGTCTGTTGTTGGGCTGTTAGGTGCACTGGTAACTGCTGATATTCTCAATCATCTGTTTTATCTGCTTCCATGGTAACAATGAGCATCTATGTGCATTAGACTTAGAAATGTTTCCGAAGCTGACCTGTTATGTGCTAGAATCATCTCAACCCTTTAGAGGTAGATGGGAAAAGTAAATAGAGGAAAACAAACAGCGGAAGTTAAGATTCAAAGTATTTTTCCTTCTGAAAGACTTTTTCATGTTTTTTTGTGTTTCTTTGTGCATTTTAATACAAACAGCAAAGAAATCTCTGTTAGGAGGGTGGTCATACATGTCCCCTCTCCCTTATGTTAGGTAGAAAGAGAATATAATACTGAAAGTTTCTCTCTTACAGAGCCTGTCTTTTTTTCCCTTTTTAAATGGTTGGAAGGAATTTGGACTGTGTTCTATATTTGTCTCTCAGAAACCCTTTGCCATCTTACTGAAAAGCATTATTTTCTTCTATGCTTTGGCTGTTTAGGAAGAGTTCAACTCCCTTTCAACTGCCTAAAGCACTGTCAGTCCTTCCTTGCGCACTTAAGACAGTGACTAAGAGATTATCTCAGTTAAGAAATTTAATACTTTCATCATCCATTTGGCCTTAACCTACCTAATCTGCTTACCTTCCTTTCTAGGTAAGCACAGCATATGGAATAATTGAAGTTACAGTTTTCTAAATGTCTTTTCCAAATCTCACATATCTCCAGAATTCATCTCTGTGTATAATAATTCAATTGATTTCTGTGTTGTACCCAGAGTATTAACAGGATTACTCAACAAGACAACCAAACAAAAAGTACAATTGTCTTGGAGACACTTACGGTATGTGGAGCAAAGAAGAATGGATAACTGCAACAAGAGTTGGACCTAGGATACTCCTTAAAGGAAATAGGCTTAATTGTGACATGGCGAAGACTCACAAAACAGAATCAGCGTAAAGAAGCCTTTTACAGGACCTATAAAGCATTGTGTGAGGATTGTGCAGCTCGTGAAGCCACCGAAAAGCTGCTGGACTGTAGAACAAGACGGAGGAGAAGTACCAACTTGCAAGGACTCAGTAGGCAGGGAGATTTATCCCAACCATTTTTTGTTTCATGTCTTAATAGATCTTTAGTGCTTTTTTTCTTCTATTATTTATTTTTTAAACAGTGCTTTAGAAACTGGAAGTATTTGAGCATTCTCATTAGAAGGAAAAGTGAATGTTCTGAATTGCTAGCAGTCACAATTTTGAGAGAATCAAATGACAGAAATTATATTCTGTTCTTTTGTGTGCATTTCTTTTAATAGCTAAGCCTAATTATACAATGCATGTCTGGTCCACTAATAGGTGGTTACTACCACTAGTAGACCGTAAGTGCAGTCAGATGTTCACATTGTGTTTGGAGGGGTTCAGAGAGTAAGAGAATATATAATTTGGATTCTCATATTTTAATGCCAGAAGAGAGTATTAAGATCATCTCTTGAAGTTCTATCTATCCTGGTGTATAAGAATCACCTGACCATCATCAGCTTGAAATTTAAGACCTGACACTGTAGCATACTTTTATCATTGGAAATTAGTGTAGCAGCTTATAGAAGATACCACTTCTTAAGACTCTTTTTTATGAGCATCTCTAAATATATTTATATTTAAATATATATTTAAAAACTAAAAATTACACAGTAAATCCCATTTTTACTTTCCATTTTTTCAAGAGACAACTTAAAAGGATTTTTCTGTGGGCTTACCACACAGTGACTTGAAATGGCAGACCTTATCTTTTCTTGATGAAAAGTGTCCATTTTGTTACATTTGGAATCTTCAGTGAAAATACAACTCAGCATAGTGGTATGAAGAATTTGAAGTTTAATTTTCTATTCACAAAGTTCAGAGATTCATCCACAAGTAATAAAATCTCCCTTTTATTTGTTGTAATTACTCAGATTAGTGAAGTTATAGTAATATGGGATGCAAATAATCTGTGGTACAGATCATAAAACCAAATAAACTGTTTGGATGCCCAGCAGTGAGAGATTGAAATCTTATATGTCCTGTGCCTAATGCAGTTACACTCCTTCAATTAAATTTGTTGTCGTTAGAGAAGTTTTATGTCCTTGTGTAATGGGAAAAGGTAGATAATTTGAAATACCTATATAAATAAAACCAAGAACAAATTTAAGAAAAGCAAAAAATCAATTCAATCTGAGTTACTTTACTAGCTGTGATAGAACTTGGAGGCATAACCTTCTGATTTACATAGGATACTGAGACACCATTAAGGCTCTTTTATTGGAGTTGATGTGTTCATAAAACTGGAAAAAATTTTCCAAAATTAAACTGAAAAGTGTGGCTTACATGGTCCAACCACATGTATATATTTTTATGAGTTTTAATCTGCAGCTTTTGGGACAAATCCAATTTACTCCCTCATTTAGAGTAAATGTGCATCTTGGAATTCCATAACGAAATCAAATGGAAGATCTGGGCCACAATCTAGCTAATTTTTGCCTTTGCCTGACAAGTATTTTATAAACCTGATCAAGGTATCTCATTTAAAATTTTAACTAAGTCTTTATCTGAAGAAAAATTAATTTTTCCAAGGGGGTGCTTTTCACAGCATGACTTTGAACTAGCTTACAAAAAGATAACTGAATTGATCCTAGTTTGCAAAAAAACTTCTACTTTATCTTCCCAGAAGTAATTCCTTTGGAAAATAATTTTGCACAGAGCACAAACAAGAAGCAAATTTGCAAGAGATATACTGGCTGGATCTGAAGTTGATAAAAAGAACATTTTATCCAGTGTGACAGTGGCTAGGGAATGAGTTACCATCCCTGTCTTCACAAAACAGAAACCTAGAAGAAAAATGTTTTATGTTTAACTATAATAACAATAGTTAGACCTTTCCATCCTTCTGCTACCATTAATCTTTGTACTTTATTTCTGTGATGTTCCTTTTGTTTGGTCATGGCCCTTCAGCTGAACATCAATATTATATTCCTGTCATCTCCCAGACATGTAAAATTCCTCCACAGAGGCACAGATATAAAGAAGAAATACAAATATTTTTATTAGGAATCTCACCACTTTTGCTTCTCTTTTTTTTTGTGCACATGTGATAGCATAGTATGGTTTCATTATTCCAACAATTGCAGCAAATGAAAAATCTGTATCCTTCATGAAAAATATTGATAACATTTCAGAGCACAGTTTAGACATCAGTTCCTTTGATTACTATTATGCTATGTGGGAGTAAAGAGCTAACAACTCACATGATAATCAGATAGCTTAGAAGCTATCAACTCAACCTCTTCTCCAGAGGAGTTTAGTCAATGGCATAGATTGTGTGAGCTCTCCTGGTATTCTGCATGGTTCAGATCAAGATTCAGTGTGCAAAGGCAAGTTCTATTCTCTCACAACACAAGCTGGGACACAGCCCAGCCTCTGAGATCATGAGTTCGACTTGAGGATACAGAATCAGTTTCCCTCATATTTATTCTTTAATCATAACCTTCCAGAGAAGCACAGTCTTGGCAGGGACACTGAACTGGGGAGTACTATTCCTAAAACTTGACAGGGGGTCAGCTGTCCTGGCTGTGTCCCCTCCCAGCTTCTTGTGTCCCCCAGCCTCTTCGCTGGCATGGCAATATGAGAAGCTGAAAACTCCTTGACTAAGAGTAAGAACTGCTCAATGCCAGCTAAAACATCTGTATGTTACCAACATTCTTCTCATGCTATATCCAAAACACAGCACTGTACCAGTTACTAGGAAGAAAATTAACTTTATCCCACCTGAAACCAGGACACCTAGACACTTAGGAAATACTTGGATTCCAAAGCAAATCTTCAGTGTAAAAGTCATACTTGTTATAAAATCCCATGACTGAGAAGAGTGGGGGAAAGAAGCAAAAAACTTACCAGTAGTATGGCTGCCTACTCCATACCTGTCTCTGCTCTAGATCTTTGTAAAAAATTTGCCACTGGGGAAAATTGTTTAAAAATTAGGTGAAAGAATTTTAATGTTGCAATTCAACTTCAGATTAAGGATCAGATTCTACATCTGAACAGTCCTGCCTTATAAGAACTGGTAGGGAAATGTACATATTTTCTGGAAAACAAATGTATATATTTTGTGGAAAAGGAGAAAATATAAAATTGCACACAAGAAACTTAGCTAAAATGGTTTGTTATTTAATATTTACTTGGTCTCAGCATTTCCTTGAGAATGTCAAAACAATTTTTCTACAAATGGTTTCTATCTCTAAGTGAAGTCATTTGTAATATTTTTTCTTTTCAGTTCAACAACTTGTAGTCTTTAACCCTTCTAGACTAAAAATGACGCTGTCAGAAATACAAAAGTAAATTAATCATGACACCTGAACAGGAGTTAACCACGTAATCTGTAATAAATAGTAAAAAAAGTAATAGTAAAATAGCACGTCTCCTTGCCTCAGAATGAATATTTAATACTAAAGTCAATGCTCTAAATTTGCTTATATTGTGTGAAAGTGTGAAAAGAAAAATGAAGTTGCTGTCTTATAAATGTTTTACAACTAAATTTTCTACTGCAAATACAGAGTAACTGTTCATGATTTATTTAAATTTATATTGTAGGTTATAACCATATTGACATCATACATTTTCTTCAAAAAGAGAAGAAATCATCACAGTATCTCCTCAGGAGTTGCTGCAATGCATCAGTTTCAGACTGTGCCACTGTGCTTTGTTATTGATGATTTTTGCACCAACATTCTTGGTCCATTCAGAAGCAACAGGGTAATTTTGAGGCATGTCTAGGTGAGCAAATAATTTCCTCAGATATCTTAAATGAGACAAAAACTAAACACCCCAAGCCAACAAAAACAGCAAAAAAACCCCCAACCCAAACTTCTGAAGGAGAATATTTTCTTTTTTTATTTTCTTTGTGTTCATTTTTACCCTGAGAGTACATTAAAATATTCAAAAAGAAAAAGCATAATTTTCTTTTCTGGTCTAGATGAAGAGGAACCTTGCCTTAATTTCCTGAAGCACTCAGTGGTGAAGAAGCAATAATTATGTAACCAACAGAAAGGAGACCCAGAATCATTACTAATTCAGCCTGGAAATGTTCTGACTTCTGACAAGGTAAAATACTTGGAAGCTATCTTTAGCAGAAAGAAATTTTTAGTGTAAGACCTCATTTATTAAAATTGTAAAATACGCGTGGTTAAGAAACCTGCAAATTAAAACTCTCTTTTTCTATTTTTAAGATTATTCTCCAGTCAACATCATGATAGTGCCATAACATTATAAGACATTTAATTTTCTCACACAAAGCAAAACTCTTAATGTTAAACCAGACCGAATACTTTCCCCAGCAAAGCAATGCCTGAAAATAGGGGGGGAAAGTAATTAAAGAAAGAGACTTTTTTTAGGAAACATAATTCAGAATGTATTAATCCCTTAAACTGACAGAGATTAGATTCCCATTGACAGTTTGCAACTGACAAGAGGGTAATATTGAATTTTCACAAGAATAAAAGTAAAAATCTCTGAAAAAAATCAGTGATAATACTCTAGTCTCATGTCTCTTGCTATCTAAAAATATTTGCAATGTTTTCTGTCAGGTAGTTGCAATAGGTTATTTGTCATATATATATATACAAAAGTTCACATCATTCCTCACATATGGAGATTTGAGAAAATTTAAGGTCACGCCTTTCTCAGCTATGTAGTTCTAAGGATACCTATCTCAGCAAGAACACTTAGTAGAATCCTCTCTTCTAAAATGTTTCACATTACATATGTTCCATAAATTAGTTCAATGGAAGTCAAGTTCAACTGTTTCCAAAAAAGCAAAATGAACACTTGACAGGACAATACTTTTAATTTCAAAATATTTACACTTATAATAATAATAATTAAGAAAGTTAAGTATGATTGTAATTCCCTCCTGTTTTTATTAGGAAGACTGAGAAATGGGGAGGGGGGGGACATGATTTGGCTTTTATGATTTTGAAATACTGCTCCAGATACAAATTCTACTCCTCAGTAGGTGGTCTCTTTTTAAAATTCATTTGTATAATACAGTTGCTGATGAAAGAAAGAACCTCAGAATTATCATCCCATAAAGGGTTAATTTTCTATGTATACCTCTCACTGCCTCAGACCTCATTTGATTTAGTAACCTACAAATAGCTCAACTGTCAGAGTTTTATTACATCCTTGCATATATTCTACAAGAACTGATTCCAAAGAATATTGAAATTGGGTAAAATGCATGCTCAGAACAGATTTAATATGTAAAACATCACTCTTCTTTTTTGTCTCTCTGATGCATCACTCCAAATAAATGAATTCCAAATAGGATATAAACCCTTGTGGACCAGCCATCTTTTGTAAGCCAAAAGTGTCATCATGACAAGATCACAGTCGGATCACAATCTCAGCTCTCATATTGGTGCTCAAGTCTGAATCCAGAATACATAAATATTTCCTAGGGTTGAAGGAAATTATTCATTGCTGAGACATTATGGAAATAATTTGCTGATGCAATTTTAAGATTTTCTGGGCCTTATATTTCTCAAAACTTCTGACAAAATGCAAGGAATCTATAACTCCTTAAGGAATGTTGATGGAACAACATGGAGTTCCCACAGTTATTCCACATCTGCATTACTTTCTTCACCTCGATTCCCAAAGGAATTAAGAAGTTACCTGTGTTTTTGTACTGTGAAAGAATAAAAGACACAAATAGCACAAAGCAGCCTAGTTTACACAAGTGGATCTGTTTTACTATTATTTTTTTCATTTTTAATTATTCCCATAATGCACAGACCTCTGCACTCATTTTAACTTAAAAAACAATGATCAGTGACAAGTTAATAACATATAGGTAATCTTCACACAGTGTTTTGAATCTCTTATGAGGGCTCTTACTATATTTTCCCAGAATGAAGGCTCTACCTGAGTTCCTCAATAAAATTCGATTAATAATACTACTTTTATTGCCTGTACACAGAACCTACATTTTTCTTGCAAAGTGATTCATGTAGCTCTGCAAAACCACGTACTGAATTTTTGGTGTTGACAAGGGCTCCCTCTTGTGATATTGTACTGAATTCAGATCTGTTCTAAAGCAGACTTAGTTTGTAATAGCTCAAACCTTAGACTGGATGATTAGTTAATGAGTGCAAATGCTTCACTAAGCAGTCAGGGAATGTCAAGAGGATTGTTCTCTGGAAGTTGGGGGTGTGTACACTGGTAACAGGTTTGGAAGTTAAGAAGAAAAATAAGTGCAATGACATATGACTGTTCCCATAAACATAGATTTTTATGAGAATTATGAGAACAGTTCTAAACCTTTATTAAATTATAATCCAGTAACTAAAAAGTCAGGAGGTTATAAATTAAAGTAGTCTGTTATCAATAACACGAATGTTCTAATAAATATATAAAATTGAACTCATGAAGGTTTATAAATTACATCTTTGTTTAGAATTTTTCCAAAGTACTTAGGTATAGAGGGAGTTCTTAAACAACTGCTTCTATTTCAACTCAATTCTCCTTTCATGCACTTACCAGAATTATTTCTGCTAAGTTTTTGATGAATACATCTTTTGATCAATACCAAATTGTCTCTTTTCCTTTAAAAATAATTAGAATGCCATTGTCTCTTTTCATTCAAATAGAAAAAACTGCCATGTTGGTTTGAATTAATTTAATTCCCTAAGTAAAGATTAGGGAAAACAAAATCACTAAGGTCTGTGGGCATTAGGAAACTTGAGCTCCTGAATAAATATTTCTCCTAGTATTCCTCACTTTCTCCTCTCAGAGGTCAAAACCAAGGAACAAAACTAGATGTCTAGTAGACAGCTACAACCCCAAATTTCATCCACTGCCTGAAATGTAAACTAATTAAAAAATGGAAATTACATACTGAAGGCAGAAGGTTACTTGAATATATGCTGCCCTTTCAGCTGATTAGAGTATGTCAGTACTGTGGGAATACAAAGTTTATTATCCCTTTCTACTTTGGTTTGATCATTTGCAATTGTAGGTACTGTATATGTTATAAACTCTAAACTATCAGCATAAATGCCAAACTGAAGAGATGCGTACTGATAGTTCAGAGGAACTCGAATCAATGTCGAGAAGCTTTGCATTCCCAGAATAACACCAAAATCCAATAGCTGGCTGCATGAAATATTAATATTCTTACATCTTGTCATTATTGATTTGCGTCCCTCGAATGAGTTAACATTTAGACTATGCTGTCTTCAAGGAAAAGAATACTTTTTATCAGTTCCAGATAGATATTTCTCAAAATAGAATTATAAAAGGGCTTATTCCTGCAATATATGTATCCTACTACCACTTCTTTTTTAGCTTATTTGGTATTATTTTCTACAGTAATAGCTCAAAAATTTTGACTGCACACAGAATTATCTATAAATTGAAGCAGATATTTCTAAAAAATAACTTGGAAGTGTACTTGGCTGTAGTAATTTTTCTACAAACACATCACCAGTTACATATTTTTGTAAATGCTATGTAGGATCTGCTCAGTGGGATACAAAAGCAGGCAGCCAACTCCGAATAAATTTGTCATCTGAGATTCAGCGGCAAACTAAAAACTGGAGCCAATCTGAAGCCCCAGCTATCTCAGTCAAGTTTCTTATGGCTGCAAAGTTTCAGTCCAGGAAGGTCTAAGCATTTTGGTCACAATAGATTACATGAATTATAAAGAGACAAGAGAGAGAAACTGGAATACGAAAATAATTGAGTGCTGTTTCTATTTTTACTTCACTGATTTCAATGTACATACTTGTCTTGAGAGGCTGAGTGGAGAGCAAGGAAGCCCAAATTGATAGACTGTCCCAAACTCCTTAAAAACAAATACGATATATTTGTATTTAAACACCACAGACTAGTTGTTGAACACGTAGGAGGGAACTTTTAAAACATTCAGTTGGCAGAAATGACAGACCTACCTTCTTTTGAGATACCAAAATACATATAGAAACACAAGACTGGGTTATACCAATAATTACAGATTCTTTAGCATTCTGAGAAAATTATAAAGTGTATGTTTATGTCAACTATTACTTTACTTGCTGTTCCTAGGACAATAGAAGTAAATGAAGGAGAGTAGACAATCCTGCATGTGAATTCGTATCTTTGTATATTTTAAGCACCCAGAGAAGCAGATAAATCATTTTGCCTCCTTCATACTCATTTACCAGAAAAATGGCACCATTAAAATAGTCAAAAGGGCAACATCTACAGAGTCCAAATGGTACAAGGCATAAAATGAGTTTCCAAAATATCGTCTTTACGCTTTTACAAAACTAGAGTTAGTTGTAAAATATCAACAATCTGTATTGACAGATGTAACGAAGTTTTGTAAAAAGAGGGATTCAACTGAAAAAACATATGTGAGACTGTAAGATCAAATCAGCAAGCATATCCCATTATTTGTTATTCAAGTCCTAATTATTTCCAGAAATTCTCCTTGGGTGCATTAAAATAATTTAAGTCACGGAAACAGAGCTTCATTCACACTTGACATACTTAACTGAAGAGAAAACTAAATTTTAGTTCTTTTCATTTCATCAGTGGAAGCATATAAGGATATTTGAAAGGCCAGCTTAGTGCTTTAGCCTGATACCCAATCAGCTGTAATAGAGGAATTGGGAGTTAGGGGTTGATAGACTCCAGATTGCCCAGCACTGTATACAGGTGTTACTGGACTGTGGGTCTCTTAGAGAAGTGTTGCCGGGGTTAAATACTTGCACAGTTTTCTTTTTGCTGTGAAGTGTTTTTAGTTTCAAATCGTAGTGAGAAAAAAATCAAATTCTAGACAACCATGAGAAAACAGAGAAAGGAAAAAAGGAACCCAAGTTCACCTTGCTGTTACCAAGTCCTAACTTCATTCTAACTGTGGCTTTAAACAGGAAACCACTACACAGGCAAAATGTGCCCCCCACAAATAAAGAGTCTGGCCATGGAAAATGAAATATAACCTTCCTAGTCATGTCAGTAAGTAGGAAGCCACCTGATTTTGCAAAGTAAAGATGTTATCTGTTGATAGTGCAGCCTACACAACTGCATATCCAGATGAATTAGGTTGAAAAAAATTGTTTATTGGAAAGGGAGTCATGCTTCCTATATGCTTCTTATTCACAGATTCTTAGAATCATTAAGTTTGGAAAATACCTTCAAAATCATCAAGTGCAGCCTTTGACAAAATACCACCATGGCCGCTAAACCATATCACAAGGTGCCACATCTACTTGTTTTTTTGAACACTCCAGAGATGCTGACTCCACCACTTCCCTGGGCAGCCTGTTCCAATGCTTAACCCCTCTTTCTGTGAAGAAATTTTTCCTAATAATCTAGTTGAACCTCCCCTGGTGCAACTTGAAGCCATTTTCCCTTAGCCTCTTGCTAGTTGCCTGAGAGGTAAGGCCAACTCTCCATCTCCCCACAACCTTTTTTCCTACAACCTAAGCTAGAAGTGTCTTACACTGCAAAATGAGGTCATAATTTTTTATTTGTTAACTTTTATATTGAAAGGATTGAACTATTAGCAGTGACCTGGAATGGAAATTATGTCGTTCATCTTTATGTCTTCTAATATATCACAGATAAGATCTGTATTTGTCTGTGGTCTCAGTTCTCTATATATCAAAAAAAAAAAATCAAAATCAAAAAATCCCAGCACATAGGGTCTTGAAGGAAATTCAGAAAGCTGTCTTTACGCAACTGCAATGTTTTTGTTTTTGTGTCTCTACTTAATGTAGTCCAAGAGATCACACGTACTACTATAATCTTATCAACTTTTTCCCAAGAAGCAATTTAGAATCATTTATCTAATATAAGTTTTCTAAAGAGAAATGTGTAACAATGTGTCTACAGAGAAAAGGAACAAACCAAAGCCCTACCCACCCTCTGTTGCACAAGCAATTCACCTCTAATCAAGGGAGGGGCAGAGGACAAACTACAGTCCTGCTGCTTAATGGAAAGCACATGACTAATGTAGTGTGATAAGGGTGATATATACACTCTAAAAATGCTGAACCAAAGAAATGGACACTGGAAAGAGGATACTTCAACAATGCTAAATATCACAATTGGAAAATTGCTGGTTTTCAGTTTTTGGTATTTCCTGCATCCCACAATTTATACTTAGCTTATTAAAAATCACCAGGCTTCTCTTAGAAAGGCTGACTGAATCATTAGGAACCTTTCCTGAAATATAGCCATCCACACAGAGGCAGAGAGGGTTTCTAATTGCTGGTAAAAAGGGAAAGAGAAGCAAGATTAAAACAAGAATTTTTAAAAACATTTTTAACTACTTTCTGTTTCCTATTTAAGTTTAGATTCTGAATGAAAAGAAAATATCGCATTTTGATGAACATTTTGATGAACATTTTGAATTCTTTCTTTCCTGATAGTTCACTTATTATAAAGTTACTTTTTTTTGATTAAATAAAATACTTATATATCCCTATTGCTAGTGCCCGAAAAAAAAAAAAAACCAAACAAAACCAACCAAACAAAAAACCACAAACAAAACCAAAACCAAATAAAAAAACCCCACAAAACAAAAACAAAAACAAAACAAAACAACAACAACAACAACAACAACAACAACAAAAAAAAACCATTGAAAACTCCAAAAACAAACAGTTGGGAAAATTCTGACCAATTAAGCCTAGTTAAGTTTGAAAGGTAGTTTCCCTGAAAGAGATCTCTTCTGCCTGTTATTTAGTTCATATCATTTTAAAGGAAAGGATATTTGGTATACATATTTTTGCAATTATCACTCCATACAGATTCAATAAACTCCAAAACACGCTACTGGAAACAGCACACAATGTAACAGTCAAACCGGTCACTTACGTTAGAACATATACTATTACAATATTGCAATTTTATTTGTTACAGAGGTCAAAGACTTCTCTTCCCCCTTCACAGATATTTTGTTGCAGAGCTTGGCAGGCTGATACATCCTGGGGTAAAACCAGCTGAACATCTCAGGCTGCAATGACAATCTCCATTTGGCAGCTGGTTTACCTCGAGGTGCTCTGGCACAACAGGCACAGGGATGGGCTGCACTCTCCTGGCTGAGGTGGACTGAGCTGATCCATCCTCTGCATATGCAAGTACCTCTTGCATGTGCTGGTACTGAAAGGTTCCCTGTGACTACCAGGAGAAAGTTTCCTTCCCATCTAAAGGGCTGAGCTTGAAATGGGATGACAGGATACTCATAAGATTTTGGAGTTGGTGTGCTGATTCTGCTCTTGCCTTGCATAAAAGGAAGAATCTCATTGCTGTGATTTATTTGAAGGTCTTGGGTGTATTTTCTGAATATTGGGGGTGGTTTAGGGTTGTTCTGCCTGCACGTTCATCCAAATTTTATGTAATATGTGATTGTCATTGGGATACGGAAAATTCCATTTTGACAAATCTTTTTTTTTTCAAATGTCTTAAATCCCAACAATTTCAAACCTATATTGGCTAAAGGGAAGCTCTGCTCCCACTTTAAAAGTTTTGCTACACATTCACATTTCACAGTGAATATGTCTTTCCTTTGTAATAGAATACCTATCAATTATTTATAATTATATTCTTGCACATAAAATGTCCTCAAGAATTATGAAAAAATTATAAAGGTATGCTTAGCATTACATGTACAGCTGAATGCCATATGAGGCAGAAGAAAAGTAATCAAGTTTTACATTGAACTCATCTGCATTCTGACTTATGAGGATTTCAAGCTTTATTAACAAAAAATAATAAAAATAATCACTCTATCTAGAATTGTACCTGTAAATCAACAGTATTAGATTCAATGTTCAAATCAAAATTTCACTCGACTGCTGTTATGAAGTCATAAATATCACAGAAATAAATACAAAATACAGCAGGATCTTTCACCTTTTAATCTGTACTAGTTGCTTAGGTAGGTAAAAACGTGGAACAACATATGGACAGCAAAGTTAAAGGCATATAGGTATATTAATATTAAAGACATTGGACATAACATCCAGAGAACAAAACAAACAAAATAGAAACAACAAATCAAAAAAACCCAACAAACCAACACAACAAAAAATGCTAAACAAGGGTAGATAGAAAAATTATCTGTCACTGGCAATTTCTACAAAGAGAAATCACCCCTAAACTGAACATAGTTTAGCTGCAAACATAAGTAAGAAAAGGGCAGACTCAGAGAAACTTCAACATTTTTGTAACAGCATTATAGCAATACATTTTTATTATTATTTATCAAGAGCCATTTTATGTGCTTTGCTGACTCACTAACATTGTTGGCTCACTTCTTTACTGAGATAACAAAGAAGGATGTATGCTCTCAGTTGAGCTTTCGTCAATCATTAACCATAGGAGCAGCAAAGCCTAGGGATAAAGCTTAAGTTAATCTTTATAATTTCACATTTTTTACATAACTGTTACTAAAGATAGATCCTGTGAAGGAAGCAAATGTCTTACCTTAGATGGAACTAGCTATTTTTCAGTATACCATAATAAAGTTATACCTTACTGCACTTTTCACAGTTTACATGCATGGTTTAAATTATACTTTGATAAGATTAAAACACAAGCTAAGGAAATAGAATGAGCAGATTCAGCAAACAAGAGTCTAGAACATGCCCACTATGAACTTGGGATATATTGAGATAACTAGGAAGCTACAGATACATAAGTCCAAAGGCTGTATTGCCTCTGATATACACACACTATACATGTTGTCATTTATTCCTTTGGCAACTTTTTTTCTACTGGTACTTCTGTTTCTTCCACAGCCCTTCTTTTACCTTTTTCACTGTATTTGACGTAATTTTTTTCAGTTTCAGTTTACTCTTGAGCTAATGAGCAGGAACATACACATGCTGCATAAATTATCAAGGAGATTTAAATAAATTAACTCCTTTATTCCCACAGCACATACCTCATCAAGTCAGAAATCACTGAAGAAGCAGCTCGTCCAAATCTCAGCAGCTTTAAGTTAGCAAATTATGCCAATTTACAAGAAATAATAACATAGCATAGAAGTTAGCTTTTCAATATTTAGACCTGAATGATAGTTAAAAGCAGCAAAGGATAGAAAAACAGTAACAACTAACAAATCATTTAATGCCTTTAGCAGTGGTGCTTCAAAAACCATATTAGTAGAATCTTCCTTGTATCTATTCACTCCAGTGTGTGAACACTTCTTTTAACATGTTGCTTGACTCATTACTCTTTTTTTAGTTATAAAAATTGAAGGACTGGTTTATATAAAAGAAATATATTAGATGTATGAATATTATTATCTCATTAATATGTTTGTTACTTTAAAACAAAGAAGGTCACATTCACATGATAAATCTTTCTCAAGAAATGGCAGTGTGGCATAATTTTATTATGTAATGGATGAAGAAATTAAAACAAGTAGAAATTTGACTGAGACCAATGAAAAAAAAAATTAATATTATACAAAGCCCATATTTGCCTAGCTTGGCTTGTGTAAAGTAGGTACCTCATGTTGTCAGCAATAGGAACAATAAATGGATTGGAGCTGTAGACACAAAGTCACAAAGTCACTTTCATAAGTCACTTTTTGACTCATGCTTTATTTGGTCTGGTCAACCATTTTTATGAGATCAAATTATTTCTGTCAGTTGCAAAGCTGGATTTTAATTAAAGCAGAAAGTTCAGATAATGGTTTTCCTCTTTTTTTTCTGATAGGTTTTGGGTCCAAGTGTACTATGTAGAGGGCCATATCCACAGTTCAGCTTCAGAAGTGATCACCAGCAGCTGTGACAGCAGTGTCAGCATATAAGGAGGTACCTTGCAAAAACAGTGAAAACATATACTAAATAAAAGCAATATCATAAAGGATATTTCCACTTCACTGGCAGCATTCTTTCCAGTGACAGGAACTGGTATGTAGGTATGTAGAATATGTTTGCTTTATATTTTCTATCTGTCCTGTATTAATTTTTTCTTACAATATTACTTTACCATTTCTATAAAAAAAGAATATTTTTTTTTGTTCACAATAAGCAACCTAGACTAGGAAAAAAGTGTATAGATTAAATAAATAAATAAATAAATTTTAAAAATTAAAACTTTCAAATTTTGGATTTAATTCTGTCCAGTTCTGCTGGGTTCTTATTCTAATCTCCATTCTGGCTTTTTCTAACCTCTTAAGTTAAAAGCTCTCCTTGGAGAAAGATCTGCTTGAAGAAATGCTGGATTTTTCATTTCTTTTCAGTCTCACATTTTTCTCTTATCTTTTCTAGGGTCATAATACCTACATTTCAATTGAACAATTAGTTCCTTATTTTCTAAGTCATCCCACACAAGTCAACATATTTGTGGAGGAACTTTTTACAGAGTTAGTGAAATCCAAGCCATACCAGTGTAATGGATCAGTTTTCTATAGATCCCAGTGGGGCCAGAATTTCAGCTAGAAAACAAAAGTCCACAGAAACTGGTCATTGAACTATTTTCATACACATTTAATTGAAAGACAGAGAAAAATTACAAAACCATTGAATATCATCTCTGGTGCTGACTCTAGTAAACCACCTAGTAAACTGATAAATCATGAGACATATCATTTTTTTGTGGCAAACCCAAATATTCTGTAAGTCCCATCTGGGTTTACAGTGTTTCTATGGGTATATTTACAGTAAAACTTTTAACAGCACTTCAAAAATATTCTTGACCTTCCCTGTATTTTTCCAAGTTATTCTGATTCCAAAGCTATCAGAATTCATCATAAAGATCTGGGGTTTCATCAGTTTCCAGTAAAATGTCAGCAGCTGTATCTCTGGGAGATTTCACAGTATTTTAATTGTATGCCTGCAAATAGATAAACATGGTGAGGGCTAATCTGATTTCTCTACAAGAGTATCAACCTTCGTTTTTATTTGGGACCACCACATCTCTTTCCACAACTGCACATTCTGCTTTTTCTTGTTTCTAGCCACCTCACAACAATATGCTTTCATTGATGGAGAACAGTATTAAAAACTTAGTGAACAACCCATGTTTTGAAAGGTTATGTGTATTCAAAAGGCATGTTTTGTTTCCAGCTATTTTTGACATACTGGTATTTTTTAAAAGGCATTTTCCCAAAACAAAGGTCTGCCGCACCTGAAAAAATACAGTAGACTTGCCAGCCTCCAAGGTAGTGTGAAGCTTTCACATAACCTTTATACTAAATAGCCCCTGTAACATTGGTAGAAGAAAATGCATCCTATGGGGGTGAGAAGAGAGTTCCTACAGTTTTCCTAGGTAAACTGGTGGCATACTAGACACCCATGGGAAAGAGAGTTTACTTATTAACACCTTCCCAGTCATTTTTGAACTGGAAGGTGTAACTCTATTTTGCACCTCCAGTGTTGCTATGAAGATACCCTGTCATATGATGATGCTGAATAAAGAGTTTGTTTTTGTGTCCATTCTTAATAGTTCTGTTTAACTGTCAGATTTTCCTGAGACTATTGAGGCATTCCTGTTTTCCATGGCAAAACAAGGTAACAAGCATGGGTAGGAAACCCTCATGGACTTGTTTCCTGGCTCTCATTAGATTGGCTTAGGCACTCAAATTAACCTCTTACCACAAAAATAAAGGGTTAGTAAGTAATTCTTTTTATGTTAGCCTTGCGTAAAGTTACCTGGATCAAATGAAACACAAACATATGGAATTGAATGTCTCATGAATTTTAGCCTTCAATTCAAGTTTGTTTTGTAGTTTCAAGTACTCAAAAAAGATTATGTGAATTTCTCATCCACAGTACAGACAAATGGGAGGGGGTAAACCCCTATGTTCTTTAGTTTCATTGTAGATACCTAGACAGAATTTGTATCTGCTTGTAAAGCCTTCCCAAAGTAATAATAAGTTCTCTACATGGGGCACAAATCTTCTATTTTTAAAAAATATTGCATACTTTCTCTGTTTGTTACAAGGGCAGGACACAGACAGAGGACTCTGATTTGCATTGAATATGTCTCCATCAAACCAGGAAGAAGGATGTGGTGTTTTCTCAGTGTACAATGGGCAATGTACAAATAGATAAATATGGCAATCTAATAATTATAAACGTCTGTGATTTTTAATATCAAATACTTTTACAATTTTATTCTGATCATTGCATATTTTTCCTCATAAAAGTATTGTCTTAATTTAGACATATATTTAGCATATATTCAGAATTAACAATTTAAAAATTTTTTTACTCTTTATGGTTTATCTTTCTGTTTAATGATAGTGATACTTCAGCAGCACTAGATGGCTCTTCTTGCATCCACGCTTAAAAGCATAGCAGCCAGAAACTGGTCAATATTGTCATCAAGAAAAAAAATTTGATGAGCTAGATGGTGAAGTAGCTTATATTCCAACACTTTCAATAGGACTTAGAAGCTTTCAAAAGCATTATCAACCACCAGTTCTTTTACTGCTGGCTGTTCAGATTAATTTTTTCTTGTTATGCCTAATGTTTAAGGTTTTTTGATTGATATTTAATAGAGTATAGATAAAATAATCATTTACATAAATGAAAATACTACACACATATACCCAGCAATACAAAATAACAAAAATTCTCATCAACTGTAAGCTGTTTTCAGGAAACAGGCCCCTTCTTTAACTGCACACAACTTCATTTGTATCAGTGAAGCAGAATGTGAATGATGCAGTGGCTTTATTGACATAAGGGATAGTGGAAGAATTTAACTCTGTCTATAGGAAAAGCTGTAAGTTTTGAATTCACTTTTACCTTCAGGTAGATACATAAATATTGTCTGTTGAAAAGAGCAAGAATGTATAAATACAGACAATAAAATATTTTTCAATGGATACACAGGTGAAAGTGTTCCTCTGACTGGAGCATGTGATTCTTTGGTTTATTGGGGTAACTAATCCACTGTATAGGGAATGAAGCTGTGATATGTGTAACTGTGTTTTTACTCTTAGAAAACATAAAGAGAGATTTATAATAGCTACTAATGAAATGTTTGTTGCAAAAATGATCCAGCAGAAGACACACTGGTTGTGACAAAGTTCAAATCATCTCCACACTGTCCTAATTTAGGAGAGATTCTATTTTGCGTATTCTATTTTTTTATGTATTGACATGTGGTTTCATAAGCATCCATCCTTTGCCTGGTGCAGAAATATTCCTGCTTAGATTGCTACACAAAAGATCAGAAATAGCAACATCAAAATATTTTATATTTTTAAATAACAGAATTATCAGAATATTAAAAAATAAAGTTTAGAAATCCCCTTTAATTAACATGTAGCTAATGCAATCAGAAGTGACTGATGCTTTAGTTTATATAAAGGGTATTTGTATTTTTCCAACCAAGACTCTATAGAAAACAAAATCCTCACAACATGATCTGTAGGGTCCTTCAAAAGGATCTTTTTTCATATAAATTGCATCTATACAGGTTTGGTTCTCAGTGACACAGCTGTATCATTCTAATAATTATTGCTTACATCAGTATGTATCTGAATTTCAAAATTCTTGCTGATATATTTACTGAGCTGGGTTTCTTTCTTATACTTGTTAGTCTTGTTTACAACCATGTTAATATTTCACTAGGGCTTAAAATTCAACATGATTTACAATGTGCAAATTTCAGTCTTGACTGCCCCAATGGCAATGCTACAACCTCTGTTGCTTCAGTTTGCATGCACATCACCAGCATCGTGTAGGCAGGTACAAGAAAAAAACCTGTTGAGCTGTGCCTTTTCCTGCCACTGTCACACCCTCTGGCCTGATGTGGACTGTGCCTGCTGCGAGCCAGGCAGCAACTGAAAAGCATCAGGGAATCACATTATGTTAGATCCTTCCAGCTTCAAGTAATTAACTCAGTCCATTTTATGGAACTGGGATGATTTTGAAGAAACTCCAATGGAATATATAGACAATTCCTTGGCAATCAGTAAGTGCTGGCTTCCCTTTATTTACTACAAGTTGGGGGTTTTTTATACATATGCTTCTGATCTTTCACAAAACTCTGTACAAATGTATTGGACTCCTTGGTTTTAAGATTTCAGGGAGGCTGCTTTTTTAGAGCTAAATCCTGTGGGCAATTTAACACTTTCAATTTCCATTAACTTCAGAATTCTTGGACTATTTATTGGGATTTGATTAGTAATTTGGTGGTAATGTTCAGGCTTCCTCTCATATGTTTTAAACTTTCCACTACACAGGATGTAGATTTCTTTATATCCTAGGAGTTTTCTATAAAGAAAATCTATGCCATCCTACAGATCATTACAGATACTTTCTGCTTCAATAAGTGTTTTTTTTATTACTCTCTCAGAGTCCAAACATATTCCTGTTATTAAATGCATTGTACACAAATACATATAAAATAAATATAGCATATAGACATACATAGACATGCCAAATATAGTATATGGACATACAGTTAAGTGCAGCTTTACTTTAATAACTGACATAAATGTCCCCCAGAGCAACAGCACATACTATGCCCTCAGTAAAAAGAGGTTGAGCTTACATTCTTGTATGAGCCAGCAGTATTGTTTCCTTCTTAACCGCTGAAGTTACTTAACCAGTTTGACCAGGATCTAGTATCCTCCTGAGTAAAGATTTAACTACTCTATTGAGAGCAGTCCCTTTCCACATCCAGTCAGGCAAGTAAATGTTTACACTTTTTCCTAGGCAAAGCAGTAGCAGTTCATGGATCTGCCCTTCACAAACCTTGAATTAGCTTTCATCTTGCTGGCTTTTGTCATTTTCACCTTGTTTACCCTGGCTTCTATCTACAGTGACTCCCATGACAACAAAGAAGGTAATAATTTAAAATAAATGTAGTACTTCACAGGTTTTACTAACTAATATTCTAATTATAGGTTTTGTGATTTATCTTGCTGGTAGACTTACAGTACCTGACACCGGTTTAGGAATAGCATACGAAGGGCAGAGAGTAATCAGTTAAGGCATCAATAAAAGTCACAAGCATAGAAATTGAGATAAGGTATGGGAACAAGGCATTTTAGAGCTGGATCTGCTCACTCAGATGGAGCTGTGCCACACAACGGAGATCAGCACTGTGAGTAACCTCTGAGTGAGTAAGTCGCTGTTCTCTGTAGGGGAGGATTTTCTCCTGGCAGCAGTTCTGCTTCATGGTCTGAGAAGTTATAAGATGCTTAGGCTGGCAAAACTGAGGATGTTTTTGTAATCGAGGTAAATGTTTGTTTTCATTATGCTGAAGGCAAGTATTTGCTCCCTTTTAAGAGAGTGAAAATGCCATTAAAAGTACAGGGGGTGTCTTTCTCCCATTCAAAAGGTTTTAAAATCTGGACCAAAAAATCCCAAGCAGATGCGCTGCTAGTTCTACAAAGGAGATTTAACATAACCTTACACCATCAGCAGAGAATTCCCGTGTTACAGGCGTAGCACTGTCACAGCCGCCGTCATGCCATCTAATCCCCTCCTGTCAGAAGCATCATTGGGGCTGCTGGAGCAGAGCAGGAGCAGAGAACTCTGGCTTTCCCCACCAAAAAAGGAGTTCCTCTCTTTTTCCAGCCTCCTACCAAGCTTCCTCAAACTGGAGAAGGTGGGAGCAAAAGGAGGTAGGGAGAAAGTGACTGAAATAAACTCCTGAGGCACACAGCAATATAGGCTGTTGGTTTCTGCCATATCTGACAGTAAATAACCCTGTGTTAACTTGACTTCTGTATTAAAAAAATATTTATTTTATGAGCATGTCACTGAGCAACCCTAATGGAATGCTCTTAACATTTGTGTCATATTGTAAAACTTTGGGCTGCCTAATAATTTGTGAAAAAATAGCTAACAGCATTAAAGGTGAGGAAGTGTTGCAGTGCTTGCTTCTTGCATGTCAATTAGCTTTCTTTCTTGCTCTTCTGCTCCCTTGCATTTTACATCATTTCTACGCAGAAGGGGAAACTGTTCAAAAACAGTGCACATTTCTGCAGATAAAGTGTGGTTGCCATGAGAACTGACCTCATTGAGACAGCGTGGACACAAGCAGTTTTCCCTGGGAGAAGTCCGCTGTATTGACATGGCAAGAACAGCAACTCCTCAGCTCCAAGGAGGATGGGGGAATCATGTGCTATAAGGAATGCAGTCCTCATGGCAACTAACAAATTTTGCATAGGTATGAACTTGAAAATGAGACGTTGTTTCACTGGTTTCTAACTGACATGTATGTTTTACGAGATTAAAAAGGGGAGTTAATGGAATCATATTGATTTTAAACTTATGCCTTCCATTGCACAAAGACAAGGTTAGGTATCCTTCCTTGCCCTCGGTTTCCACAGTAACTTACAACAGAGGTGTAGTGTGAGTAGCTTTGACAGCATCTCCTTAGCATCAAAACTGCATGAGAACTTCTCACTTCTCACTGTCCTGTTTTTATCACCACAGCCACACTTTCAGTCTGCAAAGAGAAATCTAAGTCTTCTGCTGAGCACTATATGAGAGTAGACTCTTGATGTAAGAGCTCATAGGCATCAAATCCGTCAAAAACCTTGGTGTGCCCTCATCAGGCCTGGTTCTTATGTTCCCAGTATTCAAAGCACCTTGTATGCAATGATCTTGGACAGAACTGCTGTGAGAACAAATCCCACTTACTATGCTAGTGAAACAACCCCTGAATTTAGGCAATGTCCTTCTGCAATAACAGAGCCTCAACCATGTTCATGTCTTTTCCCACAATGTTTTTAAAATCTTCTTTAGAGGAAAACCTGGGAAGCGGAGAATCTGTATGAATGTCTGCTGCCTAAGATGCAGTGGTAACAGGGGAATAAAAACCATATATCTGCTTTGTGCTAACATTGATGGGTGTCTTGTTAGAAACGTATCTTAATACAAAGCTAACTGAAACAGATATTTCGGTGAGATGTTCTTCATAGCTCTTTTAGCATGCTCATACAGCCCTAGGCCAGTACATTCGACTCACAGCTGAAAGGAATTTCCTTTGATTTCCATCTTACATGTTATCCGAACAGAAGAGGAGGGCTACAGAAGAATTCTAATTTATAATCCAGTTATTTCAGTTCAGTTATTTAAGTGGAGATAGTTGTACAATTCTGGGAGGATGTCTGTGCTTGTTTTATTTTCTCTTGTGGCCAGTAAGCTTGCATGTCATTTACTTTTTCCACAACACAGAACACAGCGTGTATCCTTCAGTTATTTGTTTAGATTAGGGAAAATGAGAAACAGAAATATTATGCTTTATTTCTCAAGCTTCTAAAGCAATTTTTGAGGGAAATTGTCCCAATCTCACCTCGTATTACCGTATTTTATCATGGCATTGTATAGCAGAACATATAGTGCAAAGCAGCAGTTCCTGTGCCAGCTGAAAAGCCAGTGCTCAGTGTGCCACTTCAGTGACACAGAGTTTTCCAACCTCAGCAAAATGAGGGCATGTTCTATAAGATTATTCTATCTTTGGGAAAATGCAATAATTCATGGAAATGTAAACACAATGTCTTCCTTCAAAAATCTGTTTCTACCTGAGAAAAGAAAAAAAAGAGATCCGAGAGCATTAATTCAGTAATTGAGGCAACTGCGATACTTAAGAGAGGGCACAGAACAAGTAGAAGGACACTGCAGAAAAATACAGAAGTGTTTCACTAGATTAGTCATAAGGAAATTTAATTCAGAAAACAAAATTTAAAATAAGGCATGTATCATTATGCTATGCATAATAGTAGCTACTGGAAGCAGTACAGAAGCCTACAGAGAACCTAGATGTAAGATCAAGAATATACTCATTGCATGTGTTACAAAACCTTTTTTTTGTTGGCATTACATATTGTTCTTTACAGCTAGAGGCCTACAGGCCAGCGTCTGGCACAAACTGAGAAACAAGACACAGATTATAAAAATTGACAAGAATGGAAACTGGAAATCTGTAGTCGTGTGTCATTCTGAAGGAGGCAGCAGCATGTATTTCCTGCTACCCTTTTAGAAGAGGCTAAACCCACTGTCACAACGTATATAGAACACAATTTTCATGCTCCAGTGCCATTGTTGCTCTTATATAAGGAATAATGGTCAGGAAGCAGTCTTTATTCTTTCTTGGGTGTAGCAGGTAATCCTTGACTTTAATTTCTTGCACTATTTGATCTGTATCCTTCTCAGGAACCAAACCACAGCTTCTTGAAGAAAAGTGCAATGTACTTCACAGAGTTTTGTTCTAAGAAATATAAAAGATGACAGATTTATAGTAAAAAGGTAAAAGGAAGCAAGACATTAATGGCTTGTGATGCATTTGCTGCCCGGGAGAGACAGTCATTAGAACAGTTCCAAGTAGAGTTTATGCAATAAATCTCCCACTGGAGGGAGTTGTCTAGTCACCATGAGCCACTAGCTCTGCTACTTGGAGAAGAATTATCCTGCAAAGACCAAAAACATGACTCCCTGGAAGCCTTGCTCTCAACAGTGTCTGTTAGAATTGAAATCTCAAGTCTGAAGATTAAAATGCCTGTCTTGCCACTCATATCCCCATAGCGTGACAAGCTATTCCAAACACAGGTGCATGCAAAGGAGTTCTATTTACTTAGCCTAGTTTTGCCTCAGGGAAATTTGATTTCATATGCACTAATTGAATTTCAGCTGAAGAAATTTACTGTTTTGCACTACTTACACAGCATAATCCAAATGGTTGGACAGTAAGGAAGACACCAGCAAGAAATTCGTTTTTCCCCAGAAAATTTATTTCTCTCTATTTTTTTTTCCAAAAAAAACCCCCAAAACCCCCCATAAAACCCCAAAAAAACTATACATATAGTGGAAATAAAGGAAGGATTGCCTATAATAAACCACTATTTAAAAAATTTACTTATATTAAAAATACTTAAATTCTTTGAGATGCCTTCTTTCATACAGGAAACCTGGTGCCTTCTCCCTTCTCACTGGTGCAAAGCCCTTAACTCTGCCACTAACACAGAAATTGGAAGGATTTTGTCTGTATTCATGAAGAGTGAGTTGTGGGATTCACATAATAAAAATGGTATTTCAAAAAGCTCTAGTTACCATAAGGTAAACACCAGCCTTCTGTGAAAGTAGAAGTGGCAAACTGACTGTGTTAAACACTATATTTGAGTTTTTCAATGACTTCTTCCAGTGTGAGGACTTGGGATATCCTGAACTCAGTGCCTCACTACCTACACAGAAGAGAAAGTGTCTGGGTGGTTAGTCAGTAAGAGATGTGAGCTACAAGCACGGCTCTGAATTTCATTGTCTCTCCAGTCTTAGCATTTACTGTCTGCTTGAGTACATGAAGGGCTGAGCCTTTGTGAGCATGCAGATTAAAAAGTATGCTTTTTCTACCATAGCCAGCCAAATACGATTTTGGAGGTATGAGTCGGCTTAAAGCCACTGAATCCTGGCAGGTTTCAAATGAAGATACCCTTTTCAAGAGAGTCCATAAGGCCAGATAATGAAACAGGCTCCAGTGGCTGCTACCAGTTCTCCACTGTGCAGGAGGGGTGTAAGCCCACCTCCACAAAAGGGAGAACAAGCAAATGCATCCTGGCTTTCTAATTACATGAGAAAATTACCTCAGGGTGAATCTGATCTCTGCTTTGTAGACTGATTAAGTATCTTGAATAAAATTTACCTGGTCATAAGATAATATATATAAAATATACATAGAATGCAGGAAGAGTATAAACACTTATGTTATTAACACTTATGTTATTATTGCTATGTTTTAACATAAAATACTCCTGATAGAAGTGAGTTACCATCTAACTTTCCCTTCTGGGATGTGAAATGATAGGGATTAAAGCTCTTGCACAGGCACAGGCATCACCGACTGCTATCTCACAAGTGCCAGCAAACAGCATGAATTTCCAGAGCCTTTTGCTCCTGGAAGGGTAGGTGAGTCCTTTTTCTGAGATATTTGAAAATGCAGCTTTGAGGCAGGGAGAGTTTGCTCTTGAATGAACATCTTAATCGAACACTTCTTACAACTCTTTGTTTGGAACACTTTCCGGAAGGTAGCATGAGCTGTTGGCCTACACTTCTCAGGAAAGGTGGAGAGGGAACGCTATATATGCTCAACACACACTAAACAAAGCAGTGTGTCAGGCAGAGCCATCCTACAGTGAAATCAGACTGGAGATCATTCAGTCTACATCTCAGGAGCCTCCTATAGAGCCAAAACTTAAATAAAATTCATTGGAAGCCAGGATGGCCACATTATCTTTGAATACAGCTGACTACCTGAAGAATACATTATGCAGGAAGACACAGAGATTCTGCCTAGATCCCATGGGAGTGACAATTTGAATTTGCTTTATCCTATATATTATAAGCAATACCATAGGGTACTGAAGGATACCAGCAGTACATGCAGTTTAATCATATGTGCCTGGATGACTGCATTTCAGTTTGTTCATGTGGGGTGCAGAGACTTACAATAGGATTTATATTGACCAAAAAACCCAACCAACAAGAACAACAAAGAAAACCAACCCACAAAAAACATCCCAAAGAGGAACATGAGAATGAAACTACATATTTGTAAGATTTTTTTGATCCTTGATATTTAAGAATAGTTAACACAAAAACTAAGGTTTCTGAGCTGGTTGCTTTGAAGACTCCACTATTAACCTCTGTAATGATTTCAGGACTGACATACTGGTCAGCGATAGGTACAAAGAGTAAGAAGAGTACAAAGAACTTGCATCCACTGAAATGTTTAAGATACTTCTAATATTTTCAGTATGTTATATATTAGGAAAGTTTAATATTTCCATGATTTCTCTAAAGACAATTTCTTTTGATTACAAACTGCTGGTAAGCCTTGTGAGGCCGTGGAGTCACATGGAATTCTGCAAGTACACGAGTCTGCAGACAAAATCCTTTCTATTTCTCTTATAAAAGTAAAGGCTCAAGCAAGCTTAATGATCACACATTTACAAAGAACAGATTATGCCTAGAAAAATGACATCAACTAAAACTACCAAAATACAGTCAAAGGGAACAACGAATGTTGTACATCAGCTACTACTTTACATTAAAGGGGTATGGGCCAAGTCCTGAGCATTGCAAGAAAGAAAGAGAGCAACATTATTTCATGATAGTCAATAAGTCTGATTACCCTGCAGAACCAAATACTAAGGAAAAGGAAAGTCTAATCATGAAATGCAATTTTTCTTAACTGATTACTAGGAATTCCTGAATCATTTTTAAATAAAATACTTTGCATGACCTGATAAAGTTTTTCACACATTTTCATCCCAGCTAAATCAGTCCTCACCTGCATATTAACTACAAAGTATAATTTCAGGAATAAAGAGACTTGGCTATGTACTTGCTCTTAAAAGGGAAAATTAAAGCATATAAAAACAGTGCTAGATCTGCAAAAGGAAACCTGGGGAAGTAATGTTTAACCTTCCCTTAGTCACAAAGGGACACTTTGCACCATTTTGAGGACAATCCCTGGTGACCTTCATTCGATAGTTTAGTATCTGTTTCATTCCATGAGAAAGGGCAATAGCATAATTCATATGTTTGATGTGTTCTACTCTAGAGGTCAATATTTTCAAATGCCAAACCAGCAAAATAGTCAAGTTTAGGTTTTTCAGTTTGGGGTTTGTAATTAATAATATCAGACACTGTGAGATTATACAGTCAATTATTTTTTTCTCTGCTGCCTAACTGTCCTTGGGCTGCTCTCGGGTCTTAGTAAAGATTTTGTCACTGTTTACAATAATGTAATTAGTATTTTTTTAGACTTTGCTACAATCAGCACTTTTCAGTAACAACTATGTTCCTTCTGTCATTAGGATTTGACCTTGCCCTCTGTGAAAACTCTTTAAAATACTCAGAGTATCTCTCTAATAAGAGGCCAAAACTATATGTGTATCACAAAATATTCAGAAAATATCCTACCTACTTAAGTGAGATTGCAGTAAAATTTCAGTTAATTTGATGAAAGAGAATTTGGAATTTGTATTCCTTGTTTTAAAATCAACCATAAGAGTAAGCTTCTTACAACTCTTGTTCAAAAGTAAAGGTATTTTTCAATAACTTCTTTAAACACAGCTTTTTACACAATATTATGGATTTCAGAAGTATTACTTGGGTTTCACGACAGAGATTTCAATACTGGGTTTTAAATTTAATAAAATCACCTGAACATTTAAGACCCCTCAGTATGTGGCATACGTCCCTTTTACTGCTTGCAGTACTTAGAAATGAGGTTTACTGAAATCAGTGGGAAAGACTTACTTGGGTATCAGATTCAGAATCCATTCAGAACCATGTTTATGACTGACCACAATCATAGCATGTCTCATCTAAGAATACTATCAGAGCACCAAGTAGGTGACTATGATATCCTTAGGTATATGAGAGGATGGAGCTACATTCCAACTTTTCCTCATTTCTTGCTTTCTAATTGAAAGTTCCCTTACGAATCTCCTTCTGAAGCAGTTTTAAAAATGCCTGGGATGCATTTTACAATTTCTTAAGTTTAGAGAAAGCTTTTGTTGACCTGACTGTCCCTTTCACAAATCAGTAATAAAACTGTATGTGATTAATGCTCAAAAGAAGAACTTCTAGCTCTAAAGCCAAAATAGAAAACGTGTATTTAGGATCAGTATTACACCTAATAGAGATCAACACAAGAATAGGACATTCTCAAAATTTAAGTAATCCAAACATTGAACTATTTGAAGACACTGAAAGTGGGAGACCGTATTATAATTATGTTCTAAATTTCATTATTTAAAATGAAGCATTTAAAAATGGTAGAGAATTAAAGCTGCTATTGTGGGAGTACTTTTATATTTTGTGTTCTTCTCTGTACAATATATATTTGCACATATACATATTTCTCTTAAAAGTTATGGAGGTTTTGGGGAACCAGTAGAGCTTATAGTAGAATTTGCAGATATACTACTAAAACCAGACTATCACTGCTTAATGGAAATATGGAGCCTTTTACTCTGTTTGGAAAAAAAGTCTGTATGAGACCACCCATGGTGCAGAGACTTAGTAACAATAGAGCCTTGGTTGGATTGAACTATTGGAAGTGCTGAAACACAATCATCTGTATGGCAACACAGACATGGTCTTAGAGGTGAAAATTTGCAGGTAATTGTTGAATAAATAAAATAATGTGTTCAATTTGAAGTAATTATAGTGATTCCTTTGTTTGAATGCAATTTATATGCAATTTTAGTTGCCAGGAATGTGAAAGTATTTAAAGGTATAGAGAGAGGCCAGAAGAGGAACAGGTGAATAAAGGTGAAAATTACGTAATTTGCCTGGCAAGAGGAAAACCCTGTAGGAACAAGTGCTTTTCCTCCCTGCCTCCCATTCACTCATTGTAAACACCAAGGAGTTGCTTTCATTCGGAAGCATCATTTGCCGCTGCTTCCTCAGGTGCAGATTGAATTCATGATTTCATGATTTCAACTCAAAAATGGTACAATGAGCAGACCATGCAATGCCAGGTGCTGCTCAGAACAAAATAGAGGTTTTCCAAGACAGTTGCATCAACAGCAAAGACAAAATTTTAGGGATCTGGGTCATTAGGAACAAGATAGTTTTCTTGTCTTGCTTTTTCTTTTTTTGAGAAAATTTCTGGAGAAAACTAATAGGCCTACAGCAAGTCTTCCCACACACGAAAACATTACCAGGGTGCTTTTCAGTCACTCCCTGTCCTCCCAACAAATAGGTTTTAAAGTTTAATAACTCCTTTTTGTGGCAAAACTCAGGGAAAATAATTTACCTTTGAAAAGCTCTAGAGGGGAGGATAAAAAAGAAAGAAAAAAAACAACCCTATGTTTTCAAACTGATGATGTGGGAGTTAGAGTGAACATTAAGACTTTCCCAGGAATCCCTAAGGAATTAGCATATATTATTTTAAGTCCTTACTGCTGTCATAGGATTGCTTTTGAATTGTGGGGTAACACTCATGGATTGGATGACTTTTTTACTAAACTCAGAAGTATACAACCATTTTCCTCTCCCTGTGAGGTAAATGTTGTTGAGACATATATATTTCAGAGTAAGTGCCAGCAAGGTTAAGGAGTCCTTCCCAGAGTAAAAAAATAACAGTTTGGGTTGGAAGAAGGCAATAAATAAGATTATTCCACCAGCTCCTGTTCTCTGTCTACTAATTCTGTTTTCCCCCTTAGTAATATGACACTCTTGCACCCCATCTCTGTGAGTTGTGTCTAGAAAAGACTTTTTGAGGACTATGTTTTACGAGTAGGGTGGAGGCTTCCCAGTTTTCTATGTATGGGATAATTCATATCTAAAATAATATAGAAAGAAAAGGGCTTACCAATCTCAGGGATCTTTCCTGGCTTTGTGCCCTAGAAAATGCTAAAGATACGGCAAAGCTACACGTATGAGCATGCACTCAGACTCATTTTCTTCCTAGAAACACTTGGAATGTGAGTGATATTTGAAATTAGTTCATGCTTCTGCTTGGCTCTCATGCTCCTTTCTGTTCCCCTGAGCTCTCATTCTACCTCTGTCTCCACAGACTGCAGGCAACTCCCATCAGGCCAGTGCTGAACTGCACCTGTGAAGTAGAGAGGCAAATGCAGAAACATAAACAAGAGACCTTAGATGGGCTTTTGCATGACCTGGCTGGACTCTTGGAAACATACTTCAAATTTACTTTTTTTCTTTAGTTCCCTGTATTCTTCACTACATAGCCTTGAATTCCAGATATATATACTGGTTTTTGGATAACAGAGTGGGAAGAAAGGGTGGGGGTAGATTTCTGTGAAAATGCCATAAATCTGTCCTCTGGTTTATAACAAAGGTAAGTTTTTGGTGCATTGACTAAAAATAAAATCACCCTTTCTCTAGATAATTTCACTACTAAATAAGAATGATACCTAAGGTTAAGCAGAAAAATTTTAAAAACACATTTTAAAATGTCAATAAATCCATATATGTCCTCATTATGATTAAATTACATGCAACTTTCTCTAAAATACAGTCTATTAACTTCCAAACTGAAGATGTCTTTACTGCCTGTTCCAAAACAAAGGATGCTCCTGACTTCCAGAAACCTTCTCAAAAACACTTTTCAACCTGAGGGAAGATAACAGAGTTCTAAAAAAAACCTAGACCCAACAATATTAAAAGATTGTTATTGTAATTTCAGTATAAGATAATCTAATGTGTTAGGAGGGGCAGGAGAAAGAGAAAACACTAGCCCTGAGTGAGGCAGAATTAAAAGTAGAAAGGCAAAATTGGGCAAAGTTAAGGCAAAAACATACATGTTTTTCAGTAATCTCTTCATATCAAAAATATCTATAAAAAATTGAAACACTGTGAGGTAATTAATTACAAAGGCATTAGAAATTAGAATTAGGTAATCTCAAGCACCCTCTTCCATTCTATATTTCTATAACTCTCTGTTACCTGCTCCCTCTAGAATCAGTCTACATTCCTCTTCCTGCTATGTGTGAACTTACACTCATGTATCTTAAACACAGGGGTCTTGAAAACTTCTTTCACTGTGATGCAAACTAGCAGCACTTTCCTTGCATGTGGGACAAGTTAAGAACACCCATATGAACAGGTAGGATGGCTCATCTGGAACTTGTTATGCTAACATAAATCAGCCGTGTTTGATACAGGCCTTAGCATAAATGAGACAAATGAGAGAACAATGCTATGTTATCAGGGAGAGAGCAGAGACATCAGTCTAGTTACAGTTCAAATACAGGACAGGATAATTAAAGAACAAGTTAGACAAATATTTTAATTATTGGATAACTTTTGAAGGATGCAAAACCAAAAGTGCATATTTTAAAGGTAAGAACACAGACACGTAAGGACTTTAGGACCAGTCAGTTATGGAGAAAGTACAGAGCAGTAGAAGGAGATGAGGGAATAACATAAAAAGAAAAGAAAGAAAATCAAGCTAGACTTCACAACATCTAAAGGCATCACCAGTCTTCTGAGGGAATACAATATTTTTCCTAGCTGTAAATTTATGCAATAGGTCAAATATATGTTGGCCTCATTTTCTTTGATGGCAGATTGTATAGATCAGATATCAAAGTATGTTAAACTTATGCAAAGACTTCAATTTTAAAACCACTAGTGGTGGTCCAAAAGAAAAGAGCTGGAAATGGAGTAACTCCCTAATGATGAATTTCAGGATTTGAATGCTATCAAAGTAGAAACCATATTCTATTTTATACAGCTAATAAAGGTCAAACATCTGAAAAGATGGACTGGGATACATATGAAACTGTAAAACGAAGGAAAGTAGTAGAGCTTCCCAAAGGAAAAGTAGAAACCAAAGAAGTAAGTTAACACTAGAGATTGAAGAAATGAGAGTTTTGCATAAAAATGGTTTATACATACATTTAAGCTCCTCTCACTTCCTTCTGTTATTAAAGAAAATTAGAAAGGCCCACAACATGCCAAAGTTAAGATATATGAAAATAAAGCCAGTGAGCTCCTTATCTATAGATAAAATTCAGGGGAAAAGTCAATTTTCAGGCAATAAAAATACAAAAGTAGGGTGAGACCAGAGACATAAAAGACCAGAGATGCTGTTTAATAATCCACCAGTTCTCATGTCTAATTAATGCTCTCAGGCACATGGACATTATAGAGAAAACTGCAGACTTAAAGATTAATGAACTTACCATACCATGGCTAAACCAGGATCAGTTTGATCCCAACCTAGAATAAATAATAAAAAAGTGGAGGCTGCAAAAAAAAAAAAATAGAGGGAGCTCAGAATAAATTAGTAAATTTATACTATAGAGTGGCACCAAGCTTTTTTTAGAAAATAGGAAGACTCTTTTAATAAAAGTAACAAGGCACATTGAAACAGGGGTAAGATACTCTGTTTTGATTTTGTTGTGCATATTTTATTTTTCTAGGTTTATAACTAAAAGTATTAAAACTCTGCTCATATAATAAACTCAAACAAATAGAATAACACTCTGCTAACAGTCACAGATTATATAGATAGCTATATAGAAGTGCATTTGTCAATAACTAAAGTGAACTTTTTAACAAGTTAACAAAAGTGGGAAGTAGGATACTCAGTTTATTTGTGATATTTCTTCCTATTTTATAATACTCGAAATACTTTTAAAGAAACAGAAATGCTGACAAGATTTTCAGAAATCACTATCAGACAATTCTGATATGCATAACCCCTGATGATGGCATTCTGAAGGAAAAAGTCATTAACAAAATTTGAATATACTTGGAAAAAAAATTGAAAACATAAATACACTTACAGATATTTAGTGCTGGCAAGTTCTAGAAAGTTATCTGTGTGCACTTAATGGCAAAATGGATTTATGAGAATTTTTTTCAAAGCTTTAGGGTCTACAACTCAATAAAATTAAAACCAGTTACATGTGAACTGTTGCAACTGTTTCACATGCTTAGAGTTTATTGATTTTTTATTTTGGCACAGTATATCAGGGATATAAAACTAAAGATGGTTTGAATACAAACTTATGGAATGTTAGACTTTGATTTTATAAACTCAGAAAATGTGTTCAGATTTACAGATCTTTTCTCCATTTCAAAAAATTCCCTACTACCAATCAAATAAATATTTGAAAAAATGTTATTATTTTTTTTACTTATTTTAAAGAGCAGTACTTAAACCACACTGAAAACCAACCAAATTGTAATCTCTCATGGTAATGAAAGATTATTCCTTCTGCTACCATGACGTGAGGTTTTAGTTATGCTTTGGAATTAGACTTGCTAAAAAAATTCCAAGCTTTGAAATATTTTTTACTATTTTTAGTAGGGAAAACAGGTAGTTCTATGCACATATGAAATGTATTCACTGCTAAAAAGAGAAATGCTATTTGACATTGGTCTGAAAACATTAATTACTTTAATTATTTCCATTAATTCAATTATTTAAATTTCCTTCTTCTTCCAAACAATCATGACACAACTTTCAGTCACAAGCAGCTTGAAATAAAGGGAGGAACATTCTTTACCTATTTCACATCTTTTCCACTGCCTGTAGAGTTAATATTCTGGTTTTGGTTCACAGTTAATTCTAATAAAAAAAACCCAAGAACTTGGGAAACACACAGATGGCCACACACTATAAATGATATGGTTGTCTTATGTGGGCGGTATGTAAAACATTGCTTCTTCCCTCCCTTATATCAAGCCTGAAATCAGAAGGCACTTGGTGCTGATATGCCTTTTGCATTTTCTATTTTTAATTTATGCAAAAATTTTATTACTTTCAAAAATAAGTCTTCTCAATTAGGAAAACTTTTATGTAACATAATCTCTCCAAAATCTAAAATGTTTTCATTAATGATAGCTTTATTCTCTCCAGAGGAAAACTATGCACAGGAAGGATACAAGAAAAGGAGCAAATCCAAGAAGAAAAAGAAATGTTCAAGTATGACTGAAGTGGTTTAGAATACTACCCAGGCCCACTGTTGGAAACACTTCTGAAAGAGGCAGCTCTGGAAGCTGGTCACCTGAAGACAGTGAGAAAACGGATGTGAGAAAGGAAGGACCTGATCATCCATCAGATGGAATCCAGACGTGACAATTAGAGTTAATGAACCACGACCCATGAAGCTGCCTCAGCACCTTTTTACAACCCCACTTCATGGCCTTAATAAAACTACCAGGGCTTATTTTACAGAGCACATCTGCTCTAAATTCTCAAAGGAGAAACTTTGCATTCAGAAGTTATGTTTGGTTTCTTCACCACTTTTCAGTCATGTATAAAGAATATTTAACAGCTGTGTATTTAATTTTCTATCTGTTCAGTCAACAGAACATGGGAAGATAATGGTTTTTTGTATAATAAGACTGCATTGTTATAATAGTTATTTAGCTTACATTAACATAATAAGCTGCTGAGGATGACTGAAAAGTACCAGGCAAAATTTTTTTTTTTTATTTCTCAGTGTAATGGCATCTATATACAAGTATTGCCTTTGATTTCAGATATTTAGAAATAGTGTGCTCTACAAAAATCAGGTTGATTTGCTGCTTTTCAAATATGCCTTGGTACTGAAGTCTTCAATTTCTTCACAGAGCAGGTATGGCTAAGCAATACCTCTTCCTTCCCTAAGTCGAGAAGATCTGCTGAACTTCTAAGCCTGAGGTTGAAACTGGTCTTTCTTGCCTTACAGACAAAGGATTTCTGCAGTTATCCAGTTTTTGGATCCTACCCATTTCCTTAGGTCTCGACTACCAATTCCATACCATGCTTCTTCTGTCCAGAAGCAAAAAGAAGCCAAGGGGAAGGACAAAGTAGCTCATAGATTAATTGTTAGAAGACTCCCTTTTGCATAGTAGGAGATGACTGGAAGAGCTCTGGGATGGACTTTAAGGTATAATATACACAGGGAAGAAGTAATTTTGTTCCTCACCACAGTAACATGAGTGAAAATATGACAAAATTGACCCTGTTGTATCGCAAAGCTTCAGATGGCAGTTGTTGAGAAGCCTAATTATGATGTATTGCTTTCAGATTGTCAGTGTTTTCAGGAAAGTAAAGAGAATACCTTCTTTTGATATTAACCACTAACTTAAAAATTAATCAATCTGCATATTAATCCACGACTGAATCAATGCTAGAGTCATTTGTCAGAAGGATAGTATATTTTGTCATGACATTATTGGTCAGCCAAGTCTGATATGTATACAGTGCTAGCACAAAAATTATTTCCCCAAAACAAATCAATTCCCTATGAAAACTGATATCTAAATTACCATTGCTTTTTGGTAATGGTAGACAATTCCAGGAACACTTGTTCAGTTTGGCCCTTGTCAAAGCCTCCTACAGTAAAATATATAATTCTTCTCTTTTTATAATAAGCAGAAAATATCAATACATTCAGGAGACAATCTGCTTTGTAGGAACTCAGTGGGAGCCTGTGCCTCATATAGACTTTGCCACTGAGTTCCTGCAGCTTGGTTCAGAAACCTGCAAAGGCAAGATAGTAAGTGCAGAGCAAGAGCTCGGGAGTGATGTCTCATGGCCAGCCGCATTCCAATTCCCTCTTCTTAGTGAGTTAAAAAGTGATTGGTCACATCCTGCTTCTGGGGAAGAAAAAGACCCTCAGCAGCCAGTACCTGTTTAACTCTGAACTGAAAGAAAACCACCATTCAGAAGAGTCCAGTTTGGTCTTGCACATGGAAATGTCTGTGGTGCAGGACTTCACTGGGAGCTGTTGCCTTTCAAGGGAAGTGGCTCACAGAGCTTTGTATTAAAAATTTTTTTCTATACTTTAAATAACAGAATAAATAATAAACCACTTAATTTTATTCTAGCAAAGTTTTCTCAAATAAAATTAAAAAAAAGTCTTACATTGTTTTAAACGGCTTGGTAATAAAAATCCCTGAAACTGTTACTCTTAGTATCAATAGTTACATACTATCGATAAGACAAGTTCAGGTTTATCTTCTTTCCTTGTTTGTTTACTTTTTGTTTTAACCTTCCTAGAGCTCATTAAATGTATTGAAATCACAGTCAAACTAGCAAAAAAATAATATGTGAAGCTTAAAAACTAGCAAAATTTAAAAATTATTGAAATAGTGTTTGCTACAAATACCTTCTGCCTTGCTTAAACATCAAATTATTTTTGCAAATTTGTGTTCAGAGAACATATACAACATAGTAAATAAACCACCCACAGACTGAATGATGCTTTAAATGCCCACTACTTTAATAATTTCCTTCAAGCCAATTCTACTTCAGTAACTAAAGAACATATAACATAACAGAAGAAATAATTGGTTTTAACTTCAAGCGTCATATAAAAACATTTAATGGAAGATCTCTATGTAAACAAAGCTTTCTATGAGAAAATGCTCTACTAGACATTTGTGGTTTCACGAGCTGTTTACAAGTCATTCTATTCTAACACTTTTTATTTAAAAGTAACAGGAAATTGTATTTCATCATAAACTTTGTTTCTTTGGGGCTTAATTAATTTAATTATTTTTTAAATTATTGTTTTGATGACATTTAATATTCAAAGCAGTCATTTTGATTGAAAAGAAAACACTGTTCCTAATCCAATATTCTTGTCCAAAATAACTCATGTTTATAGTGAGACACAGCAAGGAAAAAAAAATATTAGGTGTTGACTCAAAGATATGAGAGCATTTAACTCAGAATTGTGGCTTGGAAGAGCCAGATCAGGCATGAACATTCAATCCTTCTTGGCAGTTACAGTCCAAGTTTTTGTATACATTCTAACCAAAACTAAAGTGAACTTTCCAGTTTCTTAATTAATAGAAGATATACAGAACCAACCTCCCAGCGCAGTACGTATATTGAAAAATGCCATGTGTACTAATTAAATTACAGTATTAAAAAAAATAAGACATCTATGTGTACCTTCTCAATCTATATTTTCAGCAGCTTACGTCCTACTTTCCTTGCTGAGATGTTTTTGAACTTTGTCTTGAAGGCTCTCTTAAGACAAAAAACTAACAATAAATACTAGAAAGAAATGTCTGTCCGCTTGAGGAGATCCTCTGAACAGATCACCATACACTTTCTTAGTTAAGAATCTGATTGCAAAACTGTTTAAGCTGAACTATGTAGAAACTACTGCGAAATAAGAATATCCACAAAGGAGCTGTATTACTTTAAAAATGTTCCATAGTAAATCAACTTAGCATTCTTGTACAGGCAAAGACTGAGTCTTTCCCAGACATGTTGGCAGATACCACTATACAGAGATAAAATCACTTCTTACGTTATTGCCCAGTCACAACAAACCTAATTTTAATGATTTGTAGGTATAAACACTGGAACATTGAAGGTATCATAGAATCCTCACCTAATTACTTACCTAACTATTAAGAAACAGGAAGCAGCTATGCACACACAGTTAAAGAGGCAGAAGGCCTTTTACTAGGACCATACAGTTACACACTACTGGACTAAAATTCTGTGTTGTCTTCTGTTATTATGCACAATTCAAAGATATTTTTCTCATTATGCTCTATTACGTTCTGTAAGAGAGCAACACCTTGACCTACCACCTTGAACAGCTGTACACTTTCCTGCAGGTAATTTCAGCCCCTCATGAGTATCCTCCTTCTCCTGCTGTATTACTAGTTCTGCGACATATGGTAAAGTTTTCCAGCTGTAGAGGACCCAAGTAAAGATCCTGGCATGAGACATGACTTTCAAATGATGTAAATCCAGTTTTGTTGAAATCAGGAAGATTTTTACAGTTGAATTCAATTAGGGAACAACTTAGACTTACTAGCCCGTTCCTACTCATGTCACGCGTTAGGGAAGAGAACCTGCAATTTTGGAAGTGACTTGTTCGGCTTAATGGCCACATCCTCAGGACTGAAGTTAATTAATTTTTTATTAAAAATTCCCATAAGAGTGATTTCCCCATAAGGGAAGTAACCGTTTCCAATACATACCATAGACATGAAGTAAATATTTTCTTGTTCTGAGATTTAGCGGTTATTACTCCTTAGTTCTACTCATGAAGTGTACTATTTCTGCACTGACTGACAGGAATAGTTCCTTCTGGCTGTTGTCCTCCTTATTAAGCTTTATTAGGTTATTAACAGTAAGAAGGAGAAAAGAAACAGTACTGTTAGTTGAGAAAGTTAATTTTAGAAAGCAATGGAAAGTACCTTACCAAAAAGGTGGATCTAAGCCATGAGCTTTAATGAGGTAATAAAAAACACTAAGAAAGAAAAATAAAAAAAGTTGTGTGAGCAATTATTTTACATGAAATTGTGTAAAGAATTAATCATACCAGGTTATCATTGCAGCCATATAGAACTTTTATATAGTAGATTAACAGTTGAAATCCATATAAGATTATTATTTATACGTACACCTGAATATATGTTTTACTATAATAGAAAGTATTTCATAGAGCTTCCAAAAAATCTTGCAGCTATAGACTTCCATTTCATTTTGAATGGAAATATTTTTATATTTTCAGGCAACATGTATAGATTTTGATTATTGGTACTGAGTCATTTAGTAATATTTCATTTTTAGTTTCATAATTTATTTGCACCACAGTGAAATATGCAACCTAGTTCAAAGTTAATGATACGTAAAGTATTAACCCTGACAGCTGAATAGGGTCTTTAAATTCAAAAAAAGAAAGGAATGAGTAAAGAAAGAGAGGACAGAGGCACTGACAGGCATAACCATGATTCTTAGGAAAACATACTTAAAGAAGGTACATCACAGCATTTCTGTGCAACCAAGCTCTTACAGTCTAAGGGACAGCTACACTAGCTGCTCTACACTAACTTTAACTGCACTTATGCACTAAAAGAAGGGGAAATTTTACATCTTTAGCTTAACTCACTTTCAAAGAAGACTAAAAATAGTGGTCTTGGTTTAATATAAGATTTAAAGGTAATACCTTTTGCATGCTATTTTCTTGCACCAGATAATTCTTAGTCAGCCATCTCCATCTTTTGCCATTACAGACTACTGGTAACTGTCCTCTCTTTCACTTGGAAGTGGTTCAGAAGTCTGGCCCACAAGTACTAACATACCCATGTCATACAAATTGACACTTGACCAAGTCTCAAATTCATCTCAGTATTTTCTGAATAATTAGCAAACAAGGAAAATAAACAGGAAGATCCTGTTTGGAAACACCTTACTTTGAAGGACTGACAAAAGCCACCTCACTATAGCCTTTGCAACCAAATGACATTTTCTATGACTGGCAGAACGGAGCAGTACATAGTATTTATAGGGGATCCCTTTGATCCCAAGAGTATCATTTACCTGTGTTACGGGTCATTTAATTATTTGTCTTCTCAGTCAATATCCTTTGATGTAACAAATTTCAGGATGCCAGTCTTCTGATATATGGCAAAGTAATTAATTCCAGCAATAATATCTTCAAAGATGATGTTGCAATTCAACACAGAAGAAAAAAGCCACAAAAGAAGAAAGAGATTAGACACAAATAGTATATCTCTCTAATTCAGCTAAGAACCAAACTTTGTATGTTAGTCTGAGTGAGTTATTTGGAAGATTTAGATACACCATATAGCCTTTTTCTTTGTTTCATATGATACATGTAAATCTTGTATTTATTAAAAGGTAATTAACAGATGTAAATTCATGGGACTGTATGTTTACATGTTTTTAAAAAAAAGTGCTAAATATAGGATTCACTTATTTTTTTGAAATTAAAGAATTCAGGATGTAGTCTCATTCCTTTCCTAATAACACTCAAAGTACAGTGATATTGAAGCCATGCAGCACACATATGGGCCTTTATTTCTAACTTTTCAACTTGTGCAATTTTTTAAGGTTGTTCAAGTCAGACCAAAAAAAAAAAGAAAAACATACACTGTTGCTGGGGTTTTCTTATCCCATTCTATAATGTACCTAGGCTTCTGGTTATTTTCTACATTTCTTTGAGCATCACTCTTGAGCTGCCATGGACTATAAGGGAGTATGCCCACTTTCACCATTAAATCCCAAGAATCAGGCTGACTGCCAAAAGGCAAAGTTCTAACTCAGAAGATTGAAGTCATGTCTGTGTAAGCTAGTAGTAAAGCCCCAGGGGAGAAGACTTGCAGAGCAAAACTGTTGGTGCCAAAAATGCAACATTCACAATACGTGTGTTTCAGGTGGGTTACTCAGGCTACTTGATAATCATCTTATGTGGACTGAATGTTGATTAGCAGTTGGACTTCATCTTGTACTCACCTTTAATTCATAACTAATGCAAAAAGAATCCACTTCACAGTTTCTGATACTGCTTCATGACATGAAGTCAAGCACAATAATTGGAAATGAGTGGGAGATTCATTTTAAAAGTGCACTGCTGATATAAATCCCAAATTGAGCAAGCGGCTGGACAGGGTATGATTTCATGAATGAACATACTAGTGTAGCAGAACAAAAACTTGAAGTTTAATATTCTTACCTGCTTTGTCATAATTCAGGCAAAGTAGTCAGCCCTAAAATTTGACATTTTACTCTGCTTCACATATTCTGACTCTAAAGAGCTGAATTAAAATTAGGCCTGGAAGCAGTCATGCTGGAAGCTTAAAACTCTATTTGCATATTCCATTTGGGCTACTATTGTGGATTTAGACTTTAAGATTACTCTTTTATGTATATTTCCTATTTTTTTAATCTACCTATTACTTTCTTCACAGAAGTTTTCTGCAAAGACACAATTTATAAGATTAAAAGGTGCGATCTTTTCAACTGATTGAAACAGATGAATTTGAAAAGTATGTAAAATCTGACATTTTTTTCTGGATGGCAGGGTTTGTTGATAAGAAATTTTCTTTATTACTACCCATGTTTGCTCATTTCTATAATGGGATGATGACTGCAGTAAAGGTCATATTGGTTCAATACAGCATCACAAAAAAGTATAGAAAGTTTTGAACTATACATCAAAGAAATGTCCTTATGAATGTAATAATTTTATCTTTGTTTCATTAGATATGCCATTAATTATCTGTTAACATGGAAACTGCATAAAATGTTAGCCATTTATACTTGGATGCAAGTCCAAAATAACACTTGAAATTATAATTAATGAAAACTTAGCTCTTCAGCTGTTAGCTGTATGACCCATTGTCTTTTTTCTGAAGTAAAAGATTATATGGAGAGAAATATTATGGCTGGAGAACACTACAAAGCTTTGGAAGAGCTGCATAGCCATGACTGAGAGAGGACTAAAGAATTTCTTATAGAGGTGGAAGATTTTCTCCAAAAACCCTGGGAAAACAGGAAAATAATGGATAAGTACTACACAGTCCTCATGTGGCTTCTGCCAGCCCTTCATATCAGTACCTGTCAAAGCTTCATCTACAAGCTGATTTAACATGTAGTCACTCAGAATGGTTGCTTTCATATCAAACCTCCTTATCTACCTGCTCTGCTTGTGATAGATGGAAGAGGTCATGGCCTTGGGAGGAATTATTTGCAGATCTTCCCTCTCTCTTTTTCAGTTAGTTTTTTATTTGAAAGGGAATCTGAGTGGTGTTATTTACAGCCCTGTTAAGGGAGATTAGCAGAACAGAAGGACAATGATACAGATATAAATTCTATGGTGTTATTGCTCCAGGCCAGAAGAGATGAAAGGACAGCGCTAAGGGCACAGCATTTTGGTGTCTGCTTTCAAGTTATGGCCAGGAACCTGAAGGTAACAAAAACATATCTACAAAAGTATTAAAGGGTCACGATATGGATAGATGCTTTTGGGTATCCAGTAATCTCCTCCTCTTCCTTTTTCTTCCTCTTCTTCCTTTTCCTTCCTACTCTTTTTTCCTCCTCCTCTTCTTTCTTCTTCCTCGTCCTTCCAATCAACAAGAATGTATTTTGTTTAACATTTACTACACTTTTCACTACTTAAAGGGCTGATATATGGGGTTTTTTTCTGTGTTATATATTTAATAAAAAATATATAATTTGCCAAAATGATACTACATATAATTTTATTATCCTTTAATTCTTGAAAATTTATTATTTTAGAACCCTTAAGTAAAAAGTGTGTAATTTTTTTGCCAATCATTTATTGTGGGCAATATTTATCATTTCAAGACTTAGTTTTTCTGCTTAAACACAGTATTTGAAACAAAGCTTTTCCTTCAGCAAATATTCTATCTTTCTATGTTACATATTTACCATCGTAGAACACCTAGCACCTCTTAAAATTACCCATTACCACTTGTTTCAGAATGTTGCTATTGACATTCTAATGTGCTGAATCAATTATGCATGCACATGCTGAAATTCCTTTTCAGACCTTAAGGCTGCAGTCAGATGCATTTGTAGTCATAGATTTCATAGCTAACTATCTCAAACCCACTCATAGCATCTATGAGTACCAATAAATCACTAACTTCCTGGAATTCTCAGAAAAAGATTTCCCTATTTTAACAGCATCTTTTTCTTTCTTTAAAAATCCAGACTGATAGTAAAAGTAAATTAGTTTATGTATTTTTGCATTAAAAAATAATAAATTGTAGAGCTGTTATAACTACTGTATTTATTAAGATGCTTCAGTGTTATAAATGACATCTAATTAATTATTTAGAAGAAAATTTGTTGAAACTTAAGTAACTAGCTTTCAGTCAGCATTTATTTGATTTAAACTCACTTTAGAGTTTGAACACTTTTTAGTTGTAAATTTAAATGCAAAAAGTCAAAGGTGACTTAAATTTAAAATGAAAACTCCAAAAGTTTGCTCTTCCTGAATATTCCTTAAACTCCCCTTCTACTTGACAGATATAACAGTGCTTATCTTTGAATGATAACATGTGATCTTAAAGAATGAACACCAAATGAAGTACAAATATCTGCATAGCCACAAGCCCAAAATTGACACTAACTTGGAGATTTGGTTTTACTTCTCATTTTAAGGCCCCGAAGCTGAGTTACTGGAGATGGCATAAGCTGCTTTCACTGTAGTTGCTGTGGCCTTGGTACATTTGAACTGGTTACAGAAAATGGTAAGAAAACAAGAGCATGACCAGAAGATGGGGTCTGGAAGAAGGATGAGAGTTAAAGACACAAAATGAGGAAAGCAGAGGAGGGATAACAATAAAAGAGAAATATAAAAAGAATTATGGGATTAGGGAAGGAAGAAAAACCACAAAGAGAAAGTAGAAAAGCAAGGAAGGAAGAAATAGATTTTGAACAAAATGTGTTTTACTCCACTGTATTCCTTTAATCAATAGTTACTCCTAATCTTATACTAAAAGAAGGCATTATATTGGAGTTATTTAATTGTGTAGTACAAGAACTACCTCTCTCCATTATGTCACTTAAATTACTTAGATATTTAAAACTTTTTTTTCTTTCCAACTTGCCTCTTAATCTTTATCTCTAGATTCTCAGACTTCCCTTTTTAAAAGTCTTCAGTGAAAGATTTTGTACTACCACCCTTGTCTGAACACTTGCTCTTAAATAGATGTAACAGAAAAATGTTATGTTCATTTGGTTTGCTTCTCATAAGTTTCAGCATGGCATAACATTTCCTTGACAGTGTTTGCAAAAAGCACAACTGGCAAGCAAAAGAGCTTCCCTTTTTTTCACACGAACACAACCAAGCTCAGCAAGCTCAAGAACACACAGTCAGCAACATTGAAAAATATGGAAGAAGAATTTCAAGCAGAAGAACAATTCACTATAAAAAGAAAGGGAAACTTATAAAGAAAAGGATATGATAAGAGTAATTGATGCATACGTTCTGCATGCTGAGGAAAACATGGTGTAGACATCAGCATCCACTGCTGCTCATTCATAGCACAGAAGTTCAGTCCTTGCAGAAAGTAAAACATCCCCTCATTCTTTAGTGCTCATCAAATTATCTACATTTCTTTTTTTTAAAATATTTTTCCCCTGCTTTTGGCAAAAACTTGCTTATTGTGTGGTTTAGCTACCTCCTTTCATCAAGGTGTCACTTTCTTTATCTTTTGCATTCATGTCATCTCTTATTACACTTATCTTCCTCCTCCCAGATTTGTTCTACAGACTTTGTGAGGACATAAAAAGTGCAGTGGGAATATGAATGGCAATTCTCAATTATTTTTCTTACATTGTGTTTTTATCAGTGCCCTGTCACATTGAAAGAAGTTGTCTATGCCTCCTGTTGTGATTAATTTATATTTGTGTGTTGTTTGCTCTTAAAGTATTTGTTTTTGTTCAGGTGGATATCTAAAAAGCAGTACTATTTCAGGGAGGTAGCTTTTGGTGTTTTGGTGACAGGTGACCTAAAGTTGCTCTGTATTTGCTTAGCTGAATTGGCTGTAGATAAGAGTTATACTGAACAGTCCCCCCTTTCCTTAAAAAGGGGTTAAGGCTCATGCAGTCTGTGATATGTCTTTTCAAATTTAGGCTCCTCTCTTACTGTTTCTCTTCACAGAATCCTATTCCCTTACTTCAAAGCATAACTAGGAGAGTGACCACCTGAAATGTGCATAGACCTTAACAAGTCTTCCCCAAGAGCCTGTATCACATATTTGACAAGTTCATACAATACCTCCTTAACTTTGCCACTGAAGGGAACTAGCGCTGGACAAAACCTTGCAAAGGAAGCCAGACCACTAGATGAAGATTCAGGTTGAAAGTCCTCATAAAGGAAAGCTGTTAAACAAGTGCCTAAATTGATCTCTCTTCAGCAATCCGCCCTTGAACGTATACAATAAAAGCCTTATTGAGCAAGGACGGCTCACTGAAAGGAGGCCTGAGAACAAACCATAGCTCCACTTGAACTGGAGACTTCACTAGTGACAATGACAAAACTGTACTTCTATAACTGAAACTGTGGTAGTTTCCAGGATTCTTAGATTTTCAGTAGTTACCTTTTGTTGGTTGAAATTGTTTTCCCATCTTTAGACTCTTTTTGAAGCATCCTTGTCTTTCATCTGCTACTGTCCTTTTGTCCTACTATGTTGAACATTAGAAAAACCAAAAAAATCTGAAACCAACAAACACAATCAACCTAAAAAGTTCAGAATGTTGCAAAACAGAGAAAATTAATTATATTTAAAAAAAATTAATGCAACAGCAGTTACCAGAAACTGATGTTATATAGATTGCCTACACTGACAAAATTAAGTTCAGTGCCAGAGCGATTCAATGCTCACTGATGTACCTCTGAAAATGTATACATTTTACCTTCAGCCAAGTTCTACTTCTCTTTGCTAAGAACAGAAGGTTATTTTAAATTACTTCCATTTCCAAACATTCAGTTCAAACGGTCATTGATTTGGGAACCAAATGAGTCTTTAAGTGCTGCTTTTAAGACATCGAACCAAATCTTTTAGTATGTTGAACTGCAACTTGTAATTGTAGTAGATTAAGAATTTTAGGATAAAAACATTGTCTTTATCCATATTCACAAAACATATATACGTCTTGTTTACAGGATTTATTAGTGATATTTTAAAGAGCATCTAAGACAGAATCACAGTGCTCAAGAAATAACAACAACAACAAATTAGCATGTAGTGTTTTACTTCAATGCCTTCAGTCACCTCAATGAAAAGAATGGAATAACTCATGACAAAGCAGTAACCAAAAAATGGGATAAACTAGAATTCAGCCCTTAATCTTCCATCTTATTCTAATGTGCTTGTGTGCATAGGCTTGAAGTTGTAGACTTCAACACATTCAGGTGACTTTATTTTCTCATAAGTAATACTCTTCCACAGCTCACTTTTTGGGCTTTGTTTGTTTGCATTTTTTTATATGGCTGGTGACCTCTAAGTGACTGTCTATGGTAAGCCAGCCTTCACAACACCTTCTGTGGCCCACTGACCACTGGTGATTCTGTTCATCTTACCTCCACTGAGATGTTCAGAGGTTATCAGTTGTCTCCAGCATAACTGGGTGCCATGACAAGATGGCCTTACAGCTAAGTCCTATCAAAGTCCTTCTCAAAGGATCCTAATACAGTTTATCTGCTGGTTTTGTCCTTTTTTGTTCAGTATTCCCAACATCTTTTCATTTGTTTGCCTACTGCAAGCTAAAAAGAGGTTTCTGTGTTAAAAACCAGCACTGCTGGACTGTAACTCCTGTTATTTCCAGTAACTCCTGAACATATGAGCATAGCTTATTCTGAAATGCCTGTTGTACTTCTGCTCTGCACTTCAGGCTGTGTGTTTTAACATTTTTCATCTCCGTAAAATATCCAATAATTATACTCCTGTATAATGTATTTCAGACTGATGTTAGATATAGGGTTTTTTTCATGTGTCACTGGTAAGTATTTCTTCCACTTCTCAAGTATATATGAAAAAGTTCAATACTACTTGATTAGAGGAATTCAGATTTTATATCCGTTTGTATGATGACAAGCTTCCATCCCAATTTTGTGTTTACCAACACATTCACGTATCTCTATATTAATCTGTGTTCTCCAATACATATCAGTTGTGCAGAGTAGGAATAAAAGCATCCAGAACATTTCAGATGTATCTCCAGTCAGACAAGATATAGAAAAGGCAAAATTAAGAACTACATGTATTCTAGTTGGGGTAACTAAAAGTCTAGACAACCGTAAAGACACTTCATTCTCACAATTATTTTTCTTCTTATCTGCCAGTTACTATCAAACAAGATGCTTAGATTGAAAAAAGAAAATCTGAAATTTAAAATATCCAATCAATCACACGTAGAACAGTTCATGACAGTCACAAAATCCTACCCTACTTTAAAAATAGTTTTAGAGAAAGCATTTCACATTTTGGCATGGATGATGATTACAGGGCTGCTTTACATAGTAGTTTTCACATAATTTTATCTCAAGTACTTAGAAACCACCTTGCAGGAGCTGTTTAGAAAGCTGTTCAGCAGATTTTACTGCTATCTTTTATTTTGGTTGACACTGCAACTTGTTATGAAAAATATCTTCACTGAAGAATAAAGAAACAGCAATGTCAATAGAAAATACTTCTCTACTGATAAAACTGCAGCCATGTTAGAAGACTAGCACTGGTCTTTGCTGTGATGTTCTGGAGTAAAAAAGTCCATGTGACAACAACCAAGAAAAGATTAAAGGATAGAATATGATCTCTTCAATTAAGAGCATGTTTGCTCTGAGCTGTGGTACACAGGCAGAATTATCCAACACAGGTCTGATCAAACAAGCTCTTGAACTACAGGTAGTGAGGTCACATTAGTACAGTTGAGTGGTGAGGATTAGTAGCCTGAAAGCAGAGCTCACATAACCTAAGCTATAGTGCTTTCAGGACACAAGCCGCAGAGTGCTGCCTGATATTAAGGGGAGGAAAAAGCAGAACCTGCACTAGCTGTAACAGTACTGCTAGGGAGTAGTTTAGAAAGAGCAAGTAGAAAAAGACAAATCCAGAGGGAAATGAAGTTAGAAGGAGCAAGCAGAAAAAGACAAATCCAGAGGAAAATGAAGGAGGCAGCACAGTGGACCTTGTGAAAAATTTGTAATATGAGAGAGATGAAATAGAGATAGCGAGGACAGATTAGGAAGACACCTTATCTAGTCAAGAAGAGGATTCAATGGTCTGGAAGCCAGAGAAGTTTGAACTTCATTACTTCTTTTTCTGAGGGCACTTCTAGCCCAGTAGCTCAAAGTGTAAGTAGACCTTGATGAACTGGGTGAACGACTGACCTAGGTAGCCAGTCATGTGTGCCTTGGCTGCATCCAGCCACACTAGTCCTTATAGCTGCCTCCTTGTAATCTCATTTACTTATAGATGAGCACTGCATATAATTAGAAAAGTTAGGAGCCACATTTCAATACTCAGTAATAAAATGTTATGCTGCTAATACCATCAGAAATTTTGACCTTGCTGTGAACTCTTGTTCTGAATGAGGTTTTATCACAGTATTAAAACCTCCTTAGCTGTCTTTGCTAGGGCTTGAGTATTTGCTACATCAGACCAAATATGCCCCTGATGCTCATTGAATATATTCAGGCACTGTATTTCTTAAATACACAAAAACTAATGATAACCACTTTCCATCTTTTTGCTTTAGAAAATGCAAAACAGTTTGAGCTCTGGCAGTTACAACTGTTTTAACATGCTGTTAAAAATGAACTGTCATTTACAAAACACAAAAATCTAGTTTTGCTGCAATTTTTTCATCCAAAACTGACTGAGGAGGTAGAAAATCAACATAATAAATAGACTGCTTGTCATTACCTTTTAAACTTACTAATACTGTTTCATTGTTTGTCTTTTTATTTATATTATAAAAAGATCTGGATTTCAGAAAGGATGATACCTTTTTATAAGGCTGACAGTTGTGAGTGGGAGAAACAGACAAGCTTTAGGAAAGGTTTTAAATAAAAGCCACAGGTTGAGAAAATTTCCTTTAAGCTTATATTAATTATGTTAATAAACTAGACAATCCAAGCAAATAAAGAAATTGGAATAGGTATAACAAAAGGGGATATTAGCAAGAGGAGAGAGTTTAAGATTCTTAGTTCTCGTAGGACATAGACTAAAATGCGAAACTGTTAGGTGATGGTGAAACACATAGGGAAAACACAATGTGCTGCAATACTATACCTCTACTGCATTTCTTATATACAACATTTTGGTTTCTATCTCAAACCTGAATTAGGGTTTGTGTGCCTGAAAGACACCCGTTTTTCTCAGAAAATGGACTGATTTTATGAGAAATCCTTTTCACAGTAAAACTTGCCTTAGATCATCTGCAGCTACAATAACATTATGATTCTACAGCAGGGTTTTAGTGGGCTTTGGTTTTGTTTGGTGCCTGAAGCAACAGGCAGTGACACACATCCAGGCTGCCTGGGCACTGTGGTGCCAATACAACTAATACTGATTGATCACTTCTCTCCTAATTCTTATTGGTCTTCCAGATCTAAGATAGAATTCTCATGAAAAGGAATTAGATGGACCAACGTTGTCAGGAGGAAGAGTTCTTTCAAAATCTGTTACCTCTTCTGAAAATAAAAATTTCTGGGTTTTTATAGCCACAGACCAACAACTATGACAAAAAAATCAAAGCCTAATCTAATGCAAAATGTATGGAATTGCATAAATTAGTAGCTAATTGTCATTAAGATGCTATGAGAAAACATTAAATCATCTGTTATTATCATAAAAAGGAGCAGTGTCACTTTACAATAGAATCTAAATAAATTTAATTAATTAAATAAATTAAATCAGGACAATCGCTGTGTATAAACCAGGATCACACCAAATGAACATATCTGCTAAATATATTTATCTGCTCACACAGCAGTGTGACAAACAAAGTGAGTTTTAAAAAGTGATGGAGAAAATGAATCCAAGTTCTCTTTTTTCAATAAATCTTAATGATAACTAGGTTTTGACAATTTGACTATCTAATTAGATGTGGGGTATTTTTTTCCTAATAAAAGACTTATGTTTAATGATTTTGTTTCTTTCTAATTTTCTGCTTACACAGGGTATCAAATATTCACTTATGTTTACTTTTTTGGAGATAGCTCCTGTCTAGCAGTTTTTTGATGATTTATTAAAGAGTATTGGAAAGGTCTTTTACTATGCTTGTTAATGGGTAGGTGTTCAGAGGCAAATTTAACATGCTAATTTTAAATCTCTTCTGACAAAAAATAATAGTACATATTTTGAATTGAAAATAGTTGTGTTTGATTAACTGGAGTACTCTCCTTGGTATGCAATGCTGGGATCCCCCACTTCTGTCAAAGACAATTCTGGCCAAAAAAGAAAAGGCTGTGTAATGGAAAAACAAAGGGACACCCTAGTTCTTTTAGGTTTTTTTTAAAAAATAGAAGGAAAAAAATGCATTTTTATTTGGATAGATTTTGTCTCCATACAGAATGATTGTTAAATTGATCTAAATTGATCTGAGTAAAGTAAAAATTCAAATACAAGAGCTAGTTTTGGGAAGAATAGTTCCAAAGTACTACCCTTTACACAAAGCTACCATTTGCACAAACCTAAAAAAATACCAAGAAATGGAAATGTTTCTAAAAAGTTCTTAAATATTTTTAGAAGGGATATAGTTGTCTAATGTATAATATACCCATAATCATCTAACTACTATAACAGATATAAACACATCAAGGCCTTTCAAAGCTTATTCTGTTAAACACAATATGCTTTTCTTTATAAGTTACCCTACAAAAATTTTTTGTCCGTATTTTTTTTCTCTGAAATACCTTATTTTTAGTACAGGACAATACAGGTGTCCGCTTGCACTGACTTTGAAAATGAAGATGTTCACTATACATGCAATTAATCCATTAACTCTAAACCATGCTATTTTACCAAGGGGTGGTCAAGAGGTTAAAGGGAGAAAATATCACTCTCTCTCAGCATTAACAAATCCGTTCTGAAAGGGACGCTCTTCATCTCATTTATAAGACACATAAAGCCAATATAAGCCATATAAGTCCCATAAAGCCAAGATTTATAAGGCTTTATAAATTACTCGTACAAGTCAACGAGACAAAAGCAGTCTCTGTCAGAATCAGGGTGTGCTTTTCATCACTTAACAGAAAAGAAAGGAGCAGGCAATTTTCAAAGGTCTACTTTCATCACTTGGAAACATCTACAGGATAAACTGAAAACAAATGCAAATTTTTATGCTATCTGAAAATACTCATTGGGTTTACAGCTAGACAAGGAGAACACCAAGGGGAGTGGGGGGAAAACAAGAAAAGAATTAGAGCTTTGCTGTGAGTATTTGAAATATGATATAAGCTCATTCTTAAATGCCAAGTTAATGGGCAAACAACTATGCCATTTTACAGAATTAAGATATTTTTTTAATTTACAAATGTAAAGTAAAATACATTTATTGGTGGAAATCACAATTCTATAATTCCTTTAAGTAAAGGGACAATCTTCGTGAGTCAATGAGTTTATGCTCTATCACACATTTGATTAATTTTCTGTTTCTGCTGGCCTTTCTATATGAACAAAGGAGCTGCAAGCAACTACAAAATATGAGGATTACCTACTAAAATCTCGACCAAATTATTACGAGGATTTTGCTTCATCTTCATCCTTGAAGTTTGCATTACATCATGGTTGCTATTTAGTTTGGGATTATATTTACATATTGATCCTTGGAAAAATTACTTAGAAATAAAGGTCACTGGGATTATCTTGTTGGAAAAAAACACTTGTAAGTCAATGACAATTTTCTTAAGTTTGGTTAAAAAAACAAACCAATACAAAAACCACTCGAAACGCATTCTGGACCTTCAGCAAAGGACAAAATCTCAATTTTAACAAAATCTATTAAAAAGAGGGCCCAAAAAATGACCTGACACTGAAGACATTTTTTTCTTTTTCCTTCACCAAAAAGACTCACCCCCAAAAAATCTACAACAACAACAAAAACCCTACCCTGAACCCAAAACCCAACAAAAACCAAAACACATTCCCCAAATCATTCCAGTTCAAGATGTTTAACTTCAGATAAGTAGGTTTTGTATACCTAATAATATCATTAGTATCATAGTGATCTATGATAAAGCTGATAGTGTTGCTAAACACAGTTCTGACATCACTGCAGGCAGGGTCCCTTCTGAGTAGTGATTATGTTTTCAGTAAGTGGAATCCTGAACAAACTGAAAACCAGACCACTTTTTTTATCAGCCTCATTGAGTCAAGACTAATCTTTTCTGTCTTCACACAAATAAAATATCCAATGATGTGTACAAATGCTAAACACAGGTTGGCTCTACATGCCTCTTTCAGAGTTAATCACTTTGTGAGATACCAGAAGTGGAAGAAACTTGGGGGAGCCAAATGTGAAGAATGGTTGGTTGATAAGACTACCTTTCAGGGGCATTAAAAGCAAAGAGAGGACTTCCTGCTTGATAACAGAAGAGATAACAAAACTTTGAATAAACTGATAGTATTTCAACAAAACAAAACAAAAAACCAAGAAAATACTTAGCCTTTTCTGTGTTTTATAACAGCATTTCTTAATAGTCCCTACCACACACTAGGAGAGGCACCTCACACAAATGTCCAAATAACTCACATTTTCATTTCTCTTAGGTTTGCTCAGTATTAAGAATTGGTCCCCAGCTTTCCTGTGCAAACTGCAAAGACTGAGATATTCTCTACTTGCAACAAAATACTTCAGGCGATATTTTCCCTATAGAATACATGGGTATTTTATAGGAAAAATAAAAGAATGTACTTCTTTTTTTATGCATTTCTACTTATCATGCCATGCCAGTTTGTGGCCACTGCGGTGCAGTCAATACATCAATCCAAATTATATTAAAACAATGAGAGATGATGAGAAGGGAATATAAACTAATCCCTCTGAAATACTGGGCTGAATAACTTTCAATTAAGCCTGACATTGTTAGAAACGTGCCTATTAGCCTAAAATCATTAGTTTTCTAATTCTGCATTCATCATGCCAGCTACTTCTAGGCAAGGATAACTTCTAGGCAAGGATAAATCAAGAATATATTAAATGTATTTATGCTTAAATGAGCTTCAATCAGATAGAAAACAAGACTTTTCATAAAGGAAATCTGTTGCTGCTAACATACATCAACGAGCTGCAACTTAGCATTCAGGACAAAGATGTTTTTCAAACATCTTTTTTTCAAAGATGTCTTTCACCTTGTTGTACTGAAACTTTCCTAACAAATACTTATTTATTCCAAGACACCTTGGCCCAGCAAATTATTCATTCCTGTACATCTTTCTAAGCAGATGAGAAGCCTTAGTGAAGATGATGGATCTACTTATTGGCTTAAATACACACACTCCAGCACATTGTTGGATCAGAGCCTATGAGCTGCAAAGAATGCTTACTAGCTACAACATTAATTGAGATGCACAGGAATTGTAACCTCTCAGCACCTCTCCATAAGTTATGACCTCATTTAGGGCTTCTGATCAGTAGCCAAACATTTACTTAGCTGTTAGCAAACTGTAAGTTAATGTGTAACAACTGCAACAAACCCTGAAAATAATGTATCTCAACAAGATAGATGTAAATCTCTAAGATCTATTTAAAATTGCTACAGAAATTCTATATAAAAAGTGTAATCAAAGTGCTACAAATATGACATGATAAGTCATTCAAGCTTAATTTAGAGTTTAATAAACCTCAAGTTTTTATTTGGGTTCTTCTCAGGTCTTCTTATAAAAAACACAGAGGAATAAAATATATTTGCAGCATGAACATTAACTTAATGTTACCTTAAGTTAATGTTACCTCTTATTATTACTGATACACTCTAACAAAATTGTACAGTATTTTCTTTATCTATAAAACTGTAAGCTGAGGCTGTTGCTGTGGAGATTCAAATAAAAGGATGGGTTGGTTTAGGCTGAGGTAGAGATAATTTTCTTCATAGTAGCAGGTGTGGGGTTGCATTTTGGATTTGTTCTGAAAACAGATAATCCCTGATAATTCAGGGATGTTTTCATTATTGCTGAGCAGCGTTTGCACAGATCAGAGGTCCTTTCTGCTTCTCATCCCACCCCACTGGCCAGGAGTCTGAGATGCACAAGTTGTTTGGAGGGGACACAGCCGGGCCAGCTGACCTCTACTGACCAAAGGAATATCTCATACCCTATGGTATCTTGCTCAGCATATACAGCTAGGAGAAGAAGAAGGAAGGGGGGACATTTGGAGTGATGGCATTTTGTATCCTCAAGTAACCGTTATGTGTGATGGGGCCCTGCTTTTCTGGCAATGACTGAACACATCTCTGTCCATGGAAAGTGGTGAATAAATTCCTTGTTTTGCTTTGCTTGCATGTCCAGCTTTTACTTTACCTATTAAACTGTCTTTATCTCAACACATGATTTTTCTCACTTTTACTTTTCTGATTCTCTGCCCCACCCCTGAGCTGTGGTGTGGGGTTAAGCTGCCAGCTTGGTTTAAACCATAACAAAGGTCCAAGTAAATATACATTAATCCTTTGAAAAATGGGACAAGGAATACCAAGTTTGTCAGTGCCTTCCAAAGATGACTGCAGTCAATTTCTGTTTCAATTCACAGCTTTTCATATGCCTAGCATTGTACTGTAAGTATTTAGAGTCCTGAAACCCTGCTGTTGGCATAGAGAAATATGAAGTATCATACATGAGTAGATCATGGTCTTATTATTTTGCTACATGCCAGTGATGGACAGCAGATGTAGCTGCTAAACTTCAAATGAATGCACTTACATTAATACATTAACATAGATACCCCTCATATAATTCATTTATTTTTCTAAGCACACAGCATTTAATGTTGGTTAGTCAGGATGAAATTAGTACTAATTCAATGATGGCCTTAAATCAGTTAGCTCAGGAAGGCTATCCCTGTCACCATGGCAGCATGGCCCTAAGAACCAGTTGTAAACTCATCAGAGGACTTGAGCAAACACTCAGGAGCATGGCTATTTCACTGTTGTACTGCTATGGTTACCTGAACTAGCACATCTAAATCTGATATGGGTAAATCACTGCAATAATAAGAGTCTTGTGAAGAAACTCATTCTATATATTCATTCTTCATTGGGATTTCCAGTTGAAATGCCATCTGCAAGTTATCCAAGCTTCAGTCTACACGACATTTTCTGTCTGCCAGAAAAAGCTGTGAAGTTTGTAACCTGTTCTCAGTTGCTCTCAATCTTCAGCCCACAGTACTTTTCACACCTTGTGAAAACTCTACAACCACCATACAACAGATGGGAAACCAAAGGGCCTGTCAGGAAAGATGGCAGAACCAAGATGCTACAGGCACAAAACCAATTAATTCAGCTGGTATTCTCCACCCTGACCCTTCCCAAGAGTGAGGACAACTAGGAACAGGCTGCAAGAAATACCTGGAGTGAGGACAACTAGGAACAGGCTGCAAGAAATACCTGGACAGTGGTGACCCACATCTGTGGCCACTTTTGCTTAAGGTAGCTGGGGAGCCATGAGGCACTTGCCTATGTCATGGACAGTGCAACACATACAAAGTCCAGTGCCTCCAAGACGCCATCTATGAAGGTGTGGACTGGCAAATCTGAGCCTCTGCAGGAGGCTCAAACACAGGATAGTGGAGTGCTGAGACCTCCACAGGCTTTCAACATTGGGCATCCCCAAAATCTACAGTGGATGTGGAATAAGTCTGTGAGTGCCTCTTGTACCCAAAATGAGATAGATGTATAAACACTTCACGTTTCTTTCTTTCACTGCAAAAGTTATAAAAGGGAAACAAAAATACTGCGAATAATTGTAGTCACATTGAAGCCAAGCCCACATTCTATAAAGCAGCTTTGCAAAGACGACATTGTGTGATTTCATATTCAGTGGCCCTTTGCTGCAGTGCCCAGGTAGCAGTGGGACAACACTTTGGGAGCAAGGGTGAGAGGGAAAGGTTACTAAGCCCCTGTGAGTTATCTGGAGACTCACACAACGCTGGAATGGCAAAACTACTGATAGCTGTCTCTGCCACTTCACTCCCCACTCAAAATCCTTGACAGAAACAAGCCTGGACTCCAGCAAGCCATCAATCCCTGTTGTCACGACAGCTCCCTGGAGGCTTTTAAAGAGAGTCAAACCTAAAAGTAAGTATAGCGGGGGCTAAAGCAGCTCCACACAGCTCCAGCAGCCAGGACTCCACACTGAAAGTGAGAGGACTCTGCATCTCACACCTACTGTGCATGGAAGGACTATGGACTGGCCAAAGGAAGCTTTGTGATCACCATATTTAGTTTATGAAAATGAAAAACTGTGATTTACTACCTATCAGAACCACAATATATTCTTGAGCTGTGACATTCATGCTGTGATTTCTCCATCCTGCAGCTATCATGATGGAAAACCATTAAGTAAATTTATTCAACTACAAAGATACAAATCACTTAGACTCCAAGTATATCCAAGTCCATTACTAGTAATGCACTACTCACCTCAGTGGCTCATTAAAAACAAACAGCAAAAAAAAAAAAAAAAAGAAAAAAAAAGAAAAAAGAAGAATGAAAAAGAAAAATAAAAAAAGAAAAGAGGAAGGGGCAAAAGAGTAGCTGTAGTATGCATACATATGCACAATAACATCTAAATGTGAAGGCCAGTTTTCAAAAGCACACCAAAAGTCAACCTTCAATGAGATGTACTTCTAAAATTACCTTCAATTTCAACTTCTTTTCAACACAGAGTTCTGCTTGAAAACATTTAAACAATATATAGCTGCTTTCATGAGCATTAGAAACAGCATTTCAGGCAAGTTTATTTTTTGTGAGAAAATATTATGCGTATAAAAATGGAAAACAAATTAGATGATCATCTTACACAAGCTATCGCAACTGAGCAATAGAACTGCAGAACCAGTCCATGCAGCTAAAATAAATTAAACATTTTTTAAAGTTACATAGTTAAGAAATTTAAGGAAATTTTTAGTTACTCCTTGACCCTCTACACCTATTTATTGTAGCAGCTTGAAGGACAAAACCCTAAACTGGTCAACTAACATATTTTCTAAGATATATCCATCCCACTATACTCTTACATCTCATTATATCCAACCTGAAATCTAATGCAAGTGGTACTAGCTATCTATGGTACAAATATGGAGTATGCATGTTACTAACACTGGTCCAAAATTTGCCAGGACTCTCATCTCCATTTTGGAAAGGTTTATTCTTGATATAATTTGATGTATGAAAGTTCACTGAGTGCGTAAATTTTTGCAGGATCAGGTTATAATTTTGGAATTCTATTACACTATTACTGAGAGTGAGTAAACGCACACCATTTTTTCACATTTATAAACAACAAGTTGCTGTAACTGAACATAAAAGAATTTCTCACCCTGTGTAAGTATGCTTCCAGTATAAATACAGCAGTTTATGACTGGGATATCCAACCACACAGAAGCAATTATTATCTAAATGATGAACTCTTCAAAATGAATCAAATTTTGAAAGGCCTGATACATTAGCATTTTCACCTCTGCATCTACAATAACATTATCTTTGTGTTTTTAATGGATTCAAATGCAATGAGGAATAAGTTGAATAGAGCAAGGACCACATCTCTTGTAAAATAGCACACTTCAAAAGGAAAGTTCATCAGATATTTATTGCTATTTTGTAGAAATGTGCAAGTTGAAAATATTTACTAGCCTCAAAAGCAAATAAACACACTGCCAAATTCAACTGAGAATTTCTAAAGCAGTGATGCAATACGTCTCATGTACTGCACTTTTTGACAACATTTAAATTATTCACATAACCTAACATAACCTCTCTTCCATGAAGCATGTATTTTGTCTGAGGGTTGGTGGTTTGGGCTGCTGTTTTGTTTACTGGATTCATCTATTTTTGAGGGAGTACAGTATCCTCTACAAAATTTTGATGAGCCTGGAATCTCAGGATCTTTGAGGGCTTAACACAAGGATCCTTGTGGTGAACACTGAAATCGACACAATTTATTTTGAGTCTTGTTTGCGCATTTTGGTCATTATTATTTAATATATATATTATTATTATTATTTAATATATATATTGCAGAAGTAGACCAGTATAAATCATGCACTAGTGCTTAGCTGCTTTAGCTTTTACAGGATATTCTTTCACTGTATCCTGTACCTAATGTCAGGCTTTGCAAATATTTCCACTACATCATTCCTGCTAATTTAGTCTTTGGTCTTTCCATTGATAGAGATAGCACTTTTCCATTAAAAAAAAAAAAAAAAAAAAAAGACAGGACCTTATTTGGTATAGTTATAGGTGTTGTACAGCCACTAATCACCAGAAGTGGGTGACAGATTACAGTGCCCTGTTTTGTAGTAGGCTTTTTTTACCTCAAAATTTTCCACCTTTGCTATCAGTGCAGCTTCAACAGTGGGAGAAATGGTAAGATCATAAGTGTAAGAGATCCACAGTAAGCACTGATCAGAGCAGTCACCCAGCAAGTGCAGCAGTTAAAGCACTGATAGGTTCTTCAAGGCGATCTCTTCAGTGAGGCGGACTCTGTTATCATAACACAGTAATTCAATCACCCATTGTATGAAATTAAAAAGAAGATGCTGGCATAGACAGGTCTCACAAGTCTACAATGTAAATCTTATCCCTTGAAAAAATCTGTTAGTTAGAAGCACACAACATCTAGAACAGCTAGCAAAAAGGCTAGTTATCATGTAGATGCTGTTATCTTAACTAAGAGTAAACACCACAAAACATTTCAATAAACAAAACTATATGATGTGCAACTGGAAAACTTTCCTATACAGCAGTCAAGGGACAAACAACATAGGAATTCAGTGAGAAACCCAATATTTTCCTAAATAAAAGCTTGACTTTCTTGTCTTAATTCTTTTTTCATGTGCTGATATATTTTATTTGAATGTAAGCTTGCACTTCCTGCTTTTCAGCTTGCCTGATGGTCAGAAAAGTGAAGAACTCATACCTTCTCTGCTTTTCCACCTCTCATCAGTTGTGTTGGCAATAGCAAGGCTGATAACAGATAAAGAAATAATTTGAAGAGGAAACACTGAGAAGGCAGTATCACAGTCTGGACATTGATGAAAAGCAAGGCAGCATTGCAATCTTTTTGCCAGGAGGCAAAGTTCAAAGGACTGTACTAGACAGGTCTAAACCCTTGTAATAAAACACATACATAAGTGTACATTTCACCTTTTTGCAAGATGGTGACCAGGCTTGCAGAGGGTTAATAATAGCGTCAACTGTTTGGAATACTAAAACATTACATTACATTAGATGGGAACATCCCTTATTGGAACTTGTGCTCACTGTTACTGCAAAGTTCCTTCATGCTTTACCATATCTCTAATGATAAACTGCAAGCAACACAGAAAACAGATCTACTGAAGCTGCAAAGCAAATTTACTACCTGAAGTCAAAAGTATAAATATGCGAAGAGCTGGAGGGTCATTTGAAATTCTCTCTCAAGTAATCATTCAGCCAATCTCTACAGAAATTTGCCTGTCCTAACACTTCCTGCATTAAAATTTTACTGTGGCTGGTGGCTGCCCAAATCCAAAACATAAGATCCGTTATGTAGAAAATTATCTCCAGGAAGTTAACTCTTGCTGTCTAAAAAATTTATTGAAATTTGTACAGCTAAATGGACAGATTTATGTAAGACCAATAAGTTTCCATGAAAATTATGTGAAGCTCTAAAACTTAGAGTTTAGGAAAAAAATATATGTGTTTCTTTCCTGAAATTTCCCGAGCAAATATAAACAGTAACTTGTATGTTCAATATTGCAGTAAGCACCTCTCTTTCCTAATTGAGTATGTTAAAGCTGTAGCAGAAAGTACAAACTTGTTTATTTACATGATCACTTATGAGAGCTTTCTTTATAACATGGAAAATATATTTTTAAAAGATTTTTGCTGCTGAAACCCAGGGCACAAAAGGTCTGGCTGTGTAGGGGAGTTACATATCTAAAAGTTAACCAGCAAATAAAAATTAATTATAGAACTTTGAGCTTTTCAAGCACTGAGTTTTTTTCCTTGAACATCATTAATTCAAGACAATATAAATTACTCTTTAAATTAAAAAAGCTCTGAAATTATGACCACTGGCAGAGAGGAATCTGACCCCAAATGGGTTCCCTGAAATAGAACATGTGGTCACACTGGTGGGGATCACAGGCATTGTTGCTCCAGAGTTGACCTCTTTCTTTTCCTATTAAAAAGAAATATGTATATGTATTCCCTAGATGAATCTTAGAATCAAATTTTCTTGTTAGAGATGGAAGGGAACTGAAAAATAAGTGCACCTTCAAGCCCATGTAAATGTATTTTCCCTAAGTAAAAAGGAAAATTCATCAATACAGTGTGTAGGTAACTGATGAAACCGTCTTTTGTCTAGGAAGGACTTCATAATTTATGATTATTCAGGTGCATGGCTGTTACTTCATTGTATTAAATAAAATCAACCCTACAGATTGTAGGGTTACAGAAGTCAGACAGACTAAGTCTACAGAGAATGTTTTTCCTTTTCTATTATTATTGTAATAATTATAATTATTACTTATACTGCAGTAAGAACTTGGAGATGATGCCATGAACACAGCATATTTTCTTCCCAGTTTAAAATTTCAAAAAATGTACTTTCTAGATTATGCATCTCTGCCACACACACGGAAAACCTCTCAAACTGGAAAAACAAAAATAATACAAGGTTTAGCCTAGTCTAATGTGTCCCCCATTTCCTTTCCTTGAGCACATCTGTCTCCAGTGTCAGGTTACCAGTGTGCATTCTTTCTGCTTGCTGACCACCATTTTCTTCCCAAAAAATCCTGTCTCCCTCCAGGCAGGAAAGGCAGTTGAGAACTAATAGGCAGAAAAGTGATTTTTTTTTTCCAGAAAAAGCATAAAATGCCAAACAGGAGGAATAGGATTTAGGTTTTGAGTTGGTTTTCATTTCCAAGATTAAAATAATGACAGAAAGAGAGTTTTCTCCTAAAATCATAATTTTTGAGCTAATTAGTTTTGTCCAGAAAAAGTAGTCTTCATTATTATAGTAAATGAAGAAGGCAAACATTATATTTGGCGTCTGGTACTGTACCCTGGGCTGAAGAAAAAACATCCTTTTTATTCGTGGAGGGCACACAGACCCTCTAAAACCATGACATAATAATCCCAGTGAAACTTGTGGTTAAAAAAAAAAAAAAATCACAGACGCCTAGACACCATTTCAAAATTTATCCCCTTGAGCAGTTCTTCACCAACTTTTTCCCCTCAAACAGCAACTTACATAATCTTTTTGCATTTTTCTATTTTCTCTATTGCACAGATGACATACCATCTTGCAATGTAATAGAAAGGAACAAGAAAAAGCCTAGATTTTACCTAATGATATTTGCAATTGGACTTGATGGTGTGCTTCACCAAATTCATTTGAATTAAAGGTTTTTATCCTAGATCTTAGTGAGATGGTTAGTGAAATAATTATTCTGGATCAGCAGGATGGATTTATTTGGGGAACACAAAGTTAGAAAATCTGGTTAGAAACTCTGATATTATATCTCATCTGACACTTCCAAGTCAAAATTAACAATTTTCAATTACTATCAGTTACTATCACTGCTGAGCATTCAGCATGTCTTCTTATAGAACAGTAGAGATCCACAATGATCAATATATTTTTACAGGCCACTAGCAGGGGAAGAACTATTATTCAAGGGGATACAGGGATGAAACCAGTATTGCCATATAAAACAATTAATTCCTCTACTTGAGAGGTTTCACTTAACATTTTATACTGATAGCATTTGAAAGCTGTTCTCAAATATTAACAGTAAACACTACACTTTATTGCTGGCCTTGAAAAAAAAGGTAGGATTCAATTTTTCTAACTAGCAGTCCAATAGGGAATGCTAATTAATCTCTTACTCCATACTAGGAAGTGCCCACTTATCTTTCTTGCCTGTTGTTATAATGCAACTCCGCTTATTCCACTTAGTACTATGAATTTTACTGTTTCTTCACATTATTTCATCTTTTGTTCTTGCAGTGACTTGCTCTCTCATTTATCTAAATACTTTTTTTCTGTATATGACAAAATAATTTGATATTCCCTCAGTGACTTTTCCTTTATTCCTATTTTATTATTAGAAATGGCACAATGATTTCAAATTATTTTTTCCCCAAATAAAAAGACTGTAACAGTCACTCTGTACTGAAAATGTAACACAGAACAATTTCTATCCAGTGAAGTGATACAGTACTTACTGAAATGTGTTAAACAGAAGATAATGCCATGTGTGTTACTTAATGTTTGATATTCAGGAAAGGTACTTCTAAATATTCCTTTTCACAACTTTTAAGATTATTTCTGCAATATGCTAAGTATTTTTTTTTGATTTCTGGATGTAAACTGATAAATTGACTATTTTGATCCTATCAAAGAGAAAGTAGGGAACAGAATGTCTGTTGGAAAAGTAGCAATGACAGAGGTGATAAATGCTGAAATCATCATTCCTTTATTGTGTTCCTTTCAGATTGCAAGAGAAGGGAAGTTTTGATTCAAAGAACCAATTCTTCTAGCTCATAAAGCATTATCTACAGACCTCCAGCTTTCCTACATACTTTACATTCCCTTTCCTCTTAAGCCAACACAAAACCCACCAGCAAATACTGTGAAAAAGGCAGAACTATTACATCACTACATTCTGGCTAGTTGTTATTTGCCTAATTTCAAGCAGCAGTATGCCACTTGAAAGTAAGTACCTGAAGGAAAGCTGCTTGCCAAAGAACTACAAGTTCTAGATCAGGGCTGTAACACATTTTTGAAATTTCTTCAGTGGATAGGCATCGAATTACTACTGTAGCTTACATGAAAATTGCAATAAATATGTGATTTATCGTGACGTGGTGGCTTGGATTTTATCAATCAAATAAACCTTTGTAAACTTTTGCACAGGGTAACAGTGGAACTAGTAAACAAACTACAAAAAAAGAGACATAAATACTGCACTTAACTATTGTATCTTACTCAATTTCCTTTAAAATTTAATGTCTCCTCAGAATGTCGGTAAACTTGACCACATTCAGGTGCAGAAGAGGCCTAGATAGCCTGAGGGACTGACAGCAGTCTATGCATTCTTTCTGCCTTTTAGCTATTTACAGAGTCTCTATCACTTTGAAGTCCGTATTACTTTCCACCTTAGGGTTATGAGTCTGAACCTTACATAGCTGGCTGCTGAATGAAAGTGATCATCATTTGCAGGGATGTATGAACAAGTTTGCCAGTGTGTTCTCATTCATGGTGAGCAACAGAACACATCCCTAAATGTGTCCTGGTGGAGCTAGAAAATTTAGGATATTGAGGATGTAACCCTGATTCTGTCACAAACTTGTTATGTGATTTGACCACAGCACTCCTCTCTTTCTCTTTCTCTTTGAAATTATACTCTATTTATGACAGTTCTGTCACTGGCACCATGGGACCCTGATTTCAGCTGAGCTAGTGGCATCAATATTAAAGAGAAGTCCAGTTTAAAGGTGAGAGATCCTAAAGAGAAAACTTAATAACCACCAAGCTGTAGAGAACACTGGGAAGCGTCTGCTGCTCATGACAGAGGAATGTGATCAACCAGCAGAGGATTTCCTTTGCTGGAGGATTTTCCTTTGTCTGAGACACCTTCCTCAACAGTCTTGACATAATTTCAAAACAACATTTAATAATTATTTTCACCATATACTCAAGCTGCAAGTTGTCTTTTAAGTCATATGGACATACTCAGACAAATTAAGTAACTTACTAGTGATGTGTAATTCTGTGAGGAGGAACTAGCATGCACTATTAAGTTAAATAGACTTTTAAAGAACATGGGAAAGCCCACAAGTGAAAAAATACAGGGATAATTGAATTTAAAAACCCCAATAAAACAACAATTATATATTCTATTCTTAAAAAAATTAGGCAAAAAACAACTTTATAAAACTTTCAATAATACTTATCTATTACTGGTGGTAGTATTTAATCTATATAGAAATTTACTCTTTCCTGCATATTTTGAAACAGAAACTTTTCCCAAAAAGGAACAAATTAAATTTTTTTTTTTTCAAATCACTACGTGCTATTCCATCACAAGAAATCAGCAGGTTGAAAATAAGAAAAGAACCAGTCTAATTTCAACTGATGTCAGTAATTCACTGAATTTCAATGCCATCAATGCTGCTCCCATATTCCGCAAGTTTTGCCATTCTTCTCTTCAGGTTTGGGTATCTGCACCAGCTGTTTTCAGCGTGGTTTGTTAAAGCGAGCTCTCACCATAATCTAGAACAAATACACTGCAATGTACAGGTGGGTTATGCAAACCTATGTCCCATCCAAAACTGCTCCCCTCAAACTGCTGGTACAGATACATCTGTTTTACCCCACGCAGTAAAAAAATCCTCACATATTAATTCCTGAATATTCTGATCCTTTAAAAATAATGGAGGGTACAAAAGACACCCATTAGCCTTAACTACTGCCAGTTGCACTTTGAATAGCCACAACTTCGCAGCTAGTTTAGAGAAGACAGAAAGCATTTGAGCTGCGAGGAGGGCCATGCTTGGGGGGGTTTCCCTGCCCCCGCTTTCGGGGGTAGAGGGGGAAACAAAGGTCGGGGGAACACTTCCTGCCCCTGCCATTGCTGTCTGCATGTGGGATCAATATGGGCAATGTAAAGTTTAAACAGTTGCAAATGGGGGAGGGAACATCGGGGCTTGTTTTACATATGTTTTTTTCCTGGCCGGCTTGAATTTAAAGTGAAGCGGCCGCATTGTTCGAGAGGCTCCTTGCCCTTACGCATTGACAGGAGCTGCTGTTTACACGGGCTTTTCATTCCTGCGCTGTTTGCTTATGGAAAATAAGGGGGAGTGACAGAAAAAAAAAAAGAGAGAGAAGGGAGAGGAGAGGAGAAGAGAGGAGAGGAAGGCCCAGACCGCAGTGCAATCCAGGAACCTTGCCCCTGCCTGATAATTAACTCTGCTGGTGAAGGCGGCTGGCTCTGGCTCCCCGGCTTGTCACTGGCATGTGAGCGGGCAGGGGCTCCTGCCGCCCTGCTGGCCCCTTACAGCCCCGCGGGCGGCTGCTCCTACATTTCCTCGCCTATATACACATACGCACACCCTCCGAGCTCGCCTCTGCGCTGCCTGCAGACATGAGACTCCAGCTGCTCCTTTGGACCATGTTTTTGCTCCTGGTGAGCCTCCTCCCAGCCTACGGACAGCGGCCAGGTAGGCGATGCCTCAGCGTGATGGATGTGGCGGGACGGGAGCGTGGGGTTCGTGCCTTCCGTGGGCATCTCCGGCGTGTTTCTCTCATCGCGCCCAACACGAGTTTCTACTCGCGAGACGAGTTTCTACCTAGCGCATCGATCTGTGCGCTTCATCTCTACGTGTAGCGGCAGCGTGAGAGGATGCCTCAGGTATCTCAGGAGTTTGGCAACTTCGAGGGTGAGGGGGGTTGGGATAAATAGGGACCCAAGGTAAGCAGCTGCTGTAGACCTGCTACCGGGAAGCACCGGCGGCACGGGGTGGGCGGACACCGGTAGCTCTCGGTGAGCGGAGCGGCGGGGCCGGGGCTGCCGTCCCGCGGAAGGTAACACCGGCCGCCCCGCGGCGCAACCACCGGGACACACGGGCACACCGCCCGGGACACACCGCCGGGGCACACCGCCGGGCACACCGCGGGGCACACCGCCGGGACACACCGCCGGACACACCGCCGGCCGCCCCCCTCACGCCCGTGCTTCCCTCCCTCCGTCCTTCTCTCCGCAGCCAACCTGGCCCTGCGCAGGAAGCTCCACCGGCACGGCTGCTCCCACCGGCGCTGCATGCCGCTCCACTCCAGGGTGCCCTTCCCCTGAACCCCCGCCCGAGCCTGCCCAGGTAAATCCGCGTGTGTCGGCTGCGGCCGGGAGCGCTCCCCGCAGTGAGCACCTTTCCGAACTCACACCTGCCATTCCGAACAGTGCACGAGGCACTGAAGGAACCAAGCCAAGCCACAGGTGTGATTGCATCCGGGCTTCCCTCGTTTGGTTTGAAAACGGGGCTTTGGAGCGGCCCCGGCGGGGCGGTCGCTGCCCTGGGGCCGGTGCGCGGGTCCCGTCGGCCGCCGCATTGTCCCCCTTCCAGGCCACCGCCCCCCCGCTTGAATGCCTTCGTGAGGCAGGGTGAACAACAACCGAGTCCGCTAAACGGGCCGAACGCTGCCCTCCAAGGCTGTTGGCAAAGCTGCGGGGCAAAGAGTGTAATTAGTGTAAGGGCTGGACAAAGCGGCAGCTGCAGAGGATGCTCCGGGGCTTTAAGCACTGACACTTCCTTCGTGTTGGATGCTGGGCGAAGTCACCTCACTCTGCCCATCAGTAACATGAAGGTAGTAGCATTCACCCACTTCAAAGGGGACTGTAATTCTTAATCATTGTCAGCAAAAGACTTTGAGCTCCTTGGATGAAAGGCTATACAAGTGCAAAACATTAATGCTTTATAGCTGATGAGGGCATATACATTCAAATACTAAGTGACTGCAGAAGCACACAGGTAGCATATGCAAATAGGGTGGCATCAAAAGGAAACCAGGGCTCTTGCAATTTAAGAATGAATAAAACATGTAGTCAGTAGTTTTGCATCTTCTAAACTCATTATATATTAAAATAATGTTGTACCCCCAGGCATGACAGTATGCTAAGTAAATGATGGCAGAACCTGCGCTCTGTAGAACCAAGATGTTTTGATTTACTGAGTGGTTAACAGTGAAAAGGAGACCAAAGTCAAACTTTTAACAACCCTATACCAAGGATCTTGTCAATGCATAAACTGCCTTGGTGAAAAGAGCCTACACCACTCCCCAAACAACCGTGCAAAAGGTACCATTCCACTCTGTAGTGCTGACCTATAATCACATGGAATGTGCATATGGGATGGTAAACTGGCAAGTTTGTGAAGCTGAAAAAAAGATGAACGTATTTTAAATTTAATCTCAGATGGGCTTGCATACCAAGTGGCAGAAATAAGCTGCGAGTATAAAGCAGGACATGCCAGAAGGATGCTTCACTACTGAATGCCATGTCTTCTCACTGCTACATTGAGACAAGAGACAGATTAAATGAGATTCCATCATCAGTTTAAGCAGAAACCTAAAAAGATGAGCAATCAGATCAATTCTCTCAGCAGGCAGAGACTGAATGGACAGAGGGACAGTGGAATTTAGGCCCAGAGACTCCTTGAATTGATTCTGAATTATTTGCTTCAGCTCCTAAGAAAAGTAAATTTAACTCCCTTTTCCTCTGATTCAGAATCCATATCTGGAAATTGTCTGTATAGAAAGCATTCTCTTGTATGTCCTGAAACCGCATATAATGAATGCATTTTGCTTGAGACTGCAGTAGCTGCGTTATACATGTGCAGTTACACTGGAATTACTTTCCCTACAGAATATCAAGATAAAAGGTATTTGCAGGGTTATCTCCTTTTCTGTGGGGAGTTGATTTCTTGTATCAAAAGTCAATAACAAAGCAAAACAGTGTACTTACTAATTCATAAGACATTTTGTAGACATTTAGCTAAAGATGCTTCTGCTTTATAAAGCTGTTTAGAACTCAGTAAAGCTTGACTAGGGAGTAAGGGGTAACAGACACCTGAACTAAGTCTCTTGAGTCATCATTGTGGGTGCTCAGCTCCTTTATCTTAAGTAGGATTTACCACCTACATTCCCTTCCACTTTTAGTCCTAATTCAGCAAATATTTACATGCCTGGTTAACTTGACTCACATGAATAATCTTATTGATCTCAGCGGAGTTGTACATATGGATAAAGCTATTTGCAGATGCAAACAGGACGGACCCTTAAGCCTGAATTTCAACTAGTGGTTGGAAACTCAGAATGAGCACAGCAGCCTCTCACAACATTTAAAATGAGGAGAGGGTTGGACTTGATTTTTTTTTATCAGTTACATAGACAAAACATAGGAGAAAAAAATGAAAGAAAATTTTATATTAGGAGCCTTCTTTGTTTTGGTTTGGGGTTTTTTTGCTGTGTTTTTTTCTTCCCTTAAACCTTGTAGATGAAATTTCCAAATTAAGAAACATTACTCCAAATTTCACCCATGTATTTCATAAATAACATATTCTGTTTCATATGAAACTAATTTAGACTACCAAATCTCTCATTAATGACTATTTCTCTCCTTTTTTTTTCTCTAGCAATTTCATAATGGGCTTTTCAGTGTTTTAAAGGAGCAACAGTTAAACAGATAGAGAATTTAAATTAGTCAAAAGTCCAGATCTACAACAGCTGACCTGGCAGCCCCCACAGTTTCATCTTCAGCAATCCTGTCTGTCACATTCTGCTGGACCTGGAAGGGGTGGGGGAAGGATGGTGATGGAGGATGACCGAGTTGAATCATTCGATGTAAATTCCTTGACTCTCCTAATGACTAGTGAAAGTTAAAAACCAAATCAAACTCAAACCTGAGCTGGGGTTCCAGTGGCATTAAGAAGGAAGGATCCATCCAAGGGGACTCATAATGGTATGTAACTTTCAGACTGAATGAAACTGGATGTGCTGTTAACTACTCAATTCAGCCTGTATATAGGGCAGTATTTAGGGTGAAGTAATGTCAGACTCCAGCACAGAACTGTGTCCACTTTTGATTTGTAGTTTTATATATTAATAATATATACATATGTGTTTTAACGCCTAACATTACATCTTTATGGAATTACCTTAACAATAACATAGAATGTGTTACTGTAATAGTACCAAAGTCAGCAGGTCCTACTGGCTTCACATAGAGTAAGCATAGTGAGAGTTCACAATATAAGAAAGCAAAGAGAGTATTATTCCTCATTCTGTAGATAGAGAATTGAAGCATACAGAGATAAGAGATTAGCCAAGGGTCATGCAAAACTGATAACTCAGATCTCTTAAGTCAGGCCTTAAGGTCAAGCCCATCCTCCTGTCTAATGAGCTGTTACTGCAAAGCCTATCATTTGTTCTCTTAAACTGGGCTGCCAAACCAGACAGTTAAAACAGCACCACAGAGCTGTTTGCTTAGTAGTTTTCCTAAAATACCCACTGCAGTATTATAAATAGAGCATAAAAATAGACCATTGAAAAGAAACCTTTGTTTGATCAACCTATTCCTGTAATTTAAATGAATGGGATATTTGAACATGGCACTACAATGAATGAGAATTTCAGACAGAAAACAGGCTGTTCTTTTCAGCACTGTAGGTCGACAAGACATTTAACTTTTGAGTTTTGTTCTTAAAAATACATGTTTCACATCTCCTTTTTATATCAGCGGAAATTACATACCTACATATAAAAGAAAATGTAGTAGCCCTTTCATTAGCACAACAAAAACAAACCTTAAAATAAAACATATACAGATTTTTAAGTCATTGCACTAGACTTGAAGTGTCATCATTTTTTAAAAAATGTATAAAGATGAGCAAAGATGACACTGTCATGGTTTAAATCCAGTATTAAAATTTTCTTCTTGCAACACATAATTTCTAATAAATGAAAGAACAGCAATCAAGAAAACTGTGTAGTTGACACTTCCTAATCGATGTCTACATGTAATCCCTTATATCTAAGAACTTGAAAACTTAATTGAATTCATACTCTCAGAACTTAACAGGAGTTTCAAATTTCTCTGCATACAGAAAAAAAAAATTAACATCACACCCTATTCCAGAGTTGTGGAAAACCATCATAAAAAGATGGTCAAACTTGTCTATATCAACCAACAGTCCTGCAGGTAAACCTTTGGAGTCTTGAAAAAAAAGCAGTTTTCCAAAGAGGCTTAATATATTTTTTAAATTATTTATTTAACTTGGCTTTCATCCGTATCAATGGCTATCTCTGTTTAGAAGTACAGGTAAAGAGTGTGGGAAACCAAGAAAAGGAGTAGCTGTTTAACAGTTATGTCTTATATGAGTTAATGGATCTAATGTGGCACTGGATATTTCATATAACCATAATTATTCAATTAACTTTGATAAAGTAAGAAAAACATAATGTATCTAATAAGAAGCTATATATGCATGTTCCTTCACAGAGGAAGCCTGTTGTCAGTCTGCAAAATTATTCTAAATGTCTGTTCTTTAAGACATGCTGATACCATAAAATCTTTGAAAAAGACATTGATTGTGATCTTTGATAGATATGTTTATCAACTGGTTGGTTGATTGTATATTTTGTACAAAGACAGTATGCATTTCAAATAATATCTCATTTTAAATAAACTTCATACAGTTCTCAAAATCTGTTTTCTTCAGCTGTCAAAGTCAATGCATTTAAAGAAAATGGAGAATTTGCCTAGTTTTCCTGTGGATGCATATGGAATCAGTGTGTAAAAATTTTTCTTACTCAATTTTTGACACAAATAAATGAAGCTATTCATGGAAAAATTTTCCTGACATTTTTCAAAATGCAAAATGCTGATAAAAGTCATGTACAAAGAACGCTAATTTAAAACTACTGGTTGGTACAATCACAGCATGCTGTAACATGACATCATTATACCCCACTAGGATTACAGCAAAACCAGACTATGCTTTGTCCCCGAGCCCAGAGCAAGCAACATTTATAATTACCTCTCAGAATGAAATCTGAATGTTCTCACAAATTAAAAAAATTGTCTTTTTTCAGGACAAAAACGAGCTTAGCAGCAGTCTGGAGCATAACAGAAGCTAAAATGTGCAGTAACTTCCCTCATTAAAGGTTGGATACTGTAATTACATTTCTAAGTGCTAGATGCCTTGCACAGTAGAATTAAGAGAGCTGAGTAGTAGCATCCTACTACAGCACAACACTACATTGACTTTTACCTTCAGTGGGAGCTTCAAAGGACTTAGTTTTCAGAAGAGCTGGATTTGCCTTTGGCTTTGCTGAAACTGTTTTCATCCAGCGTGTGCCATGTAAGGCTCGTGGTAAAAAGTTTTGCATGATAAAGAGTTTTTACAAATACAAACATGAAGCATTTGGACACAGTGCTACAACAGGCGCATTGACTGACCTCTCCTTGTGCGTGTACCAGTGTACACTGAAAGGAAGTTTGTACAAATACAAATTGCTGTGTACTGAAAATCAGAATTGATGATGTTTGCATGGATGCAATCTCAATCAAGACCTGATACCACACCTCAAAATTCTGAAGCTCAAAATGTGACTCTCTGAAACTTAGAATTAACTCTTTGTCTTATAGCTGTTGCATTGGAAAAACGAAAATTTTATTTTAAAGTATGTTTCATTAAGTCTTGTAACAGCAGGTCAACAGGAAACAGAGGTAAATGCAAGGATTTGGTGAGAAACAGCAGTTTAGCATGTTCTCAAAGGATAATAAACAATTCACCTCTTCCCTTTCCAGTATGGAAAAAAGGAAATTATAGAAGAATAAAGACTGGAAATATTTCCCTTGCGCCACATACATATGCTATAAATATCTCGGTGTCTGTACACAAAGCCAAGGGTCACATAAGATTTATATTGACATTAGGAGAATGTCAATATAAATGTCACATAAGATTTATATTGACATTAGGAGAAACATTAGCATGGTAAATAAGTTTCCAATGTTCAACTATCATCGGACAAGTACAATTAGCATACTGATACTACTCCGATGGCCCTTCTCTTTGTTACTAGTGATCAGCTGTAAAATATTTGTTCCAAGAGGGAAACACTCCAACAGCACAAATAGGGCAATATGTGTCTCAAAAGAATGCCTAAGAGCCTAACTCATTCCAAGGCTGAAGATGCTTCTCCTCTTCTCTTGAGAGTTATCTGTTAAACTCTTGTCTGCCCAAGTCCTTTTGGTCCTTGCTGCAATGTTTTTTAGATTGACTCAGTGGAGGAAGCCCACTTAACAGTTAAGGCTGTAGAACCTTAAAAGCAGGAAAATCCTGTTCAAATCTTTTACAATCAGTAATTTCCCTTGTGAGGTGAAATATTAAAGTGTTTATATAGAATATCCAGTATGAGCAATTCAGAAAGACAAAACAGAAATACCTAGAGTTTTTCCCTTATATATGATGTGTATTCACAAGATATCATCACATCTTTTCTTTCATAGGTACAAAATATGTAGCTCAGTTCAGCATTTTATCCAGAAATTATTGAAAACCCAGAAAGTGAACATTTTTGGGGCAACCCCCAGTCCTTTATGTTTTTTAGGTGGTCTGAAATACTTTCCCCAAACCTGAAACACATATCTTGTTTTTCTAGAGAAACAAAGCTATTGGGGTAATACCTGGATAATAAAAAACAGAATACATGATTTTAATTTTTATTTTAATGTACAGTTGTAACATATATTAGGAAACATTCCTTCATTTTCATTATCTTCTTGCTGCCCCAGCTGCAATCCCGTAGATCTTACCAAGACCATGAATCTGCAAATACCAAGGCAGTTCAGCAGCTGTGGTTACATAAAGAGCATCACTGCAGCTGTTCACAGTCACATGTATTCACCTACGTGCACGTTTGCCCACATCCCCCAAGAAGGGCTGTGATGCACATTTGCCACACATCCCCCAAGAAGGGCTGTGATGGTGGTTAGCAAAGTGCTGCTTTGCAGTGGAGCACGTGCAAACCCCTGTGATCACAAGGCAGTACTTTTCCCCCGCCCTGAAACTTGGACCTGATGCTTCACTGCCTACCGCATGTGCAGCACACTATGGGTTTTACTTCAGGCTGTAAGATCCAGCTCAGGAACAGGTGCTGACACTGCAGCGACCCCGGCTGCAACACTGGTGATATGGACCAAGGGTTGCTCCGAAGCTGGTCAGACAGCTCTGGCCACCACCAAACCCAGCACCCCACCCTGCACCAGCAGAGGTTTCCAATAAGCAAGACACATAACCAGAACAATTAGCACTTATTGTTCAATTTCAGCACTGTGGCATGACAACTGAGCGAGGTCACAGCTGAGCTTCATCTCTCTTGCACAGCAGCAGCCCTTTCATATTGTGTATCAAGCACCTGAATGCACACAGTCTTCCTGAGCAGCTCTGCAGTCCTGTTCTGCAGGCCAGGGGCAGGCTGGCCAGCAGGAAGAGGTAGGTGCCCATGGCAGCACCCAGCAGTGCCACACCATGCACTGGGGCAGGCAGCACCAGCGGAACCCAGGGGGCTGAGGAGTATTTCTGTCTCTGAGCAGGGCAAAGGCTGGCCTGACACACACAGCTGTGCATGTTGTCAAGTAGGAGCTACTGGAGCAGGACAAGGACAATTCACTGTAGCTCTACCAGGGCCACAGTATAGAGGCGTGAACAGTAAAGAGGGCCAGCTCCTAGCTGGAGCCCATACAAATGTGAAAAGCCTTCCCCCCCTTTCCAGCTACCATGTTCCACAGAAAGCAATACAACTGGTTGACTGAAGTTTTACTTTAAGCAGTCAAGGAAGGGAAGTGGAAGATTTGAGAAATTACCTCAAAATACAGTAAGTTGTTATGCTACACTATGTAGCATATTTCTCTGTGTTGGAGAGAAACATTAGTTAGCAGGGAAAATCTGAGGCATGATGGAAAAAAACATTACCCAGGAAAGAAAATAAAACTAAATGCAAAGCTTCGAAACAAATGCACAGCTATCTTTGTTTGGCTAGTTTTGCTAGTTTTAAATGCCAACACTGCTGTGAGAACTTCACTGTAATAGAAAAAACCTGCACAGATTGCCTGCTGGAACCAGATTTACATGAGCTTAGAAATGACAGAATTCACACTCTTCCTTGGTTGCATTTATTGTGCATGAACTTCACAGTCACATTTTACTGCTTTTCATAGAAATGATATAAATTGATAAACACAATCACATCAAAACCTGAGTTCTAAAACCAAACACTTTTATTCCTTACATGTATACTGTAAAAACTTGGCTGCGTTTTCAAGAAACAACAGTTAAGGAGAACAGTCTAGTGTTGGATAGCAGCAAAACCTCCACTATTTATTGTTTTCCTTTGAATGAGACAACACCAATAATTGTTGCACACTACACAGTTCAGGTATTTCTGAAGTTGTACCCCAAGACTAAAGTAGAATGAATTAATTTTCTTTTCCTATATTCAACTGTAAGACCACTCTTCATGACAGTCTTCTTCCCACTTTTGATTAGTGATTACCCTATTCCCACAGAGGTATTGGCTTCTAAAATAATTTTTGGTCTACATTGGTAGACAAAACAAGAGGTTTCTTTCACTAGCCTTTATTCACCATAAATTAAAACCAAAAATTCTTGTTTCTTCAAGTTCTGAAAGATCTGTCTTCTGTTGCTTTTCACCTCCCCACATACACCATTTTAGCTTTTGTATCAAGATGCTGGTTTTTTGAGGAGCCAAAGTAAAGAGCAAGTATGCCTTAACTTGGGCATGTTTGACAAAATTGTTAAATCCATTCACCATAAGTTAGTTGCTAAGTCAATGAAAAAGCTTACTCTGAAGTATTTTTGTATTAAGTTAGTTCATTCAGCAGAGAAGGAATCTTGTTATTAGCTGACACAAATTCCTAGTAATGGGAAAGGCATGAGCCCTGAAGATCTCTCTTAGAGTTTTAAAGCCAGAATTCTGAACAACTGCTCAAATTAATTATCATGACATTGTTTTGTACCACACACTTATGTGTGAGATTTGCAATTTTAGGACACCCACTGCTTTTTTTAAATCCTAAACTGGACACCAGTTTTCCCCACTTTCTTGACAAAGGAGAAAAGGAGACTGATCTAGAAAAGAAGTATCTGTATCAGATTAGTGAAGTACACCACCTCTATCACTGGAAGTAATGGGAATCAGTGACATAATACATCTAGTCCCAGCTTCAGCAATAGAAACTGAAAAGACATCCCTTGCAAAGTCAGATTTTTCTAGAGAACAGATTTGTGTTCTAGAAATGTAAAATACTTTGGTAGCTCGAAGCTTAAAGATTACAGCAGTACAAAATAACAGAAACAACTGAGCAAAGTTAAACCGTTAACTCAGGTCCAACTTCAATATATGAGGAATTAAAAATTGTTGAAGCTGCAGAACTTTTTTCCCAGAACTGAATATTTGAAGAGAGTGTCCAGTTGTAACAGGTTTATAGTGTATGCAGAGCTTATCCTTCCAGCTGAACTTCTATTTCAAAATGTGAAAGACGACTGAAGAAGAGTCATCTGTAAAAATCAGTCTGGATATTACATTACCTCATGTTCCCTCCAGAGCTCCAGTAGCAGTTTTCCAAATACTGTTAGGTTTTGATTTGCTGAGATGTTAGTGCCAACAGTCTCTTGCTGAGCAGTGCATTGTGTCGCTGAAGATACTCTATTACATCTCCTTGCTTCTCAACTATCTCTTCTAAACTTGAATTTTCCCTTGAAGTTACAAAAGTGAATATGGGTTTCAGTGAGTGACAGCAGCTTTCTAACACGTGAAATGTCAGAGCTAATAAACACTACTTAAGCAAGTCATTTCCCTCAGTTTTACTTATGCCAAGCTCAAGTGACTTTTGAGGGGAGAGGCAATCTACAACACCTTTATGAGAAGGCAGGAAGAGAAAGTTTGGCTAAACTTGATGCCACGTATACATAGTCAAGTTACATATTTCCTGGTAGACAGTTACAGAGTGAGGATTCTTACTGTTTAAGAAACTAAGACAGTCAACATGTTGGAATTGTCCTAAGAACCATGGAACCATACATTAGGATGCTTATTTTGAGCAGGCATAGTATTGTTGTTCAGTTGTGAGGGATCACAAGCTGTTTAAGACAGAACTCTCTCAAGTAACCTAGAGTAGCATACATGATATGCTACTATATACAGTGATATCTGTCCCTACCTAAAGGGCATCAGTACCAAAGATTGTGCTATTTCAGATCTACAGCTTTATGCACTGCTACTCTCCTCAAAATATATCCAGTTTTCAGATATCCCTCATTTTAACTTCGATAGTAACATTGCAACATTTAAATAAAGCCAAGTTAAATGAGAAAAAACATCTATAAAAATACAGAATGTTTAATCAAATCAAACCTAATTAGGAATTTTTAAGAATACAGTAAGATGATGTATCAATGCCTGAGTGTATTGTACTCTTTCCTTACACATAATTTCTTCCTAGCTGACTTGGGAATCTGCCTTCTTAGTACACTTATGAGCATCTTAGAGCTTAAAAAGTTGCTCCTCAGGCTTGCAGCATTTTTGTGGAGGAACACTGCCCTTTTCATAGTTCTTAGATAGTGCTAAAGAAGATACCTAAAGTGGAAAAAAGCTTAGGTCCAATTAAAAACCTACTTTAGTTAAACTGGAAAAAATAAAGAACACAAGTTTTGTAAACAGAAAGCTTGCAACTTTAACCAGTAATATGCACTCCCAACTTAAAGCTCCTGAAGATGTCTTGGTAGTAACTCAGGTTGCAGAGGTCATGATATTCAAAAAACATTCTTCTAACAAGGTCAACTGAAGGGCTGACAGGATTCACTTTTCAATAGACCTTAACTCTCAAGGGAAAGAGAGTCACAATTGTATAGAGCTAAATTAAAATAACATTTTTTCAATCAGTTCTCACAGGAAGTTTGCACTCCTTAATCAAAAATAATCAGAGTCTTTTCCTCAGCTGGTCATTGTTGCAGACTCATTCCCTGGGCATTTGAGAATTTCTCAGGGGAGAAGCTGAATGAGAAAGGAATGAGGTCCACCATGCAATCACTATGGTGTTTATATCAAAATGGAAGTCAGACATGGTATCAAAATTCAAGACAACCCTAAATCCTTCCTGTACCCTGGACATCTACTTCCAAGTTCCATAAGAGCACGTGCATGCTGCATTTGTGACACCAGGGGAAATGCCAAAGTATTAGTCATTTCTGCACTTTCAACTTTGCACCAATGCACAACATATAGAAGCAAGTCATAGCGTATTAGAAAATTCCTAATTAAATTCTTATATGGAAGCCAATGTTAGTTTCAATTTCTTGTTTTTGTTAAGTCACACCAGACTGATTTCATCAACTGGAAGATGTTCAAGCAGTCGGAAGGTACATAAAGGACAATCAAAAAATAAGTCTCAGTGCTTGGGATAGCTTCAGTTACTGTTGGACAGCTTCTCTGTCTCACTGAGACCTTCTTTACCCCTTAAGTGCCCTCTGCACCTTTAAAGTTCCTTCCCAAACTCAAAACATATTCCAAATCCATTGCTAGAATCTCATGTCCAACTGCTGGCACAGAACAGAGCTGCAAAGTTTTCTTTGTCTACTAATTGACCACAATATATTTCCTTCGCTGAAAAAACTGGTTGAAGCAGCTAGGCTTCTGCAGGCATACTTTTAAAGTTAAACAGTGTAAGACACCAGTATCTTTCCCCAAACTCCCATATAAAATTAACTAAACCAGATTAAGCACAGTTATTTATACTAAAGATTCATGCAGCCAGCCATAAATAGTCAAATCACCTCCATCTGTATGTTTGAGGATTTCTGTATCACAGTAAATTGACATTACTATGTAGAAGGTACAAGACTGTGCTGTATCTCATCTGTGCATCTAAAATGCCTTAAGCATACAGTTTCCTTCACAACTGTTTTTCCCACCTCTGGCTTAGTTGAGAGATTTAAGATTCTACATAAATCTACATGAAGTAATGCAATTACATTAGTGTTACCTATATACCATGTCTGAACACAGCACAAAGTTAACATAGAAAAATCTTACCTAAATCCAATTTCTGAGGTAACATGACTAGGGTAGGCATATATCTTTTCTTCTTCAATTATGTCAGGTCTTGGCTTGGCACGATTGAAGTTGCTTATTTTCACTGCAACAAAGCTTTATAAATTAGTTGGAAAGCAACCAGAAAAAAATCTTTATCACCAGATTCTAAGCTATAAAAATCTGTAACAGATGATTCTAAGATTACCTTAGGATAGGAGATGGAAAGACAATAAAGGAATCTGAGGAGTGGGGAAGAGGGAAAGCAAAAGCAAAATCTACTTCTACTCATTTCTGGAATGGCTTCAATTACAAGTTAGTGATAATTTGCTGAGTTGGTTTATTTGTTGCTTTGGTTTATTTTTAATTCCCCTCAGTCCGGCTGCTTAAAAGATCACCGTGAAGACTTGAATGGGGAAGTTTGAACATACTGCTTAACATCTGCAAAGTTTAATCTGTCACCTAAGAGAGAGTGAAACCTTAGTTGCCTTTTAGAAGGTATTGAGATTCAGTCTCCAAATTCAGGCCGTCAATTAAACAACATACCATAAAAAAAGTTGTCAGAAGTTTTGTTACTAATACCTAGGTCAGAACTTCTGGCTTAAGCTCTTCAATAAGTACTAGTTTAACTAGACTACCTGCAAGGAAGTAGCAGCTTGTCTGTCTGCTCAGACTAGGGCGGACTTGCAACAGAAAGCCACTAAGTATTCAAACCAGAGTAGCTCTGTGACCAGCTTCACATTGTGAACCTTGTAGTGCTGGCTATCAAAACCAGAAGTCATTCCTGGGCACCTGTGAATAAAGTTTAAGACTAAATTTAACAGGTGTGGGATGGGGAGAGCTGGGAAAAGTTGCATCCTCTGTATGATTTTGGAAAGGAAGCTGAAAATATTTAAAGTCATTCAATATCAGATCCTGATTCAGAGAAAATATCAAAATATCCAAAGCATGCTTTCAGGACTCTGCAATTAGGGCTGCTTTTGAAGCAATACTCTAATGCCACTAAAAACATTACAGTCCAGCTCTGGGAGACATCGACACCACTGCAACAGAGGAGGACTGTCCTTACAAATCAGTACCATGAGGGGTTTATTACAGGCCACCCTGCTAAAACAATGCTAAGACCCTCCAGAGGTTAACTACAAGTTAGGCTCAAAGGTTAGTTATTTCTATGATGGTATTTCTCTACAAATAAAACCACAAAGGAATGGATGTGGAATTCTTAACATGTGTTGTTTGTGGGAATGTTAGTCTTTTATTCAAGTGATATTAGAAGTATGTGAGAAAGTAATTAAATACATAAATTTAGTAAATCTTTTAAAGCTTGACTCCCTATCCTAGCAGTAAAAAACTAAGAATAGTAAGCTGACATTTAGAGCTTTCTGTATCATACTTCATTCTGTGCACTTTTACCTCACTTGAGCAATTTATATATGTCAAGCCTGTTATAGGTCAATCACAGCAATTCCTTGTAAATTTCTGAGTCCCTGCCTCTGCATCTACAGCTCTATACACACACTGCTGCATGGAGATGCCTCTTAAGAAAGGCAGTAGTACTACACAGGACACTGGGTATCATACAATTCCTAAAATAGCTCCAAAAAGCAAGAGGAAATGTCTAGAATTACAGTCAGGTATTCCTGATTTTTTAGACAGTAATATTTAAAAGACAGTAAGTCAGGTATATGAAACTTCTGCAGACAAGCATTTATGTCTCATAGTTAAGAAATAACTATTTCACTGTGAAGAAACAATATATGAACTGGTGCTACCTTCTCTCCAATATTTAGGAGTAACATACTAACACAAAAAATAGCTATTTTTAGTGTTAATTTTCCCCTTGTTGCTCAGCTACAATAGCTGATACTACCTTAACAGTAAGTGGTATCTGCTAAGTGCTTGCCTTGAACAGGGGAATGCCAAGCCTAACCAGAGGGCTGCCCTTAAAACTGTCCTACTAAAGAAGCTTCATGCTTCCACCCAGTCACATACTCTGCTCTGTCTGCAAGAGGAAAACCCATCTGAATGTCACTATTACTACAGATTCTCATGGTATTTTAAAAATTGGCCACACATTTGTTTTGCTCCAATAAAGCTTTATTTTTATATTAAAACATTGAAAAACCTTAAAAACCAGCACTATACACAAGACAGACGTGCAAGCAGTCTCTTAGCTTAGCTCAAGCTTTGGGATGGAAAACAGAAAACAAGGTACACTACCCAAAGGAAAAGGCAATCTAGGGTGACTGGAGGTCTTCCTCACCTTGAGGAAAGTGTTAAGTTACATAAAAATTAACCCTAACTCTAGTTTCAGAGAGTGAATCATACTGTTGTTTTGGGACTGCTCAGGAGATAAGGCAGCTGTTACTAAAAGACATTGCCTTACTTCTTCCTAGCAATGTAGCTCTGTCCCTTCTCTCCCTTGATTCCAGGATTCACTGAACCCTTCTTCAAGCCTCCTTCAGCTAGAAAGCAAAACATTGCACCCCACAACATCCTTGTATACATTGGTTAATGAATCTGATGATCACAGGAACTGGTAGAGTACAAATTAGGAAACAAGACCCTTTTGGTGACAAATAAGCAGATAGTTTGAGAGTTCTTACAGAAGTCCAGGCTCAGATCGTACCACTATGAAGGTCAATTTTCTAGCACTTTCTTATCCTTTTCAGCCAAGGTAAGAGACACAACATAGCTCTTTGAGCTCCAGGAGGCCTCAGGGCTAGAAATAGCATTTCACTGGAATTCCTGACGTTCTATTAAAGTTTCACCATTTTATCTCTTATTTCCTGTGTTTCCCAGGAAAGTAAGTATGCATATGCAAAGAAGGGATGATCTCCAGCATTCTTGGAATAGTTTCCTAGGACTGCCATGTTTGTGTTCCCTCATCCTTGCCTTTATTCCTCCAGAGGACAGTTAGTCTACTTGAGCCAGCTGGCTCATTCAGGGGAAAGCCTGACAAGCCTACAGCATTCAGGCCCTCTGCATAGTTGTAAGAGGAGGACGTAGTTTAGAGCTGGGACCTTATTTCCTGGTGCATTTTTGATGCTGTTGCAAGGGAGTCAAGAATAGATTTTATTTCCTAGGTAAGCAAGCTCCTTGGCAATATTTCTCTGTGTGCTATTACATTACCACATACATACCAAAATTTTCTTTCAAGCATTTATTTACCAACATTTTAGGTAGTTCTGCAATGGTTTAATGGAAAGAGGTTAATCGAGTCTTTGTTGGTTTGTAAGGTTATCTGCTTTAGGTTTGGTGTAACTTACAGTTGTAGCACAAAGCAAAGCCTCAGTTTTATGAACCAGTATCTTATTTTAATATAAATCACAGCTTTCAATAGCCATGTTTTATAAACATTCATTTCAAAGAATCCTCCATTTTAGTGACAAAGAGGAACTGAAGCCTTTGGGATGGGACCAGGGAAAGACGAAAAGGCTGGATAAGGCATAATCACACTACCAGGTATGCAAGTCCCATATGGAAATCCCAGAAGCAGTTCTGACAAATCCAGCTAGCTCTTACTCCTTTCATAGCTTGTGGTGCATGCATATGAGAAACACTGATAAACAGACAAACCTGTTCACAGGACAGTTTTTGAAACAATTAGGCATTCATTGCCACTTTGCTGGATTAACAGCTCTGAGATAACATGGAGCTTTCATTTAGCAGCACTTGGAACCAAATCAAGCCTGACAACCTTCCTATTAGTTTTGAATTTGTCTTAGTTCTTCTACAAGCACACAATCGTTCTGTTATTTATAATGGCAGTTAAATGTCTTGGGGTACCCCAAGTGAACTACTGTGAGGGCAAACATAACACTTGAATACCAGTTATAATAATAAGTCTCAAGAAAGCAAAACTTGCCTCTCTCACCTGTGTAAATCACTAAGCATGTGAGGGAGCTAATCAGCTCCAGGCCCAGGACTCCCAGGATAAGATACAGGTACACTTTACTGTGATCAGGAAAGGAATGCTGCACTGACAGAATCAAGACCAGGGCTGTATTACCTAGAAAGCAAAGGTTATATTTTACAGGTGTAACAATTTCATCAGTTGTTGAAAGTAACTTAGTACTTTCTCATCCCCAGTATCTGCATTAGGCTGCAATCTTTCAGTAATGCTTTTTCATTTCATATCATACTTGCCCTTTTAGTTAATTTCCTTAACACAGGTGATGCAAGCCTACAACTGCTGACAGCAAAATGAGGTTTCATTTCAGCATTTCACTGTAATGGTAGAGAATTATAAGTTTTCTTATAGATTTTTCTGGCTTAAAAAAATGAGTGGAAGAAACACTAGAAATACTTAACATACATATATGGGCTTAAACAGTTTCTAGCTTTGTTGCTTGTATCCATCTTATTCTTTCAATTTCTAAGAGGTCATATTATTGAGGCTAACAGAGCAAAACAACAACTAAATACCTTCCTCATTTGCACAGGCTTCCACTTGTCTAGCTATTATTTTAATACTTGCAAGTTACTGAAAGTTTAATTGAAATGAGCACAGTTAGTCAAGGAGAACAAATAGAGTTACAGACCTAAAAAGCATTTTTAATTCTTTACACACCCTCTTTTCTGATACTGAGTTTGGAATGTCCTTTTCCTGTAGAAATGCTATAACCAGTGTCTGGATAAGGAACTAAATTTATCAAGACCATTAATGTAGCTAGGGAACAGTGCAGTTCTCTTTCATACTGTGCCAGGCAACTGAACTGTCAGGACGGAAGTGGTACCGGCAGTGATTACCACACAGGACGCTTGCAGTAATGGAGCTATCTACTTTCTGAAATACAGATGATCTCTACCAAAATTCTACAGCACACACCTGATTGCACCTGAACATTCACACATGCCCAGAGTTTGTCTAGTAGGGGAGAAGTGAGCTCCATCTGAAACAGGGTTAAGTATTCTGAATTACACTGCAATAGGTGGAAACAGTCTTTTACATCATTAAGCCTGCTGTAGCCTGATTTTGTCTCTGCACTTCAAACAGTTCTTCATCTTCAGAGCTCTATCTAGTGGTCAGAGCCTGAAGTTTTGCACATTCATCAAGCTGACTAGCTCTTTTAGTGACTGTGTGGAAAAAAAAGCTATGTTTTTATACAGAGCAGGACCATTTGACTTATCAATTCTGGTGCAAAAAGTCTACTCCAGTTATTCAGAAGCTTTACAGAAGGGAGGTGAGACTTTAAGTGGCAAAAATACTGTAAAAGCCATTACTGGTCCCTTTTCCACTGCTATTTATGTGAATAAACCCCTCAAGTTAAATGGATTTTAGATTTGTTCAACCAGCTTCTAGAAAGGTTACACCAGCTACTTGCACCAATACTTTTCAGCTCCACTGGCCAGTGATGTAACTTAGAGTTAAATCACTCCCATATACCACCTTTTGTCCACAGAAAGGCAGTCAGAAATAGAGCTGCATGTCACACATAGCCCTACTCAAGATGAGAAAATCGCTTATTTTACTGATTTCAGACAGCTGTTGAGCAACAGGAATTCATCTGTTTCTATGTGAATTGCTGAGCATGAAAAGAGAAAAGCAGCACACTTCCTGGAAGGACTAGCAGTCTTACCACATATCCAAATAGACAAATGAATATGCAAATCAAGATCACTAGCAGTCAAACAGACCTGAATATTTTACTGCTGAAGACTAAATGCTAATGACTAAAGGTTTTAAACAACCTCACACTCCTGAGCATTTTTCCACTACAAAGAGTTCTTTACAACATGCATCTGGCAGGCCAGAAAGCTCAGTCAAGGAGGTTTGTAAGTGCTCGTAGGCAGGTTTTTAGAAGTTCATAATACATAATATACAATCATATATAAACTGTTCAGTCTTTTACTGCTTCACAGTTTAGAGCTTTAGAACAAAAAACAACTTCACCTGTGGAGTGTATGAGCAGTGGAAGCCTTTTTAGATGCTTTGTTGATCGGTATATTGCAAAGTAACCTCTTCTTCTGACTTGACTATGGTGGTGCTGGACATAGCGTTCAAAAAACACATGCAGAATCCACAGAATTACTTTTGCAATTTTTATGACAGTCTGCACCTTAAGTGGGTGAGTGTAGTTTCCAGGGCACTTATCTTGATTTGGATTGGGGTAAGAACAAAACATAGCTGCTAAAAATGCTAGAACAACAAAAGCAACCTGGAAGAGAAAGGAAGAGAGATAAAAGTCAACATTTAGCTATATACATGTAAAAAAAAGCAGGATTATGTAGTTTATTCATTATGCATTACTTTCTGAATTGATTTTATTAGAGATAACATATAAAACACTAGACACTTCTACAATCACTATATGTCACTCTGGGAACCTAGTGCAGACTGAAAAGCCAGTGTCCAGCAGAACAGAGATGATAATCATCAGTCTTCCTGGAATTTCACTGTTCTCCAAGTCTTTCCTTCATAGTGAACTTATTTAATTTCTGGACCCTCTTTACTATGTCTTTTTACTTTAAGGGGTACTTGATTTATACTCTTCAAAAGAAAAATCACATCTTTTTAGACTCAATCAATTACACTTGATGCTGCTCTGCGAGACAGCCTCCTGTCTTATTGGTATAGTCTGTGTTTCTTTAAATTGACAGTAGCTAAGTGAAAATCAACCCTTTACTACAGTCATTGAAGATCATCTCCAGGTTATGACATTAGACAAGTGAATCCTCATAGTAACTTAAAAACTGAATTATTAACACCAGGTAGGCACCTTTGTCAGGTGGTAATCATTCTTTAGTATATTTGCCATCAGATATTTTCATTTTCCTTTTTTACTTATGTCAGAATAACCAGACAGATTGACAGTCAGATTGTATATATACTTATCCTTTCAGACTAGTGCCATTATGCCATAACTTTCCCTGTCTTCTCGACTTCTCTAGAAATTTTCAGCATCAGCAGTGAGCATGAGCAACCTTTTTGCCAACTAGAAGCAAAGTTTTGGATGTGCATTACCTGTGGTATATGTATACACATGGGGTTTTAATATTTAGAGATATTTTTGTAATAAAAAATGTTTTCCCTACTGTGTTCATTCAGCGAACAAGAAAATATTATACTTTCTCATCCTGGTTCACTCTACAGAACAGGAATATTTTTAAAGCAGAACTGTAAAACAAAAGCAACTCCCACCATTACAGAAGGAAATTGAGAGCTTCCAGGGACAAAAAAATAAAAAAACCCCTCAAGTCTGAAAAAGTCTAACACCTCTGATATACTTGGCTTAAAAAAGTATCAGATGCTCTGCATCTCATAACTGACAAAACCAGCACATCAGAATTGAAGATAGAGCAAAATATCTGATTTTCATTTGCTACCTTCATTTCCATACTTAATTCTATGAATACCTAAGATCCCACCAGTCCCTTTCACAGATCATAAAATATGCTGAGTTGGAAGGAACCCACAAGAACTACAGCGTCCAACCCTTAGCCCTGCACAGGGACCATCCCCAAGAGTCACACCATGTGCTGTGACTATTTCCCTGGGGAGCCTCTGTTCCAGTGTCCAACCACCCTGTGACTGAACCACATCTTTTTAACATCCAACCCAAACCTCCTCTGACACAACTTCAGGCCATTCCCTCAGGTCCTGTCATGGGTCATCACAGAGAAGAGAACAGCGCTCCTCCTCTTCCCCTCATGAGGAAGTTGTAGACCTTTCCACTCTCTTGAACTTATTTTTTGTATTTTTGTACTTTTTCAAGCAACACTCTTTTAACTTTTAACTTTTCAAAACCACTAAATTACTTTTGATACAAACTGCCCTTAGCTCCCTCTGATTGTGGCCAGAGTTAGGTAACTGGGGAGGGAGGAAGAAGGGGAAATAATTTTCACACAGTCATCAATACCTAAAAGAGACATTATAGAGGACAAATAGGATAAAAGGTGAGAGGAAAAGAAAAAAACCCAGACAAAATAAAACAGGAATATGTCCTATATTACCATAAGACCACCATTTCCAATGTAAATTAAATACCAAGTTACCTTGAGATGGGTTAAGTAACCAGGTTAAGTAATTAATTAAGAGGAAGGCTTACCAACAAAATGTTTGTTTAATCTATTATTTTACCACCTCCTTTTCTTACAAAATTAAGAATAATTCAGATATTTTATTTGGTCCATTTACTGTTTGGTTTGCCATTTTTCAACAGTAACACATTTAGTTCTATTCCTTCCAGGAGTTAGGAATATATTTCAGTACAGAAAATGGCTGTACTGATTAAACTGATGCAAGCAGGAATGACCTAGCAGTGCATTGCTACTAACCTACTATAGAAACGTATACAAGAGGAAACAGGTAGCTGGCTGGAAGAGTGGTATTTATTAAGTATGTTTTGCTTCCATTTTAGGGCAGTCCAATAACAGGTGTTTCAACTCAACACAAAGGAATTTTACATACAAAAAGTTATTCTTTAAAGAGTAGTATTTAAAGTTCAGTTTTGTGTATGTGCATACACAGAAGGGATTAGGGAAGGACAGAGTTAACACAAAGAAATTATTTCTAGCCTGTACACTTCACATTGCTCTCCAATCTCCTGATAGGAGCCATAAGCCTGCAGAAAAGCAAGGCTTGGCAAAAGGAAAGGCACTCAAAAACCCAGCCCTACCACACTCTGGCATGGCCTACCCACACACTGCAGAATTGTGCGTAATTAGGTAGCTGCACCAAAGCAGTTATTTTGCTACTTAACTCCATTTCTTGACACAGGAAGGTGGAGAAGAAATATTCCAAGTTACTTACAAATTACTTTAGAGATTCATTACAATTCTACTGCTTAATACTACGATGGCTTAACTTCTCCAGGACACGCACCCCTTCGGCAGGCCTAACCATCAGAACCTAAGCTGGCATCTCCGCATTCCACAAGATTTGTGCACATTTGCAGAAGCACAAGGGAAGAAAATCCAATATGCTTGTTTTCCCCATCCATTTTTAGAGTAAGAAAGACAGTACCACTTCAGGTGACAATTATAAAGCTGTATTTCACCAACAGAAAAGGATACTTCTCCATTTTGCTCCAAGGACCAAGTGGTCATTGCAGCAGCTTCAGCAACAGCAGCAAGACTCTTCCTGGAAAAGTGTGTGCTGACAGATCCCTCAGCAGTTTTCCCTCTACCCCTCCCCACACTTCTCACCATTTGCAGGAGAGAGGAAGAGGTAGAGTCAGAAGAGGAAGGAGTTTCCTACAATCCTTACATTTGGCTGCATCAGTTATGGTAGCAGATGGTAAAGCCCCAAGGCTAGGCAGAAAAATATTTACTACAGAGTTTGAGGGCACCCGAATTTGTCTGGCAGGGAAACAGAATAAGGCTAGATACATGGTTTTCACTGGGAATTTTGGTAGTCTGTTCTGCAAAACAGCAGAAGTCTTTCTTAAGTCTACTTGACAGACAGAGGGGCATTTCTTGATATTACCACGAGGCCTACAAACACTTACTCCCAAAATTAGAAGGCTGGGGCATATTGAACAGCTTCATGCAGCTGCCCAAAGAAAGACCTTAGAGGTTGGTATATGCTTTTAAAGTTCTGGCAAGAGTGTATGTTTTGAAGAGCACTGAGTACTGCATTTTTTTGTTTGAGATGAAATGAAGCTCTAAAATAGCTAGCAACACATACATACATGTCCTGTGCGCTTTCTGGCTTCACCTTCAGGTCATTGTCGGTGGCATTATACAATCATAGAATTATTTAGTTTGCAAGAGACCTTTAAGATCATTAAGTCCACCACTAATCCATGTCCCTAAGAGTTATGTGTTATTGAGAGATGCCTCTGCCTAAACTAAGGTGAAAATGAGACCATATGTTGAAGTTAATAGGATAGATTTTATCTAACAATAAAATGTGAGGTAGAGAGATAGAAAGAAATAGAAGAGAGGAGGAGAGAGAGAGAGAGAGAGATACATTAAATAGAAGACAGTCACCACCTGTGGATCCAGCAGCAGTCCTTCACTCTGGACTTCTCAGTGGTGGGAGGCTCCCAAGGTAATTTAAAAATTTTCACTATTTATACATTTTTACAAAAAAGGAATTAATGCTCATTGCTCTCTTATATTCTATTGGTTAAATGATTCCCTCACTTTTAATGCTAATTAGACCACATGTACAGTCTCTCTTCTCTTGAGTCAGTGGGTTGTGGTCAGTGGTCACAATCTCTCCCTTTTAAAAGGGGATTAAAAGGAATTACCCTTTATCCAGTCCAAGCCAATTTCAGCAGTCACTGATTTGGCTTTCCTTGTGGCCCATAAATTCCACATTCTTTATGTCCATTATCAGTGATACATTCTTATCCCCCAACTTTGTCCCCCTAGGTCTGAGATAACACTAAGACAATAGTACCACCTTTATCTTATCTCAAGTTCCTGTCACAGTGGCTTAAGTTACAGTCCAAGTTCCAGGTACCCACAGAGGCATATTCAGGGGGCAGGGGGGCTTTGGTAGTCTCAGATGCCATCTGTTCCATAACCAAGTGTGATCTTTGTTTGACCAGTGACACATGTACAAGCAGTTGCTTCTTTACACAGTTTGCCACAGTAGGAAGTTTTGTCTGGATGCATCACCCAGGATATGCTAACCACATCTCATTTCTGCCAGGCTTGGAGTTAATAGCATCCTGTTGCTCCATTCTGTGCTTATCTCATGGCAAAATCCTTCTGTGCCCTTAGCAGTGTTTGAGACAAGCAACTGTGCTCTTTAAGTCCTTACACCATGCGAGTACCATTTCAGTTAGATCTTAGGATCAGACCTCTTCAGCCTACCTTCTTCATGTTTGGTTGCCACACACAGGCAACAATAAGCCTCTGCAGCTTATCAAGGATAAACTCACTATTAGGCAAGGATCTCTCTGCTTCTGTCTACCAGCCTCAAAGGCCTGCATACTGTTCAGTATCTGTGATTTTGCCCTTAGCTTCCAGAAGTGAGAAGAGGAAGTAACATTTGGATTCCTTTCTCTCTCCATCCACACCTCTATCTCTACCATGCAACCCCTCATAAGCAAGTCCAACTTTACTTGTTTAGTTACCATAAGAAATACCTTCTTCTGAAATTAAGTTCAGCCTCAGAAGATATGGCATCGAAATTACCTTAGCCCTCTATAACTAGTACAGCACTTCTACAGCAGTAATATTATTTTTAAAGTACATTTCCAACAGCATAGAAAAACTACTATTTGAAGTGCTTCTCCACCTAACAAGATGTGTCACAGCATGTTAGCGCCAACAAACAGAATGAGAAGGCAGCAACTATCCAGTAGCACACACATTATCAAAATTCATTGGCAAATGGGACTTTGCTGGTTTAGAAGAACAGCACATGCAAACCCCTGGAGAATTCTGTTACATGAACAGCAGAATTCAGAACAGAGATAGCAAGTTTTCTTAAGGAAATCATGCTTCTTAAACTTACATGTATTAGCATCAGGAAATTGGCAAGGAGAACTGCTGGGATAGCATGAAATCTTGGCCTCAGTTGGGAATGTAATGTGTGAGACGAAATGAGTGGCGCATCCAGTAGAGGATCATCTTCCAAACTCTGTGTTATTTCCAAGGAACCCTGGAACAGAAGAGGGGGGGAAGAATATCAATAGGTAAGCTCTAAAAGTAAAGTACAAAGGTTTAGCAATCTTCAGTTAGCAAATCAAGCTTTGTGGGAAAACCACCCCACTAGGTCAATATCTTGAGACAAGCTCTTAAATTCTAGGTAAGCTCTCATCTCTGAGGAATCCAACAGCAACCTACCTCCCAGTATCACCCTGGGCCTTCAGGGATTTTAGGCTTTAAAATGTATTATGAGTATCTGAGCAGTCCTGAGAGATGCCACAAGTACTAGCATATTTATATAAAAAAGTAGGAAAAGCGATGATTAAAGTGTCTCTCGCATACTTTATACAGGTACTGCAAAACTCCTTGTTATTCTTACTCCTGTCCAACTACAGCTGGAGGCAATAACAAAGCTGCAGTGTAACAGTAACAGTTTTGAGGGATTCAGCCACTGACACTACTGACATGTCTAAATGACTGCAGCATTAGTTAGAACTGCACTCAGGCAAGAAGGAAACAGTAGGAAAGCATCTTCTTTCACAGAGGAAAGAAGATGCTACCAAGTGCTGACCAAGGCATTCTCAGCTTACATTAGAGAGAATGCAGCCCATACTTGACATGCTGGTGTAAGTAATAGGTCTTTGACTCCACATTAAGCTCAGACGTTTTAGCTACATAAGTTTCCAGAAGTACCTTTTACTAAGTAGAAGATGAGTGGAGGGAAAAACCTTGGAAAAGGAACTTGCTCCAGTGCTATGCACCTCTGCTCCTTCCAGGCCAGGACACAGTCATTCAATACATCTTAAGTGGAACATACACAGCAACTATGAACGGCAAAACTGCAAGTTTCCTTCCTAGCATCCTGTAAAGTCCCAAGCTATGACTTGCTTGCTTCAAAAGATAAAGCAGCTCAAGATTTCCACTCAAGTTTTTACTGCTCTTCTCCTAACTGATACCAACCATAGCCTAGAGCAATATGACAAGGGCAGACCCCACCCCACTCCAGACTTCTGATGGCTTAGAGACATGCTAGGATTCATGAGGCTATTTCCTGTTTTTAAACCCACAACTTCTCTTTGCAATAGGAGAAAGCAGCATAAGCCTCAAGACAAATGATGCACGGCATTCTTCTAAACTAGCACAAGAAGAGAAGGATAAGCAAGTTTTGGGATTAGACCTAGGTTTATAGTTCATGTTAATGAGGACAATGTAGATTGGCCCCCAGTGTTATTTCACCTACAGACAGCTGCCTACAGCAAAGGAATGAGTCATCAAGAGTTATTTCATTTAACAATCAGTTTTATTTTAGAACCACAAACACCACACTTCCTCTACCACACAGGGGCACGAACAGACCTTCCTCACCTATTGGATACCTTTTAATTAGCCTAGCCTTTGACTGTAAGTGACCCTTGCTGAAATACCTGCCTGGTAAGATGACATTTTACTGCAGACCTAGATATTTAAAAATGGCACTTCTCTTGTGAAACTACCGATGCCCCATTCCTGGAAGTGTTCAAGGCCAGGCTGGACAGGGCTTAGAGTAACCTGGTCTAGTGGAAGGTGTCCCTGACCATGGCAGGGGGGTTTGGAACTAGAACTTTAAAGACCCTTGTAACCCAAACCATTCCATGATTCTACAATCACAGAATTAATAGCAGGGTTAACACTTCACATCTCCCACAAAGACAGCAATTCTCCTTCGGACAATATCCTTTGTCTCATGGGAACAAACGAACTCACCATTTCTGCAATACCATGACAGATCAGGGCACTCCTTCACAGACAAAGGTTTATCACAACACGTATGACCATGTTACTTTCTGCAAGACTGGCTACAATCCATCTTTGCACCCTGAAATACAGCTAGCGTTAGGAAGCACTGGATGACAAACTCCTTGAGTAGATATTATTACAGACAACATAGGGAGGAGGGGAATTAAAGCATGGGAGATGATAAACCCATGCAGTCAATGTAACATTAAGATGTTACTAGATTAAAATCTAGTAAGCATCCTAACAAGAGCAAACACAGGTTTCATTTAATTAAGATGAGCCAAACCACAGCTGCCAAAAGCCAAAACGCCTTAAAACCGGACTTCTGTTAGGCATTGCTGTTGTCATGAGCACAGGTTAAGGCTTCAGCCTCTTGGCTCCCTGATCCACTTGCAGCATGTGACCACCTCCGCAGCAGCCCAGCACCAGGAGGAGGGCAGGCAGGAACAAGCCGCAGCCAGCAAGCTTTGCCCGCGCAGGCTTCCAGCTGGGGCGGCGGAAAACACCCAAATAAACAGAAGAACGCCGTGGCCATGCCACCGCACAGCACATAAACCAGAGACTGCGCTGACAGGATCCGTCTGAGAAAAAAATAACCCAGAAAAACTGAAGGAGCTACAGGAGTAGCCTCGATCAGAGATTAATAATCTCGATTAGAAACAACCCCAGGCCTAAATGCCTCGGGGGAACCTCAAGCCCGGCCGGGGAAGGGCAGCGCGGGGAACGAGAGGCCCGGCGGCCTCCTCACTTCTGAAAGGGCACCTGGGGAGCGCCTGGGCCGGCGGATTCCCCCGGAAGGAGCAGATAAAGCCTTGGGCGCTCAGGACGGAAAGCAGCAAGAAGAAGCGGAAGGAAGAGACGGCACAGAATACGAGGCGCTCTCCCGCAGCGCCCACGCGTAGCCCAGCCGGGACCCCCGCGACCCCGCTCCCTCCCGCCCGCACTCACGTTTTCCAGGTCCTGCCGCCTCCTCCCGCCGTCAGCGCCATCTCCCCCTCCCGCCTCCGCCGCCCCGGCGGCGCTTAATCGGCGTCCCCGCCCCTCCCGCCGTGAGCTCCCCGCCACCATTGGGCGCGCGGGCGTGCCCGGCTCCGCCCCGGGGCGGGGCCGCCGCCGCTGCCGGCTGAGGGGCCTCTCCCGCGGGCGGGGGCTGACCCGGGCCCCTCGGCCTGCCCTGGGCAGCCGCCCGCTCTCGTGGCGAGGCTCGGTCCAGCGCTCTCGACAGCCCGGCACTGATTTAAACCGGGGACTAGTTACAGCAGGCTCCAGGATGTGTTCCCTGCGGGGGCCAGTGGCTCGGGTGGGGAAAGTACACCAGCAGCAGGTGGCTGGCGAAAATGCGGGGGTAAACACAGCGTGGTGCTGCTGTCAGCTTTCTGCGAGGAGTATTTTCCCACCTCCAATTTGTCTTGCAGGGAGTTCTTGAGGAAAAGATGGAGTCTACGCAGCTAATTATTATTATATAATGTGGATGTCTTATCTGTGAGCGTGTCTGGTTGCCCCTTCTGATCACGAACAGTTTTAGTATGCACAAGGCACTTAATAAGTTTTCAAAGATATTTCTGCCCCAGTTGTATATTTTGTGAAGAAACACATTTCCTTTAAAACTTGCCCTTGCTGCTTTCATTTTATAAGCCTTTGTGCCCACGCTGAGACAGACTGTGGCCACTCACAGTGTCCAGACTACTCACTTTATGGATCTCACTTTAAGGATCTCCCTACAACTCCCTGAAAGGAGGTTGTAGTCGGGTGGGGGTCGGTCTCTTCTCCCAGGCAACCAGCAGTAGGACAAGAGGGCATGGTCTTAAGCTGTGCCAGGGGAGGTTTAGGTTAGACATTAGGAAGAAGTTCTTTACAGAGGGAGTGATTGGGCATTGGAACGGGCTGCTCAGGGAGGTGATGGAGTCACCCTCCTTGGAGATATTTAAGAAAAGACTGGATGTGGCACTTAGTGCCGTGGTCTAGTTGACAAGGTGGTGTTAAGTCATAGGTTGGACTCGATGATCTCAGAGGTCTTTTCCAACCTAGTTGATTCTGTGATTCTGTGACAACCTTTTGTGTTCTGGATACTCCTTGACCAATTAGTTGCACTTGGTTAGTCTTTGGTAATCTTTGTTAGCATATCTAACCTTTTTCAGCTGTATCATTTCTTAAATGTGAAGGATAAGAATGACACACTGTTCAAGCATGTGTAAAGTATGAGTTTCCAAAGCATATTTTTATTATTGGTCATGTTCTCTGTTCATCTGCTAACATTTCTTAACCTTCTATTCTATTTGAACAACCTTGAACCTTGAGCTAATGTTAGTGAGGATACTGAAAAGGATCAAAGCTGTAATGGGGGTTTGAAAGACAGCGAAATTGTATTCTCTCCAGGTTGTAATTGTTCTTTGGGTACTATTTAAGAGAAGCCAGGATTGTCACCCTGAACAGCTGCCATAGCTCTGCCTCTCTTGAAAACATGTAGAAGTGCCAAGGGGTGAAAACTGCTCTTGAGGTATGAGCTTCTTCAGGCTGTTCCAAGTTTTTGATCTCAGTTTCTGTGACTTTTCTTGGGTATCTTTTTGTAGAAAAAATACTCAAATTGAAAGCTCCCACCCAGAGCATTTAACACAGTTCATCACTTGCATTCATTTGTTCTTGTTTTACACAGATACACACATTAAACGAACTGGACAACTATGAAAAACAAGCCTTAAACTTGCTGGTTTTAGTAAGGTAAAGTCTAGCTCCTGTGATAAAAGCATGCTCTGTTCCAGTTTCTTAGCCTAAATGTTCATTTTTTCTCTTCCTTATTGCGCTGCCTCTTTCTTTCCTTCCTGACAAGAACACAAGTACTACTGATCAGCAAACAGGGGACAAAAGTTTTCAGTGACAGTGAAATGAGGCCTCAATTCACTGGTTGCTGTTCAAGTAATCTGTTCAAGTAATCTGTTCAAGCTGTTCAAGCATTACTGTTGTAAGGTGTTCTGTCTTGCCAAATAGGTAGCTTAGCAGGCGTGCTTGACACCTACACAGATCTAATAACCATCAAAGATTAAGGGTTCAACAGATCAGTCTTCAACTTGATTGTGCAATTTTTACGAAGATGCTGTGTGACCACCAGAATTTCCCTTTCCTTTGTATAACTATACAACTTATTTGCACAGGACCTTTGCCTGAGCTTTTGCTGAGCTTGAAAAGCGTGCTTGTTTTGCAAGGAGCAAGAATGTCTGTGTACTGGTTAACATTTCTGTTCTGGAATAACCAGAAATGCTAGTGTGCAGTGTGTTGTGCCTAGTCTCACAGCCAAGAAGCTAATAACAGTGCCAACTACTGACAGTTGTAAGAATATTTTTTTAAATACAAATACATTTATATTGATTAAAAATATTTTATAGCCATTTATTTTTAAAATAATTAAAATAGCATTATATTTTTTAAGAAACAAATAAAAAAAGCAACCAAAAAAAAAGTCTTTCACAAAAAGTCACATATCATCTTATGTTGCTTAGCTGCTATTGTTTTCATTTATGACCACCAACACATTTATTTCTCTTGTCACATTTTGTTGGCTTGCTTACATGCATGCTTAGGAATGCACATGTGTTTTTTGTCCTTTAATCAGAGGGATTTGGGTTCTGAATTTGTCAAGAATGATATTTGAGGGGAAACAGTAGAGGGGAAAAAGGTTAAAAAAATGAAGCAATTTAGAACAGTTGTTCAAAGTGTTAAGAACCAGGGACTTGTTTCATCACTTGGATACGCAAGTTCGAGTAACTATGTTTTTTTATTAGCATAATAATTTAAGTTGAGGAAGTACTCCTCGTCCTGCTGCCTGTCTCCATAAAATACTATATGCTAGTTGTAATCTTGGTTTTAGCCTGTTTCTTCAGATATGCAATGCATTGTATCAGCAGTGTACTATTTAAAAAGTGAACACAATTGCTGCTAAGTAGTTGCCATTTCTCTGTGCTTGTTCAAAGATAATTTTGTAGTAATGTCTGTTTATTCAGAGCTTTAGAAATTTGGTCTAATGTATAATCCATTACTGCAAGGTGCTGTACACATAAAAAACACCTCTATTTGATGTTTTGCATACATACATGGAGTGTGTGTGAGACATGCCATTAGACCAGCATTTAGGATAAATTCAAAAGAATAAATTCTTTTAAGTATAATTTTAGAATCCTAAAGTCACAGTAAGTTTACATTTATTAGCACTCATTTAAATATGTATAATTTTATATATAACTGTAAACATTGTTTCTACTGAATGGAAAATGAAGAGTTCTCAATGGATTACTGAAAAACATGGTTGCGGGAAAAATTACAAGTTTAAATATTTGAAGTGCTTATTTACTGTATAGAACACCAGTTAGCATATTTAGAAGTATGTAAGTGCCAGTTTCAACTGGTTTATCTAAAATATGTATGAAATCTTTATAGTAGTCGCCTCCTCTTGTTCTTACTAGATCACCCAATCTTTGTTTTGGTTTTGATATATTGTTTTAATTACTAGATTCACAGGTAATTTTTATTGAGAGATGCTTTAATGATGTAAGTAAGGTTTTAATGAAGTATGATTTTCTTCTGCTCAATTCCTGTTCCAGCTCCTGTCCAATTTTGCAGGCACTGTCATTCTAGTGCCCAGGACTTGAAAGTCTGCTCCCAAGGGATGATCCACTGCTGGGGAACCTAAAAAAGATCAAGATATGGCCTGTTCTTAAATTATTTCCGCTGCAATCCCATCAGTAACAATGAAAGTATCTGATAAGGATAAGCTAAAAAGATCTGATATGGCCTAGCAATGCTATGCTATGATGTCCTTACTTGCTCGTTGCCCTTAAGGAAAGCTCATGTAGATTAGATACCCATGATTAAACCCTATACTTAGGCATTACCATTTATATATCAGTAATAATTACAATATTTGGGGACTAACTTTCACAATTGTATCCTCACAAAGAGACCTAATATCTACTTTTCTTCCTCTTCATTTTATTTAAAATTTGTCATGGATGGAAACAGGATTGGGCTCACAAACTTTTTCACATTCAACTGTAAGATATAATTATTATTACTATTTCTTATTCATATTACAAGTAGTACTTAAACTGTACTCAGCTCTTCATAAAGAATACAGTCTCTGCTCTGAGAAAATGGGGTTGTGACAGATCCCAGCATTACTAAAAATACAAATGGGAAGTGAAAAGGTAAAAATAGCAGTACACAATTTTATTTGCATGAATTGGTTGTAATAATCCTGAAAATCATACTGCAGTAAGTGCATTCTATATTCTAGCCTCAGATTACAGACACTTCAGAAGTGTTCATTTTATTTCAAGCTTCTGTAAGTTTTTTAAATCCTATGAAGCTTAAAAAACCAGTTCACTGCTGAATACATTTATCATAAAGGAAACTTTCTCTCCACGTGTAGTTTCAGATTTTCACATCATGCAAGTGTAAGCTTTTTGTGTTGAACAGCATGGGGCTATTTAGGCATGGTAATCATGTAGTCAAAAACTGCCACTTGCTATGCAGCTTTGGCTTCATAAGTAATATGCCCATTAAAAATTCTGTGGCCTTTAAAGGCAAGCTGTTAAAAAGAGAAGAGCATAACACTGGTATTGATAAAAACTCTTTCACCAATTATATATAAATTTGAATGCTGGAGGTTTAGTATGGCAGTTGATTAATTCAACTAATCTATTAATACAAATCATTTAGGAAAATGTCCAGTGTGTCCCTAATGGTGTCCAGAGATAGGACTGATGAAAACAGGTACCTAATACAGCTGTAGAGAGAGAGTTTGGACTGCTTTATGCAGATGAGATGAAGGGCATAACATAATAGTGAATGGAAGAATTGTGAAAAACAGAAGGGGCACTCTGGATTGCTTTTTTAAATTTTACTGATTTTCCAGATATATTAAAAAGCACATAAACTGAGGTTAAAGAAAGGATACAACTTGTCAATGTCCTATTTATTTTCAGAAATATACATTACAAATATAAAAGTTTGGAAATAAGTATCACAATGTATCTTATTTACTTTGTGCTAGAGATGAATTTGAGTGCTTTAAATGGTTTAGGGCTTAAGCAGATGTTTAATTTGCAGGATGAAAAGTACTGCCTCTACAGAATAATTCTTTTTACTTTCTTCTGATTTTTCAGAATCACATTTCTGGTTTTTTTTGTGTTATAAAGCTGTCACAATATGACAAGTATTTATTTGAACTAAATAAAGGGAAATGCAGAGCTTTTTCTGAAAATATTGGAGTTTAGATTATATACTTTCTAGCGTAATTTTAATGAAAAAAGAGAAATATTTGAGATAATTACCTCTAAAAAACTACTGATAAAATTGAAATAAAGACAGAAGATAAAATTTCAAAGAACAATTCGAGATTTTTTTCCCCACAGTTTTTTTCTCAATTTTATGGTTATTTTGTCTGAAAGTCTTAAAATGAACTTCTCAAGAACTAGTTTGTGTAAACTAACTTTTTGAGCTCTATGGTTAAATATTAGCATTCCGACAAATATTCTTTTGAATATTTAAGGTTCTGAGTTTACCTCATTTTATTGCCCCAGTATATTAGTGTGGATCACAATGTTCTTTTGAATAGAAAAACTAGCAAAAGAATTTCCTTGATACCAGTGAAAATTGTACTCCAGGAATGCCATAACAAACTACTCATTCTATGAGCATCTGCTTGTACCAGAATCTTTGGACTAAAATTTTCACATCTTTATCTTTGACTTAAATTTCCCCTTAATTTTTTTTTTTCAATTTGAGTCCAGTTTTAACAGACATTCTGAATAGTTCCATGTACTGATCCTGAGCTCTTTTCTTAATATTTATAATGAGTTTGCAATACCTTCTAGTCTTACACACACAGAAAAGTTTATTCCAAATGAAGATTTACTCATTTCTGGAAAAGCAGCATGATATGCTTGTCACTTTCCCTGAACAACCTCTCTGCAAAATTATCAGTAACTATAGCTACGTGATTGTTATTTTTATGCCTCCCTGAATATAACATTTTAATATTTTAATGTCTTTGATTTCATTGCCTCTTTGCAACAAAAGAATCTGTATAATGTGTGAGCTAAATCCCGCTTGCTTTTTCCCAGTGTACAGCATTTTTCATTTTCACTGAATACCTCCTTAAGCACTGTAGACTCTGCAAATACTGTTCATCCTGTCTTGTTTATATGCATATGAAACAGTATATATTTAGATTGATTCCTTCAGCATAGTGTCACTTTTCACAGTGTAAATTGCTTCCAATTACTGTTCTTAGGTAAGCTCACTATGTGCATGACTACAGGCAAATTGGTGATTTTACTGTTGGTTTGCAATAGGCCGATGTTGGATACCCTGGACTATGAAAAGAGTAGAATTTCTCTGTCTGTTGTGCATTCAGTAAGCATTAGATGGCAGCATCAGTTGTTTAAAATGTGAGTTTAATGAGATGCACCCGTTTTCTTCTGAGAAAGGGGTGTGTTAGTTGATTGACTTGGTTAGGACTATCTCACAATATTGCTGTTAGAGTGGGGAAAATGATGGTGGAGAAGTATATGGACCGAGGGGCTTGCATCTAATAGATATAGTATTATACTTGACAGTTATTATCTATGAGGAAAATTACTTTTGCTTTTTTTTCAAGAAAATAATGTTTTAATGAGTTGAACAAGTATGACAGAACATAATAATAAACAAAAGTCTTTTCTACACTCTTTTAAAGTAAAATGATCAGGAAAAAAACACCAGTGACTGCTTATCCATATGTTTGCTAATAACTGAATGTTTTAAATAAGTCCTTTTTTTTTCTCTCTTATAGGCTGTACACAAAAATGGTGCAGAACTTATTTCAGTAATGTGTAATTCTGTGTTGAAGGGTGGAGCTCCTTATCAGCTTTGCACGTTGCTGATTGGGATGGTCCAGTTTTCCCCAAGACATCCCTGCTGCAGGTTACTGCGGCTACCTTTGCATCATTTTGAAGTGATCACATGGTTATAAGGTGAAATCTCATAATTTTTGATGGGCTTTCTTCTGGTTGGGTGGTTTGGTAGTTTGGTATGGTTTGGTGAATGGAACCCACTCAGTATAGAGACGTGATTGCCTTATACAGCAACACAAGTCTGCAGGTATGAGAGTAGGAGCTGGTCCACCTCTTTCACAGTTATCTCACAGATACACCTTATGTGAAATCTAAACCTCTGCAGCACTGGGCCTTAGATCAGCTCATCAAGAGATCTACTTTGCGTCTTGGTAGTTTGCAGTACTAATATGAATCACAGCCATGACCTACATTGGCTTCCAGTCATAATGCTTACTTGAGCTAGGACTTCCTTTTGGAAGCTGTAATCTAGAAGGAACACAGCACTGACCACAGGTATCTGGCTTCTCCATCAAGTAGAACTCAGAAGCATCATACCATTTGCTTTTTATGTGGTCCTTCTTTTCCAGAACTAGGATTAGAGTACTTAAATCCTGTTTACTAGACTATGTGCCATATCAAGTAATTTTGGGAATTACACCATATCTGGTTTTGAACACTGAAAAAAAGAGTTCTTGGTTACTAATTTTCATCATCATTATAAGGTCCATGAGTTTTACAGAATAAATCTTACCCTTCACCTGTTTTCATTAAGTATGTATCATTCTTAGTGCTCCAGCAATTGTTTACACAGAAGAATAACACTAGAAAAGACTAAATACTTTCATGCATGCTTAATTGTATTTAAGTGATTGTGGTCACAGTACGATTTATTTTTGATAGCAACTGCTTTGCTATTCCTTATTTCACATTCCCAATTTACATGTCTTATTTTTTCTCTCCCTGCCTACTCTCCAGTACATATTCCTCTGCAATCTGGTCCCTTTCTCAGTCTGCTGCATGCACTTTCTTGCATTTCCTTTTCACATTACTTTGCAGTATGCATTCATGACCTTAGCTCAATGATTCTCTGAAACTTTAAATATCCCATGCTTCTGGGGAAAGAAAAAGGAGTTTCTTCCACTAGAGTGAGGCCTTTTAAGATTAGGTAATGCTGGATTAATGCTGATATTAGTGCTAGTGTCTTAGACAAAACAATGTAGTAATAACTAATTATGCGTTGAACTCAAGTCCTGTCATGAATTCCACACAGGTCCTTGTGGACCTGTTCAGATACAGTGGCCTTGGTTGTATAAAGGTCTGCTGCTGGATGGTAATGTTACTGGGGGTGAAATGCACAGGGAAAAAAAATGGATGTGTGCCCTCACAGATTCTGAATAAATACATATTAATTTTTGCATAAATCTTATACATAAATTATCCACAACTGAATTCAGTAAGATACAAATATAATGGATAATCTGACAGCTAACAAAGCGAGGAAGCACATTGTTTTTCTGTTTGAAGCAATAAGGAGGACAGAGTACTTAAGTATTTGATTCTAGACCCATTCCTTTCTTATTCCCTGTTCCTGAAAAGAATCCCAGCCTTAGCATGTCCTCATAAGCTTTCTGCCCAAATCCTTCAGAAGCTATAACTTCTAATATCTTCGACAAGAGTAAATGTTCTTAGAAACTTAATTTTTGTCCTTTTTGTAGATGTCTTCCTAACCTGTTTGTCAATTAAAAATACCAGTAAGAACTTATTTCAATGTCCTCTTTGGCTAAACCTAATACAGACTTCTTCTAACGTGACCACCTCAGTATGGGTGCATGATCCCTTAAAGATGCTAATAAAACACCATGTATGTATGCAGTTACACTGACTCTTACCAGGGTTCTTTATTCCATTTGTAGGACCATGTAACTTGTGGAACTATCTTGCTAGCAAGCAGAGCTCTGCTGGCATAGCTTCATTTTCAGTGGATGTACTTCACTGGTGGTTAGTATCAGGGTTTCTATATCAGCAAAGTACTTTTAGTGTCAATACATCTGAAGAACCATGCAATCCTAAGTAAGCGTTGGCCACATTTGTTTGAAACTTAATAAACAAGTGGGAAAGGACCAAGAGTTGTTACAGGGATAGCCTAAAACACAATAGGGATAGCCTGAAACACAATAGGGAATTTCCTCAGTAAATGCAGTAATTCAGACTGTTGCAGCATAAACAAAAAAGACAGCTGTTTCATCATAGTTAGGAAACATAGCCCATCTCCTTTCCAAACTACATATATACACCCCCACACATATATAAATAAGCTTTTTCTCTTAAAGCTCTTTTCTAAGAGGTCTTGCATCAAGCAGACTCCTGTAAAAATCCAGACATTGTATTTAAAGGATGTGTTTTCTCATAGTTAGAGACACAAGCTGTTTTGCCATAATCACATGGTGTAGTTTGGATGCAGTTCATTTTTGTTTCAGCTGTTTATAATTCCTTTTGGAATTACTGAAGTACAAAGACATAATTTTTTGGAAAAAATATAGAATGCTGCCCTATTTGTGTTTCTTTCTGATCTTCTGCATCACAGAAGTTAACTGAACCAATATTGAACATTTGGCTATGAAGCCAAAGGAACACTGCAAGAAAAAGAGAGAAGTCACAGCTTGGAAATGCTTACTGTTCATTTAAGAATTAATGTTTGTCCTGGTTTTGCTGGGGTAGAGTTAATTTTCTTCACAGAGGTTGGTATGGGGCTGTGTTTTGGATTTGTGCTGAACAGAGAGTTGACAATATAGAGATGTTTTTGCTATTGCTGAGCAGGGCTTACACAGAGACAAGGATTTTTCTGCTTTCTGTACTGCCACACTGGCAAGGAAGCTGGGGGTGCATGGAAGGTTGGGAGCAGACACAGGCAGGATATGTGACCCAAACTGACCAAAGGGATATTCCAGACCATATGACATCATGCTCAGTATATAAAGTGTGGTGAAGAAGGAAAAAGAGGTAGATGTTTGAAGTGATGGTGTTTGCCTTCCCAGGTCAGCATTACTTGTGATGGGGCCCTGCTCTCCTGGCGATGCTGAACACCTGCCAGCCCATGGGATGCTGTGAATCAATTCCTTGTTCTGCTTAGCTTGCGTGCAGAGCTCTTGCTTTCCCTATTAAACTGGTTTTATATCAACTCACAAGTTTTCTAGCTTTTAGCCTTATGATTCTCTCCCAGATCCTACTGGTGGGGAAGAGAGCAAGCAGCTCCATGGGGCTTGGCTGCTGGCTGGAGTTAAACCATAACAACATGACTGAACAGTTCTGCCATGTTAGCATGGGACAGAATCTGCAGCTGCCTACATGCTTGCAGGATCTATATGCAAATACTGTGCAGAATCCCTCATCAGCTTCTGGACAAGTTCACAAGTTCACAATAGTCTCATACAGACCCTTAAACACAGCATAGTAGGATTCACTTAGATCTTACGGATCAGTAGAAGTTAGGAGCCTTGTCTTACAAAGTAACATATACATGAGTTTAATCTAAGTTATAGAAACCTGGAAGTGTGATGAGACATTCTTCATCAACTCTCTGATCTACCTAGGGCAGACCTGCTTATGAACTCAGACCTCGATAATGCTATGCTACACAGAACTGACTGAATTTTAAACCTCCATTTCAGAGGCCATTATTGCTGGCTTTGGAGCAGACTTCCCTGCAAGCAGGTTTTGTTGCGCATGTAAATCTTTAACAAGTACCTTGTCTTCTCTAACACAACAAAGAGGCAAACCTAGTTGTCTCTCGAGAAGAGATAAATTCAGCAGTTACGAAGCACAGACTTAATAAAAACAGGCATTGCCTATTGTGACTATTTAATTTAGAAAAACCTCCAGTGGAAACCCATCAAAAAAAATTTGAAGTGTTCCCAAATCAAACATCGCAGTGTAGTAAAAGAGAACTGGTAAACTGAGAAAACTAAAATGGCATTTTCCAAGTGAGGAGTATTATTGGAGATTAGCAAAGATGAAAATAACAAATTAAAATACATTTAGTTTTAATAGCCAGTGATTAGAAACATGGGTGAAGGCTTTATGTATCCATTTTATAGTATTCTTCACCCAAAACACATCTGCCATTTTCTTTTTTGCCTTCTACTTAAAATATGCTATCCTTAAATTTCTCTCACTCTTAGAGAAATAGTGTTGGTCAGTTAGAAATAGATTTATTAGTTTAGTGATACTATTCCAAAATAAAATCTCTTACTCCAGTGAAGAAGCATTTTATTTTTAGGCATTATCAGTCTTAAATACTTGAATTTTGTTCAGCTTACTAAACATATCTTGCACTACACAATCTTCTAAGATTTAGAAGTAATTTACAGAGTCCAAGTACATTAAATTTTTCTCAAATGCCCTAAGTCAGAAATTGCTAAATGTAATATTCATTACTATTTGAATTCGTGTTGCTTACAAAGAGACGCTTGAAATAGATACGTTCGTATTTCCTTTTGCCATTTTGCATCACATTAAAACATTAAAACACAAGTCAAGTACTTAATCATCATCATCAGCAACGTTTGCAAAAGACAGAAGGGCAGCTGTTTTGAGTGGCAGTGTTTCCACTGGACTGGATCAAATAAAAGAAGATGAGATCCAACAGGTCACAGCGAACTGGAGCTTATGCAGCTCCTCCACCCCGATGCGCTTTTGTTCTTCGCTTCGGCTCTGCTTTAGCTGCAACCACCTGCATGAGCTAGTACCAGGCCAGCTCCTCGGCCGGCCTAGGAAGAAGCTGGGGATGCCCCTCATGGCGTGGGTCTTCTCACTGAGGAGACCTGAGACCACTTTCAAGCATTTTTGTTTTCCCCTGGGCTAGAGCACCTCTGTGTCCCCACGCGAGCGCCACCAGCCATCCATCTGCCCTGATGCTGAGGGACCCTGACCCGGGCGCTC